>NW_024580667.1:38581201-38869811 GCF_017639235.1 Corvus kubaryi | reverse complement strand
AAGGAAAGGAAAGGAAAGGAAAGGAAAGGAAAGGAAAGGAAAGGAAAGGAAAGGAAAGGAAAGGAAAGGAAAGGAAAGGAAAGGAAAGGAAAGGAAAGGAAAGGTCTTAGAAAATTTACTTGTAAGGTATGTCACTGCTAAAT
Source organism: Corvus kubaryi (assembly GCF_017639235.1). Taxonomy (NCBI): domain Eukaryota; kingdom Metazoa; phylum Chordata; class Aves; order Passeriformes; family Corvidae; genus Corvus; species Corvus kubaryi. The sequence continues at coordinate 38,869,668 of NW_024580667.1, read as the reverse complement.
CTTTTGATAACAATTTTATAAATATTAAAAGAGAAAATAAGAGCATTTCCAAATGTCTAAAGGCAACTTCTATAACTTTTCTCTATTTTAGAACTTAAAAATTAAAATGTGTTATTCATAGGCAGTTTCTTGTCTACAGCAAGAACCAGGCAAAACTAGAACACCTCAATTTCTTATTAGACCTACAGAGTGAAGGTTTATCTATTTTCACTAATACTGCAAAATTTTAAGCGTAATCTATAGCTTTTCAGAAGATTAAAAGCTGCACAATTGGCACACTGTCCTACAAATCTAGCTTCAGTTATAGTGCTAAAGAAAGTTTCTGTAAAGATTACAGCCTTTTCTCACAAGTCAGCATGCATTAATATGTGTTAACATGTGGGTAAAAGGTACAAAAATATGCTCCAGCAGCATGAATTCCTTGATCCTAACAGAATAAGGCCAAAAAAGAACAGAATATATCTCTCTTTCACCGTGGATATTATACTCATTCTAGCAAACTGGTAGTTATATTTCTAATTTTTCTTAAAAAAAAATATAGAATTTAATTTGTATGTGGTTTATATCTGCAACTATCACCTTTGACATGTTAATTTTGTATTTCATGTTTCTATTTATCATTGAATTTCATAGAATCACAGAAGATTCTGAGTTAGAAGGGATCCACAAATATCATCAAAGTCCAACTCCTGGCCCTGCATAGCACCATCCCCAAGAATCTCACCTTGTGCTTGAGAGCATTGTCCAAATTCTTCTTGAACTCAGGCTGGTGTTGTGACCACTGCCCTGGGGAGCCTGTTCCAGTGCCCAACCACTGCTTGGGGGAAGAACCTTTTTCTAGTGTCCAGTCTAAACCTCCCCTGACATAACTTCAGGCCGCTCCCTCGGTCCTGTCACTGCCCCTCCTTCCCCTCATAAGGAAGTTGGAGACTGCAATGAGCTCTCCCCTCGGTCTGCTCTTCTCCAGGCTGAACAGACCAAGTGACCTCAGCCATACTCTTTAATAGTTTTATATCTTCCTTACGTTTTGGCACCCAAAACTGCCCCCAGCACTCAAGGTGAGGCCACCTCAGTGCAGAGCAGAGTGGGACAATCCCCTCCCTTGCCCAGCTGGCGATGCTGTGCCTGATGCACCCCAGGACATGGTTGTCCCTCCTGGCTACCAGGGCACTGCTGACTCACATTCAACTTTCCACTGACCAGGACCCCCAGGTCCCTTTCCAAGGCACTGCTCTCCAGCATACTGTAATACAGACTGATACTAAATGTATGAGTTTGAGAGGTGTTAGAAAAGTAATAATGGCAGAAGATTGCCATAAAGGTTGGAAATCTGTAAGCATAATTATAGCCTAGGATATTCAGGCATTGGAGGAAGACTCAGACATAGTAGTTACAAATCTGTAGCATAGTGATTTGATATTGCAATTAATACTGTAACAGAAGATATAAAGAAAGCCATTATTTATATAAAGAAGATATAAATATGTGTTTATTTCCTCCAATTTTAGATGGCTTTTTAAAAATCACTTATACTATGTCTTTAATAAGATTAATATAAACTCCTACCAAACTCTACTATTAGCTCATTTGGGGGAATCTTTCCTTGGAATGATGAAATAATTCTTCAAGCTTAATAAATAAAAAAGTATTCAAATATTGACATAAAAGGCACTAACATGTTACAGGAAAAAAAAAAAAAAAAAAGGATTTGGATGATTGGCTATGCACTGAGAAGTTCCAAAATATTTTCTTCTCATGAAAATTCTTTCATTCTATTTCTGAAGCAATATGTGTTTTCGGAAGATACCTATTTGCACATTCTATGTTGATGCATAAATGTATAAAAACTCTACCGATAAAAGTTCTCTTTCTGATGCAATCTCATCTGAAATTCTTTGAGATGACATAGCAGCATTAGTTTGAACCCATAGAAATAGCAAACAGCTTCCAGCAAATGCAAAGCAGTAAGCTGATTATTATAATCACATCTTAGGGTTTCAGGAGAAGCTATGCAGTCTATGTTCTGATATGACGTCTTTTGAAACACTAGCTATTTAGACCGGCCCATCAAGATAACATCTGAACAACTATGACTGTCCATCACATCACATTATTAACTTTTGTGTTCTATTAGTGTTGTTCAATCCCATCAAATTATCGTTGCATTACACCACGATGATATTAAGGCTTTTAACATACTGCTAAGAAAGAAAAGCTTTTAAATTATAAAACACAGCAAAGAAATTTTTCTTGAATTTATCATAAGAACAAGTACTGGAAACATGCCCACATATTTTTTTTTTCTTTTTCATTGACTCTATCATACATGTAAGAAGGATTTGAATTCTTCTGGGATTAGAATACTTTTTTTAAAGAAATGACAAGCAGATAAATATTTCCTCTAGCCTCATAGATTGTAGAAGACTTGTTGAGGCACCCTGAAGCAGAACAAGTTCCCTTCCTCTGAAAACGATGGGATAGTGGAAGCAAAACATGCTATTCCTGAATGAATGAATGAGATGTGTTTTGAAAAAAGTCTATTGCAAAGATAAATACTGTAGCACTAGGTGAAAAAAAAAAACCAATCCAAAAAAAAACAAAAGAAAAAGAGCACAACAGATAAAACATTCAAGGAATGAACTATCCATGGAAATACACAGATATGGAAGGAAAAATGCCTCTTATAAAAAAAAAAAGAAAAAGAAACAGTTTCAAGAACTATTCTAGAAAACTGATACAGAATCAACATTCATTAAGAACTGAGGTATCCCTTACTTTTCAAAAATAATTTGAGGAAAAGTCTAGAATTTAAAAGAGAAATTTATATGCTTATTTGATAATCTTATGTATGTAATAGAGAATGGTATTTCCCTAGCATGACAAAGTCTATGAAAAAAAGCAGTGCTCTCTATTAAATTTGGAGTTTTTTCTAGAGTAATTTTTTCAGAACTGTCATCAACTCCAATAAATCCTCTGGCTTCTATGACAGTCTTTAAAATTTTTCACTGAAGTTTTGTCCGCAGATATGGTAAAGAGTTTTCAGTATCACTGAAATATTTTGCATTTTGAAAATGTTGATTCATGGATTAGGCTTGGCAGAAGAACTCACACAAACACGCAGAGAATTTAGATATAAGGAAAAGTTACATTTGATCAAAATTCAATGGAAAATTGTCCCAGACCTTATTTTCGATCATTTTGTCATTCTGTCTCCCACAAGTGCCACTTGCAGACATATGAGAGAAATGAAGTGCCTTCATCATACAGGTAATTCTTTCACTACTTTGCTTCTCACAAATGCAAAGAATTTCATTCAAAGCACTGCATGCTTCACAGAAACAGAAAAGAAACACTGTTTTCCATACTTCCCCTGAGTTATAGCTTAGTTATACCTATCACAGAATCCCATGTTTTTTTTAATAAAGGTTATGGTGATCCTTGATTCAAATTTTAAAAAAACAAACCAAAAAAACCCCTCAAAAACCTTACTTCCCTTTGGTTGAACTGAAAGATTCTGTTCATTGCAGATTCACTTGAAAAGACACTATCAATGAGGCTAATAATCACTTTCAGTCTTTGAAAGGAAACAAGTTCCTTTATAAGACAGAAAATTATTTGTATGATATAATGGAATTAGAAAATGATGTAATTACAGGTTTCTTATTCTTTTTGAGTACCACTCTAAATCCTGTTCTCAAGGGACAAGGGAAGACAACACCAGTAAATTTGAACACTTCTTAGCTGTTTTTTGCATCCCAATAGCAGACCCGTGTTTTAGAAACCACCCACTAATTACATACATTTGATTAATTTTTTTTTGAAGTTTTTTGTTATTTTCTTCTTTCCTTTAATCAGTTTGGCTGCATAAGAGTGGCCATGATTCATATTTTACCTAGAGAAAGCCAAAAGAACGTAGAGTAGAAGTATTGTCTACAGAAAATTAGAAAATATCGGATTTATCTCATCCAACTTCACATCTCCAAGTCCCATTCTGGACAGACAGTTCCAGTGGATTCCAACCTAGGACACAGCTGAATGCCTTAGCTGAGGTGGTGGTGCCTCTGGGAAAATGTATTTGAGAAAAAACAAAATGTTGCCCAGGAGGGAGAAGTGAGGGGAAAAATTAAACACAAACAAACAAACAAAAGGAAACCAACACACAACCTGAAAGAAATAGCTCTGCAGACATCAAGGTGAGAGGTGAAGTAAGGGAAGGAGATGCTACAGTAGGCCATGGAGAGGACCACATCAGCATGGATGTCCACCCTGCAGACCATGGGTGTTCCCACACCAAAGCGGGTGGATGCTTCCTAAAGGAGTTGTGGATCAAAGAAAGGACACATGCTTGGGCTGGGGAAAAGCATCAGGAGGAAGGAGGGGTAGCATTGAAATGTTGTGAACTGACCACAACACTCTATTCCTCATCACCTCTGTGCTGCTCAAACTATGGGTGGGTAGAGAAGTCAGGAGTGAAGGATTAAAGTTGAGCTGGAAGAAAAAGGGATGAGTTGGGGAAAGTGTTTAAATTCTTTTCTTTGTTTCTCACTATCCAACTATTTTATTTGACAATAAATTAAATTAATTTCCCCAAGTCAACTGTTTTGCCTATTATAGTAATTGGTAAGTGATCTCACTGTCTGTATCTTGACCCTTGGGATTTTCAATTTATTTTATCTCTCTGTCCTGTTGTGGAGAGAGGGTAAGAAAGCAGCTGGGTGGCAGTATGGCAGACAGCCGAGGTCAACCCACCACTGTTATTCAAAGAATTTGTTGATCATAGCTTTTCATTAAAGAAGCTCTAAATATTGTTATCCTACAAAAAGCTGGTTTTAGATAAAAGTTTTATGTTTTAGTTGAAGAATAATAAACAAATACATTTGAAAAGTTGATAGCACAATAGACTAATTTTCTCTTAATTTACCTTTTTTACTTATAATCTCATTTCTCAGTTCTATCTAGTTGTTATGTCCTTTATATAGACTATTACTGCAATTTCTGATGGAGAGGGGTGTTTGTTTGATTGTTTATTTTGTTTGGGTCTTGGTGTGTTTTGTTTATTTGTTTGTTTTCTCCTGTCACCTCTCTTCTTCACATGCAGACTTCTACAACCCTATACTCAAAGATTTCTTCCGGAAAATTGTATTAATTCCCCATCAAATCAATTTTCTGCAATATCTAATTACTAGAGCTGCTTTGGTTTAGTTTTGTTTTTTACCATTTGTGCTGGTTTTGGCTGGGGTAGATAGATTTAAATTTTTTCACAGGAAAAAATAGCATGAGGCTGTGTTATGGATTTGTGCTGAAATCAGTGTTAATAATGCACAGGTTTTTTTGTTATTGCTGAGCAGAACTTACACAGAGACAAGGCACTTTCTGTTTTTTATACTGCCTCACCAGTGAGGAGGCTGGGGCTGCACAAGAAATTGAGAGGCAACACAGCCAGGACCGCTAACCCCAAATGACCAAAGGGATATTTCACACTATATGGCATCATGCTCAGCATATAAAGCTAGGGAAGAAGAACAAAAGGGAAGATCTTTGGAGTGATGGTGTTTGTCTTCTCACGCAACTGTTACACGTTACATGGCCCTGCTATTGTGGAGATAGCTAAACACCTGCCTGCCCCCAGTGATAAAATAAAAGACAATTAGCTGAAAATTGTAGGTAATTTTTGCTGTGAGAGAAGAATGATTTGTTTTAAGCTGGTATCAGCTTTGAGCTTTGAAGTGCTAGTCACAAGGCAGAGCCAGGCCATGGTCAGAGTTGAAATCAATTTTATCTCTAAAACATACTTTATAAAATCTTGGTAGAACTGAAACTATTTGCCACAGAAACAGGCCTAAAAGAACATATGTGTGAAGTTAAAGCAATCTGAGAAGTTATGACCTGGAGAGATATTGGAATATAGTAGTGACCTTACTGTTTGCAGAAAAAAATACGAATTTGGTGACAAGTTTTGCATTTGCAATACCGTCTATATATCATTTATCAGTGAATAACTACACAGTGTCGACTGATGCTGATTATTTTCTATTTTGTTTGCTTGATTGTTGTTTCTTTATTTTTTATGTTTTCACTATAATTACATATCTCTTACATAAAGCAGTTTAAAAGAGCAAGCACTTAAAAAAAAACCCCAATTTATCAATATATAGATCCCTGATGGTAGAAAGCATATTATTAAAGGTATCAGCAGATGTCAAGCTACAGTGGAATGGTTAATCAAGCTAATTGCTGATTTACCTAATTTCTACAAAAATATATCTAACATGAATATCACTCATGACTCTGTGCACATTTCTGGCAGAAGGGAAGGTAGTCCTGAATTTACATATTAAATTTATGAACCTATGCTAGACTCTCCTCCACTTTTATTTTTTTCTGACACTGAAAAAGCAAAGGGTGATAAATTGGCAGTTATGTTCTTTGCCTTACTGTTATCCTAATTCCTCTCCAGTTGTTTCCAGGAACTCTGCAATTCTCTAAATACAGTCTTGCAAGTGTAAACTGTTGCTGAATGAATATGGATTTACTCAAATAAACCCATACCAATTTTATATAAGATTCTACTAGAAAAAATTGCAGTCATGAAATGCTAGGAATAACTGATGTTTATAAATAAGAATAGAAGGACAGTTTATATATTTTTATGCTTCTTCCGCAATTTCACTATGTACACCTTTAACTATCCATGAGTTCCCTTAAATAATGATCATACTTTTATACAGATAGCCTGCAAGAATGGTCTTGTTATTTTATAATGAAGATTGATTTCTTAAATGAAATTTACTGTGGGATTTCTGTTGGGCTTTGTTGTTACTGTCTCTAGTACAGCATGTTGACCTTGGTAGAAAGGAAGGAACACGGATATGAACAAAAGAATCATAAACGAATCCTGGCATTGTGCAGCACTGATGTGGAAAGTGGAAAAAATTAAATAAAATCTCTGCTCTCAACTCTTATTTCTGCTAGAGCTGCCTGATGTGCCATAAAGTTTTGTGATTTACATGGAATCTCGTTTTGGTCAATGTCATTAAGCCTATGTTCAGTAGCCCATGGCAGAAGGCCATGAGGTAGGAAGTATTCAATTTTGGATTGGTTGAATGAAGGTCCATGGTTTATTGGAACCTAATTTTCTCGCGTTAGAAAAAACCTGAGAATAAAATATTGCTATTCCTTTCACTTTATTAATAATAATGAAAGACTAGTATTTCTGGTCTGGTCCCATTCATGGCTAGAAATTCTGCAATAATAGCCTTTCTATCAGTATTTTATCATTTCTGGATCTGGTTGCAGATATAATCCTTAACAGGAAATTAAAATCAAAGGCAAAGAGTTAAGAATCTCCAGACTGCCCACTGACTCAGAACTAACTTAAACCTTGGTTCAATCTTAATTTACCCTGTCTCTTTCTATTATATCCAGTATTTAAAAGAAATTTTGGTGCATCCCTTCAAAAGTTAAGTATACTTACAATAGAGTCACTTAGGAAAGGATTAGTTTCTTTTAATTTGAGTTGCTTCAGAGGCAGTCATCTTGGTTCTGTCTTCAGACAACGGAAGAAGTTGGAAACTAAGAAGATATTGATTTTATTCTGTGTTCTGGGTTGCTCCCTAATCGAACTCATGATTGATCTAAACTAGACGAGCTGAATCTTGGATCACTGGTTGCTGTTATATACAGTTAACATATTTAGCTATATGTAAGTTTGCAATCTCAGACTTTGAAAACTAATTGCTTAAATTCCTTCTTACGCATCTGCATTCAAAAGCATTGCTTGGGTGTTCAGGATTCTGGAATCCATCCTAAGATTTTCTAGGGTTTTGAAAAAAATTGTAAACTAGAACATGAATAGGTAACCAGATCTGAAAATCTCTGCTCTAAAATTCTGACTTGAAAGCTCTTTCTGTGAAGTTGGTATAAACACAACGGTTAAAGGTTGTGTGCTCATTGAGATGCACATACCCCATAAAAAACAGCAGATACCTCCTAAAATAAATAATTTTTTAAAAAGCTTAAGAAAGACAGTCATTAAGAATTCTGAATGTTTGTATCATTGTCAAACTCAAAATAAATAGTTCTTCAAAGTAACAACATAGGAATAACAAATGCGGCAAGCTGGCCTGCAAAAAAACCCCACTTCTATCACAGCAACTATTAAAATGACACCAGTCCTGCAAAGGAATTTATGTCAGCCTTAGCAGCTGCCAAACTCTGCACTTGTTCTGAAGTGAGTTAGGTACTCTTGGGACTCTGTAGTCTTCCCTACTGTGTCTCCTTTACCTCACATGGGAGTTTGCAGTTGCATCACAGAGATGTTTCTGAAGATGACAAGAATGGGTTCTAAAGGTTATACATAGTTGCTGCACATAAAATGGGAAATTTCTGAAGGAAGAGGAACTTGGAAGCATCTCACATAATTTTTTATTGTGTAAACAGATAAGTCATTAGTCTAAGCCAGGTACAGCTGAGGAAAGATAGGCACTTTTAAAAGCCCTGTATAGGCATTTGAGATAAATAGAGTAAATATTTTCCTATTAACCACTAAGTGGCTAGATCTTTCTGTTCATGTTGGATTTTTTTTCTTTACATCCATTTAAAAGTACAATGTTTTATTAATGTACTTATTTTCAAATATCATTACAAAATTACTACATTGAAATACACAGGAATATCTTTGACAGTGGTGGTATAATGTGTAGTAAAAAAAAAAAAAAAAATCTTACTAACTAAGAAAGCATATGTACAGTGTATACGTTCTGGGGGAGTCCTGACTCCTGTGAAAGGAACACCCTTGATCCATTTATGGGCCTAGCTGGCTTGGTAGAAACTGAAAGTAGGTCTGATTTTTATGATTATAATTCTGATCCCTGACTGTTCAAAATGGGGAACCTCTGATACAGTTTTCTTTCCATAAGAACCCTGACATACGAAGCAATATTCTGTACCTAAGTCTTGTCCCAACACAGATTTAAGCTAGAGACATAATATCTGTATCTAGGCGTGGGATCTGGACCACCATCAGGATTGCCCCGAGCTCTTGAAAATATACATTAAGATTTTGAGATTTCAGTGGCAAATACTCAAATGTTACAATTTTGGCTATTTCAATTACTAAGAGACATTGCAGTTAAAAGTGCTGGGCAATAACTGCATATGCACATCATCACTAAAAAAGAATCAAATTAATTAAAAAGGAAAAAATCTTGGAAATATCTTTCTATTGTAACTTGGAATCCAAAGGCACTCTAATTCCTTGCTAATAGGTTCCATAAATAAGACTAGTGCTTTATCGTTTCAGGGTTAAAATTGCCTAGAAAAGGACACTATGCACACAAAATTAAAATGGCCTGATTGAATTCAAATATAATGCAAGAGAGAGCCCTGGTGGCAGAGCTTAATAAATACAATCCTTATTTTAGTAACCTAAATAAATAATTTACTTTAAAATAAATAGGTGAAATGCACATTCTGGAATATTTGCTTTCAGTTTAAATGGTTCATTGAGAAATCTAAAAACATATTCATACAGTGTAGCTGCTTCATTATGCCATTGCCCCTGGTAGTGGTACTATGATGTAACACCCTCCTTAATGGAATAAATGGACTATGAAATGTTTTATCACAAGAAAGCAGGGAGGCCCCCTCACTCCCTGCTTTTGGGTGCACTAAAAATGTGAGAATAAATATGAACTTTTAAGTTTCTAATCAGTCTCTATTGCAAGTTTTAGCAAAGAGAAGCAAAAATAATGCACCTAGAAAAAAAAAAAATAGAAGGCTGAAAAGGAAATCTTTTGCTGCTTCATATCCACAGCAAGGAATATAAAAATATTTAGGAAGCTTGACTAAACATCTAAACTATAGCTTTCTGAAATGTACTTCTGTCATGTGTAGGTGGTGGTGGGGGTTGCAGGTGTTTCAGCAGATTTTACAAGTATTTTAATTTGTTCTTCTGTATAATAGCAAGAAAATTTCCAAGAGTTGGATTTGAATAAAGCTGTAGTAAGCAGGCCAGCATCAGCTCTAAATGAAAGTGAGTGTGAGCAGGGTACAATGCATACAAGAAAGACTTAATTAATGGAAAAGAAGAAGAAACAGAAAAAAATTACTTGTCTCAATTTATATTATAGTTTAGCAGATATATTAATTTCACTCATCAGCTTATGAAACAATAACTAGAAGTGAAAAATTTGAGACTGTAGTAGAAGCAAAAAGGTTTCTTTGTGCCTGTGCATTATTTTTTCTTAATCCTCCATTCAAAGCATCAGTGATATCCCAGTGAAAAGCAGGTGCAGCAATAAATACTTTCTTATATGGAATATTAATTTCGTAAACTAATTCGTTCAGTAGTTCAAACTAGGCATCTAGCGCAACATGAGGCACAGTAAGAAATCCACAGTACCGGCAAGAGGTTGGCAGACTTGACACAGAACCTACAGCAGAACCACAGCCATCTGGAGCACCAGGTGGAGGTCACATAAAATACCTTGCAGCCTCCCAAGCTGCACTAAAAATCTTTGATTAAGCTTTAAGATACTTGTGCACAAAGGTGTCTAAGTTCTTGTTACAATTCAGTGGAGAGCTAAGGGAAGAATCAGTTACCTAAATGTAAACAGCCCCATGAAATTTGCCTCAGGGAAACCTGTCTGGCCTGTGACTGCTAGTTTGTTGGATGAAGATCTCCCTGGATCATACCTGTTTGCCTTCTGTAGATAACCCAGACAGCCTGAAACACCTCAAATAACACTAAAAGTCTACACTCAGGCAGGAGGACCAAGCTCCCTCTCAATACTGACATTAAAGACTAGACAGCAATTCAGCTCTTCAGGCAGGAGACAGTCACATCTGGATTGGAGAACAGCCCTCAGAATCAACAACTGTATCGGCTGAATTGCCTCTAATTATAATAGCAGTGTAGATGAATTAGTGGGTGGTTTAGTAACCTTTTGCTGTTTGTTCATTAGGAAAAAAAAAAAAACATTCAAACTTCATACTGATTTCAATTTATTCCTGGGAAAATATAAGGCAAGAGGGTACAAGGTCATTCTTTGAAGTGTTCATTTTGGGAAAAGGCTAAATAAGACATACCGAATAAAAATAAAAATATAAATTAAATTAAATTCACTTATGGTTTACAGATGCAGACTTCTGGTTGTTTTTAAAAGAAGGAGTGAGGTCATGCCAAGATTATACATCCACATTTTAGATGCATGTGACTTCATGATGGAGAATACATGAAACGAGGAATCTAGAGTGTGAATAAAGATTAATACATATTTGAGGGCAAAACAGGAAGAGTGGTCTGTACAGCCAGTCTGTACATCTTGTACCAGAAACCCAAATAACAGGTTTTGTGATTGTATGCCAAGAATTTGAGTAGGAGATTAGCTGTGGTCCTAAGCAATACATGCAACTAAAAAAAAAATCATTAGCATTTACAAATACACTCACCAGAAGTGGATTTAGCCACCTTCTGTATTTTAGCAAGCTATCAATGGATGCAATCCAATTACTTCCTGCACAGATGCTGTGCAGGTACACAGTGCACCCATGACAACTGCCTTCCCATTTTTGTTGCTGACAGGCTGTGTATCCATAAATTTACAGGAGAAATGCTGGCATTTTCATCTCTTCTTTTCATCCTTCCTCGTTTCTATATATTTTGAAATAATGGGACCCAAAAAAAGAGAAGAGCAATTGGAATATGTATTTTTTATGTGTAAAACAGCATAATTTTGTTCTTACTAGCAATTCCCAAAGGCCAGTTTCTTTTTTGATTTTCATTATGCAGTGAGCTAATATTTTCACAGAACTATCCACTGTAAATTCAAGGTCTTTCTTTTCAGTTACAGTGGTCAGTTCTGAGCCCACTGTTACTTTACAAGCGATATAAGTAAAGTAGCAGGAAATTTAAAAGCTAGGTCAGACCACATCACTAATACAAAGCTTATTCCTACATATGAATGAGCACCTAAGGAAGACCGAACTCAAAGTTTCTCAGCTCTGTAAGCAAAAGTGAATTTACAATAGGCTTGATGGATGAGAAGTGTAACATGAAATCTGAGTTATGGTAAGGTATACATGGGAAGTATCCATCCCTGCAACCACTTCAGGATGGAGAACCTAATTCTCACTAGGGCTGTTCATCCTTCTGCCGTGCAGGCAGGAGAATACTGAAAGCCATCAAAGTCCAATGTATTGATTTTCCTCACCCCAATGTATTACTATGGCTTAGTAGCAGAAACTTCCATTCGCATCTGCCTTTTTGCCTGCTTTTTTCTCACAGTCTCTTCCAACTGCTTCGAGCACTTCCAGCCACCACCAGCTGAGTATACCTTCTGTGCAGGAACAGCATGACTGCACACCAAATGAAGAGCATTGCCAGTGACCTACAGGGCTGGCTGGCTGAGGCAGTACTTTGAGCTCACTCACCGGTTGATCCTTAAAGGTGGTGGGAAAAGGAATTTGTGCAGGCAGAACAAGAAGGTATTGCAGCTTGCCATATAACTTCAAGATACAAATGAAGTGCACTGTAATACCCAATGTGGGACTTACAAGCTATATGGGATACAGATCAGCCCCACATTTACTACAAATAAGTAAATCCATGGTTCAGTGAGGTTTAATCAGATATTATGCAAATGCTATAGGAAATCCAGGTTTTACTCCAGTTCTCAAGCCTTAGTGCTATTCTTTGGTGGTCTCAGACCAAGAAATTATTTTCTGTTTTCTTGTTTTGTTGTGCTCTTTCTTCACACTCCTAAATCATCTGTCACTTCTTACAGACTCCATGTTGTACAACACTGAACTCCTCTACACATTTTGATCATACCCAGCACAGTCAGCACAGTTGTGCTCCCCTCAGCATGCTGCGGCTTACAAAATTATAGCTGACCATATTAAAATAGATTCAGTGCAAGTAAAGGCACTCTGTGCTGATTCTCAGCTTTTCCAGTATTCCTTGCTTGTGTTTTTTGATCAGGTCATTCCTGATGCCACTTTTGTGATCTGAAAGATAACATTTCCCACTGACTAAAGTGCATCTGTTATTTACCACATGCTCTTAAAATTTCTTGGAATCTCTACCTGCATCAGCACTACCCTCAAACTAGATATGCAGAAGAATTTTTTACGATGAGGATGGTGAAACACTGGATCAGGTTTCCCACAGAGGTGGTAGATGCCCCATCCCTGGAAACATTCAAGGTCAGGTTGGACTGGGCTCTGAGCAATCTATTCTAGTTGCAAATGTCTCTGCTCATTTCAGGGTCAGGGCAGAACTGGATGACTTTTAAAGGTCACTTCCAACTCAATCCATTAAGATACTGGGATACCTTGTGCTAGGGGAGACTCCTCCATGGCCTATGTGTTGTACCTAATCACGATGGCTTCGTTCAAGACAAAATACCTTCTTTCCATTTAGACATCTTACTGGAAGATATCAAATGAAAAATTAATTCTCTTCTGTCTACCTAGTGTAGCTCATTAATCGATATGCCAGGGTCATTTAGTTTAAATGGAACTTCTGAAGACCTAAAGGTATCTTGTGCTAATTTAATGAGTTGCTCAAATCTTCCCTCCAAGAATCATCTCATGTGATTTGGTGGGAATGATGGGGAAAATGTAAAGGTATGCCCATATATTGTGCAAAAAGAAGCTTTGGGTGGAAAAAGATGGAAGTTTTGAGGATTTTGCTAGCTACTAGTCCAACTAAGTATAATATCTGTTTCAAGCTACCCCATTCTTTGAAATTTTTTTTCCTTTACATACTCTACTGAAATCTATAGAAGCAAGAGGCTCAACAGTGTGACAAATTGTTTCTAGTTCATTAATAATTTTGATAAAACATTCTCATTATTTTTCAGTTCCCATCAGCTCACTGTTATTCAGGCATGATTTTTTAGAAAATCAAAGAAATTATTGGAAAAAAAACCATAAAGCTCAGTAAAGAAAGGGAAAATGTATATCTACTCTGAATGAACATGTCTCACAGTCAGTCAGGTATCTAGTGAACACTTCTGAGATAACATCCAATGTAATTTCACTGTTAGTGCACATGAAGTTGTTATTTCTTAACAATTGCATGTCCCTTACTCTTTTTTTTATTTCATTCAGCAGTAATTTTTCTGCTTCAAGAATTTGTGTCTGAATTATCTGCAAAACTGTATGAAAACCTGCTCCTTAAATTTGTTATTTGCTTGTCCCTGTTCAGGTTTGATGTTTCTTTTCATCATCAAACGCCTGTGCATTTTAGTGGGGCAGTCAAGTGTGCTGACACTGATGAATAATTTAAAATTCTCAATGTACCTCTCCTGCATGTTTCTGAAGCCTCCTTTTTGCACCACTGTACAGCCTTCTCCTCTGTTTCTGTCATATCTGTTTGCTTCATGAAATACAAAGCATGTAGCAGAAATTTCAGCCCCATAAATCTGACTTTTTGCCATAGTAGAGCCCCAGGCATTGTGAGGCCTCTGCAATCTGCACCCTGTCCTCCCCCATGGGGACCCCAGGAGGAGAGAGGGGAGGGTGTGGGGGGAGAGATACAACCCCAGAACCCCATGCAAGGTCATCTGAGGAGTCCATGCTCACCATAGGCATGCTGCTCCTCAAGGACCTAAAGCACCACAGGTCAGCCATGACTCAGATCCCTGCATGAGTAATGCTCTAAAGCAACCAAATGGTTATTGAAGATACACAGATTTCATGAAAACTTGCTGGAAAGCCTAATTTTTCTTTTAGATAAATATAGATGTCTGTCTACAATGAAAAATCAGACTATTTTAGCATCAGGAGGCAGATATAGGCAGTACAGAACAGAAAAAAAAGCTTTACTTTAAAAAAACCCCCAAACTAAACAGAGATTTAAGTTATAGTTATAGATCAAATGCCCTCAATTCTTACAGATAAAAAAAAAAGAAAAAATTGAAAAGGAAGCCACAAACAGTGGTCTCATATCCTTGCAACCAAATCCCTCTGAAGTCAATGAAAATTACAAAAACATACAGACAAAGAACTTGGGCCCTCGCTGTTATGTGGCATAGCAGTGAAAACTGGGAATTAAATATTTGAAATGTGGAACTTCTGTGTCATTCCCTAGCTGCATCTCACTGAACCTTAAAGGAGTCTTTCAGCTGACCAGATATAGTCACTCAGTACTATGTGGGGGCCTACAGTACTTGAGTTACCTGCTCAGAGCTGGAAAGTATCATGTGAGATCTTGAGACCAAGGCTTAGAGCATCACAAATGACACTGGGCACCTGTGCAAGGAGAAAGCACACCTGGGGTACTTAAAAATGAAGGATGATATTCATATTTTCTACTGTAGGTGATCCAGATATCAGTCTTCCAGTCTAAATTACCAAATAGATGTAGATAAGCATCCTCCAGAAGTAATTAATCTTATTTTTCTTAGAAATTTCTTATAGGACATAAAAGATTATCTTTTGAAGATATCTGTCTCATTTCTTTGCCCTAGAGGGAACACAATTGACTCTGGATGTTTATAGATGTGCATATATATATATATATACACATACATGTGCACATTAGATAACATTCACCATAAAAATGATATTTTCATATGAGGGACTGTCTCATGGAATCATATAAACAATAGTTTCAGTTGGAGGGGACCTTTAAGGTCATCTAGTCCAACCCCCCTGCAATGAGCAAGGGTATCTCCAAGTAGTCCAGGTTGCTCAGAGATCTTTCCAATGAGACCTTGAATGTTTCCAGGGATAGGACATCTCCTGCGTCTCTGGGCAATCTGTGCCTGTATTTAACCATCCTCAGTGCAAAAAATTTCTTCCTTATTTCTAGTCTGAATCCATCCTTTTCTAGTTTAAAACCATTACATCTGTAAAAGGTCTCTCTCTGGCTTTCTTTTAGATCCCCTTTAGTACTGGAATGCTGTTTTGAAGGTCTCTGTAGAGTCTTCTCTTCTGCAGTCTGAGCCACCCCAAGTCTCTCAGCCTATCTTCATAAAAAAGGTGTTCCAGCCCTCTGATCATCCTCATGGTCTTCTTCTGGATGCACTTGAGCAGGTCCAGGTTCTTCTTGTGCTGCATGCTCCAGATCTGGATGGAAAATTCCAAGTGGGGTCTCAGAGGAGCAGAGTAGGAGGAGAATCATCTCCCTCCGCCTTCTGGCCACACCATTTTTGATTCAGCCCAGGATACAATTGGTTTTCTGGGCTGCAAGTGCACATCATTGGGCTGTGTACAGTTTTTCATTCACCAGTTCTCCCAAGTACTTCCGCTCAGTGTTTCTCTCAATCTGTTCATTCTCCATCCCATATTGAGAATGGGAGTTACCCCAGCCCAGGTGCACTTGGCCCCATTGAATTTCATAAGGTTGCCATGGGCCCACTTCTCGAGATTGTCCAGGTTCCTCTGGAAGACATCATGTCTCTCATGTTATCAACAGCACCATTCATCTTGGCATCATCTGCAAACTTGCTGGTGGTACACTCAATCCCACTCCTTCCATCCTGCTCTTAGTTTGGGTATTCACACAAAACCTTGCCCTTACAAGACTGTGATTCCACAGGCAATAATACTGGAGTTGAGTTCAGTGCACACAACCCTTTAAGATAACAGTGCTTTTGCACACCATGGACTTGCTATCTGATATCTGTTAATTGTACATTGGCCTGCTGGCCAATTTTGCACTGTGTAGTCATCCTCGTGTCATTACAAGCGTACATATGGGAACTTGCCTGCAACAGGGGTAGAACCTTTGGCTTTCATTTAAACAAGTACATTCAGAAACAGTTTGATGAGAAGCACCTTAACAGCACCAAACTGATACGACATCTCACATTACTTTTGCCTCTTGCCTGACCCACAGCTGTAGAATGGGTTTGTGACTAGCAGTGGTGGTGTAACATGGCAGTAGTGAGGCTGTAAAACAGTTACATCATATTTTATAACTTTAGAGAATGTGTTTAATTGATGAATAGATCATTCATAAATTTTCAGCTTTATTGTAGCTACCACCAACACCATTAAGCTGTGTAAATTATCCATATTCTCTCAGCTGCTTACCTTTCATTTTCTTTAGGATCTTGAGCATCCACTTCATCATAAGTCTGTATCTCAGCTATATTCAGCAAGTTTTTCTTTACTGTCAGTGTGTTTAAATCAGCAGAGTCCAATAAACGTTCACAGCCACTAAGATTACTTTTTATCCAAATAAGCACAGATAGTGATCAAGCTGCCTCTTATCTAATGAAACCTTGTTTGGAATACTGCCCTTTTAAATGGCAATATTCAATTGCACTTCAATTTTTGAAGTCAGTGTACTGTTTTTGCTTTGGAACACTGTTTTTGATCTCTTTACAACCCTGTATCTAGCAGCTTCCATTCAGTTGTCATTCAGAGAAGTGTTCTGGTTTTTTGGTCTTAAACTCAATGAGCCAAATTTTTCATGCTATAAGATAATAACTCTAGAAACATTTGCTACAGACTGACTTTTGCTGAGCATACAGCGATGTAAAAGATGCTTAATGTCATGTTTTATAGCTGGTGCCTTTATGGCTGATGCTTTTTTTATAATATGCAGCGTTTACTGTTGCACTTTTCTACTTCAATATCCCGCTTAGAAATTAACTGAAAATATTACAGACATGCTGTAGTTATTGAGACCAATAAAGCAGTGAACTGTGTAAGTAATGTCTGAGCTGAGATAGTTTCAGCTGTAACTTTTGAAGGTTTTTTTTGCTTGTTTGCCTGTTTTAAACTGAAGAACCATTAGTATACCCAGACAGAACATCTATGTTGATCACTAAAATACATAAAAAAATTTTAAAACACATTTTAGCACTAATGTTCTCCATGCAAAAACTTTGTCTGCATAGGATTGTATATACCATGTAATCAAGCTTTTCTGACATTTCTGTGCTTCTGCTTCTATTCTGTTCTGCCATTTTGCCTCATTCACAGAAGGGAAAAGCAATTTTACAGGACATTACAAGACGGAGCTGCTTAAAGGAAATTTTCTTTCTAATATTGGATATAAGACTGAAGTACTTGAAGACCATAAAACAGGGGACTACTCTGGCTCAGCTGTATTTTTCATTTAATGAAAAATTTTCTACAGCGCTCCCTTGCTTCCCATTTTTGAGGCAACCTTTCAGAAAAGGATCTATAAATGAATCCTTACGTGTAACTTTCCTTTAAGAGTCCTCTGATACTAACAAAAAAATCTTTGCATAATCACATAAATGCCCACAGGTGATTGCATGACTATAATCCCCTTTGACTGTAATCTCCTTTCCCATTAATACTTGCTTGAGTATATTCCTGTCTTACATTAACAAACTATGTGTGCAAACAAATTATCTGCTTGCAAAGAAGTGATTGTCAAATTTTGTTTAATGTGAAGATTACTATTTTACTCTCTTTGGACATTATTATTGTTTCTCCATAATCAGACTCACTTGTGATTTTTGAGAATAATCACTTTTGTGATTATTGACATTTTAAACACACACAATAAAAGTTATTTTGTTTAGTTGATTTTATGTATGACATTTGTACTGGAGCATTTGACAAATTTAAAAAAGAAGTAGTGAGTTGTTGAAAAAACACAGGTACTCCAAAAATATTATTAATAATAGACTAGTAATTTCCATAGGAATATGTGTAGATAAGGGATCTTCTCTCTACACCTACCTGACAGTCTTGCATTTTTAATCCAAGAATTTTCTTTGCTGTTTTAGGTACAGTATCATAGGATGATCTATTAATTGACATAATTCATTAGCTCTGCTTGGATGAACTGCTTTCCTTTTATGACATAGTGCAAGTGAAGTCACAGTGATGTTTCTAGATGACTAACATATATGAATAAATGAGTATATGAATGCAGTGAAATTATATACTCCAAAATTCACTTTACCACTTCCTGCAAATTATGTGCAGCTAATATATTCCTGTCATTATGTTATTCCTGGTATTTTGAGATGCTAATGACGTTAGCACAATGGCCCTTAGATGCTATCTGATTCACTAATTGCTAAAGGTAGAATGAATTTATGCAGACTCATGTGACTGTCTAAATTGGTAGCAGTGGTGGAAGTAATGCTCTCTTCCATCAGTGGATAAACATGTTGAGAATACAGTTTTATCTTGCTACAAGGAATCCAAAGATAGGGAAATTTGGCCCCAGTCTCTCTCTGCACCATGAAGAAGTAGAGATCTGCTCTCTGACTCAGAGTGGTTTCATAACTAGTGCTTCTTTAGTAGGAAACCTTAATCTGTAGTTTCAAGTCTCTGATTTGAAGATTTTACAGTTTGCTAATTCTTATTGTTTTCCCCTCATACCCTTTCCATCCCAGTAATCAAAGAGCAGATTTCAGAATTGTAGTTTTCTTAAAATTTTTTAATTAAGTTTGCCCAAACTTCCCATCTCTTAATACTTCACATCTAGCTATCTAATATTCAGTTTTCATAATTCTACAGATTTTGGAGGACTTTCTTTCAAATAAATATAGAGACATGCAAGTTCAAAACCATGATTTCTTCACACAACAAGAATAGCCAGAGGATATATATTCATACCTAGGCAATTACGAGGTTTTAGTTGATCTTAAATAAAATTAGTTCAGGTAATTGGTTTATTTAAGATGTTAATAGTTGTGTATCATTTGTAAGGACATTACACAAGGAGCAAAAATTACACTTCTTGTATTTACTGGCTTCCTTGAAATCCAGTAAAATATTTTTTTTTTTTAACAAATTCCTTAACTAAATGAAGCTTTGATTGCTAATCTAGCTGTCCATCTGTTTATCACCTGTTTCATAATATTTTTACAAAATGGTTGATCAATTTCTGTAACATTTGAGAAGAGTGAAACTCTCAAAGACTATTTATTTTGTGTGTTCATCAGCCAGGTGGCTGGAAAGGAAAGCCTGGCCTGGATATTTGCAGTCTGAGAAAGGCTCAAGTTCATCAATTTTCTGTTCTGTTTGGCCTATTAGCAGCCAAAATATTAAATGTATCAACATATACCCCTTCTTATGTAACAGGTAATTAATGAGTAAATGAGTTGAGTCTGAGTTATCCTGGGAAGCATGTGCAAGGTCAGAGGGAAAAAAATGTGTGGGAAGTACTGCGAAGGAAAATACAGATACAGGACAGATGTCAGGGGATCTGAATTTGTCTGGTCATTGCAGCATAGTTCAGCAAGCTATAGGAAATCAAGCTGCACCTTTTCACTTCTCAGGAAACAATTTCATCACTCTTGTTAGAAATAAATGCTAGAGAAACTGCTCATCCTGTTGCTTGTCTGATTTGCCAGTCTACAGATGACCTCTGCCAAAGTACCATAATGTGCCTTGTTCCATACTGTATTTATATTGATTTCCACTCACAGCAAGCCCTGCTCATTTCTAAGTTCTCTGTGAAGCCTGTGTCCCTTTCTTAACTCTCCACTCAAAGGTAACTGAAGACATGAATTCTTGTAGAACAAAGAATAGCTGAATTAGATTGTATCCTAAAAAATAAGAGGTATTTTGATTTTGCTTCTTTCTTTCTTGATTCTAAGTTCTTATACTAAGGACACTCACTCATTTACTCTTTGTTTATATGACACTAAGTAATTAGAGGCACAGTATTTTTAAGTGAGAGCAACATCTAGCTCTAGTTAAAAAGGAGTGACCATGAAGCACTGCCATATGCTGCATTCAAAATTCTGTAAAATATAACAATATTTAAAACAATTAATTTTGAAAATATCTGCCCATTGGCATTCTTTCATTACCCATTAATTACATTAGACCCTTTGCAAGTGGTATTACTTAACCAACAAGAGAGCCACTCTACAGGATTCTGAGCTTCACTATACTCCCATTGGGACATGCATGTTAAAGAGCAATTTAAAGAAAAGGGGAATTTGTCTAATGAGATGGCAGAAATTTAACAAGCTGTAGTTAAAACAGAAATGCCCGTTTCTGTATTAATATTGAGGCTTCACTACTTCACGTTATATTACTACTAATTCCCATATTTCAGTGATTGAATGTTTTCTGTGGTTTTTTAGTCTTCTCACTGTAATGAGTCCATTTCTTCTTCATTATTTCACCCTACAGACAACACTGCTGCAGGAGTATAGCAGTGAGTAGGAGGCTGCAGTAAATAGGTCAGAGCAATTATGTCACAACTTTCCCTTCAATCTCCTATGACTTTAGGACATTAGGTGTAGACATGGTGATGAAAATATCTTTGTCCAGCTCAGCAACATGCTGTGAGAGGCAGTTTGTGGAAAAAGATCCTGAAAAAGACAGCAGCATGAAAAAGAATAAAAATATAACATGAGTGACAGAAAGAAAATTTGACATTAAAGCAGTATAAAAGGGTAAGACCTGATTCTCTTTGTAGTTGCTACTGTAAATGAGGAAAAATGGTATCAAAGTAGTGGAGTTAACATTAGTTTACCTGAGAAAATATACAAAGCTTTAGCTTTCAAAAATGTCTACTCTTTGTGTAGAGAAATAAAATATGGCAAAATCACGTGACGAGGCAAAAGGTAGTTCTGAAAGCAAAGGCATAAAAATTAATTCTTCTTTAAGTTTTGACCTTATTGGTAATGCATGTAAGAAGTTGTTTTCTTGTGAAACTTGCAGGTTAGTGTACAGTGTGTACACAGAAATCAATTATCTTTTACTGTTTTACTTATGAAAACAGAAAACTGTGTATTGTGATATATAAAAAGATGTCATAGATAGATGACTCCAGGCTAAAGCAGAACTATTTTTGCTTTTTTCATAACTGTTATATGAGGAAACACAGTTGACTAACTTGAGCTGAAAGTTAGTGATTTTTTATGCATAGAAATAAGCATTGAGCAATTCAATCAACAACTGAAACTGATCAATCAACCCAGTTCCAGTGTCATCGATATATGAAACCTATTAAGAATTCTGAAACCTCAGACATTACACTTACGACATCTAAACTATAAATCCATTAGGAACAGTTGTATCTCTTTCACTGATCCTGGAACAATTTCTGCCTTGCTATATATGCAGTTAAATGTGTTTGGGTTTTTGTGCTTTTTGTTTGTAGGACTTCAATTGTTTATTCATTTTATTTTTTTCTTTTTTTAGGAATGTTGGTGAGGGGATAAATACCTGACACAAAACTGAAGGATTTTGTTGGGAAACTCTCTGTGACTTGCAGATGATAATTTCACCTATTTCCAAAAATATTTATAAAAGAGAACTGGTTAAAATTCAAAAGTGAAAAAAAAAATCAAAGAAAAAGAATGAAGGTAAACAGTCCACCATATTTTTAATTAATGAGAAACACAAACCATGGATTACCCTAAGGTTTCATATTTGCATTTGACATGCTTATTGTAGAAAATTGTATTAGTTTATTCCAGGTCCCTGCAATCAATTAAAAAGAAAAAAAATATATAGAATAGGTTTTTCAATGTACTTTCTAGGAAAAGCCTCCTGGTCTGACTGGAAAAATCTGAGAATATATGTAAAACCTGCTTATCTCAGTATGAACTGTCTCATGTCTCACTATGAAACAGTATAAATTCTAAAAATGGTGTCTTTTGCAATTTTTTTTACTATTTTTTACCGGTTTTGAATGCTAGCTCAAGTAGTCATTAGATATATTCTTGCTGAGCAAGTGTAGCTGCAAAAAATAAACATGGAATGTCTCTTCCACTAAAGCTGTTGTAATTTGCAAATTGAGTTGTTTTTTTACTTCCTGAGTTGTTAATTTTTTAAAAAAAAATTCAGAAAAGGTTGGTTATTCAAAGTTATGACAGCCACATAAAAGACTTGTTGGATGGTGTCTTAGGGAAGGCCTGGGGACTTTGAGCTTGAAGTCTTAAGTCTGCTGTCTGCTAATTGCATACCGAAGTGCTTACTGTAAATTTGAGATTGACTTGATTGATTGATTGATTTTAAAAAAACAAACAAACAGGAAAATATAGATTAACAGGACAGGACTGATGCAGATTTAAACCCAGTTGTACAGGCAGTGTGAGCAATCTAGACTCAAAACTAGCTGTGTGGTGGGATAAAGTCTAATGCCCTACCTAATAATGACTGTTCATATTTATACATGTTCTTTACACTGAATGTCAGTGTGCAAAGCAAAGTTTTTAGGCAATAATATCTTTCTGGAACATAAAACCAAAACTAGGCATCCTTACCTCATTATTCTTGTTCATTTGGTTGACTTTTTACATGTCTGTTGCCCATAAGCTGAAACTGCATTATATCTGATTCATGCTGTAATACAGCAGTATCATACAGAAGCAGCAGTAGGTATTAAATGCCTATGGAGCACTATTTACCTATGCATCAGTTATTCCTGTCTGATGTCAAAACCTGAAAACTTTTAAAAGGTTACAAATATAAAAACCAAAATGTCAATCTCATAACTTAAACATTTGATGCTGAGTAATACTCTATCAAGGTTCTACAAGGATCTACAAACTGGATTTTTAGGTATTTCACCCCTTTGGGTTAACTAGCACTCCACCAAAGTGAAAAGTGCCTTTGAAATCCTACATTTAAAGACAAGGCATAAATGTGTTTGATGATCTAGGGCACAATAATGAGCATGAAGAAAAAAAATAGAACATTTCTCCCCAGCTGATGCCTCAGACCAAGTAATACACAGCTGAAAGGCAGATGTAACCTTGGACCGAAGTGATAGTAACTTCTGTAAGTAAGTGATAGTAACGTCTTTCAACAAACAGTTGAAGATGAATGTGATCATAAATACCAGGTATATTGCAAATGACCAACTATAGACAAGAAAGGATAGAGTCCTTTCTTAGAGGTGTAAACATTTTTATGCTGAGTAATGCTATGTCATGTCATGTTCTGAATGGATATCCCTTATTTTCACAAACAAAATGAGGATGACTATTAGACTTTTTGGTATTTTTCTCTAGAATGAGGCTGTAGCTAAGCAGGAAAGGATTTATTATTTATTGTGCCATTTCAGCAGAATGCTGGCCAAAGATTATTAAAATCTCCTCATTTAACCTCCCCTGTGATATCTTGAATAGCTAACAGCTATGCTTCTGGGTCTCAGAAGTCTAACTCAAAGTGATATTCATTTTCTTTTCCATAATAGATTATCTGTCAGGAAGCAGAAGACTTTTATTCAAGATCCAGCTCAGGAACAAGGGGCTTAAAAGACTCAAAGAAAACAACTGTAAGCAGAGACGGCATTTGGATAGCAAGTTTTCCCTATTTTGTTAAAAGCTGGGACATTACTTGTTCAGCAGAGAGAGAAGAGAAGACTCAAGGGAAACCTTATCACTCTCTACAACTGCCTGAAAAGAGGTTGTAGCCAGGTGGTTGGGATTGGCCTCTCCTTCCAGGCAACCAGCAACAGGACAAGAGGACACAGCCTTAAGATGCACCAAGGAAGGTCCAGGTGGAACATCAGAAGGGAATTTCTTCACTGAAATGGTTGTCTGTCATTGGAACAAACATCACAGAGAGGTGGTTGAGCCACCATCCCTGGAGGTGTTCAAGAGACAACTGGACGTGGTGCTTAGTGCTGTGATGTAGTCATAAAATATGATGATCCAGCAAGGCTGGACTCAATGTTCTTGGAGATCTTTTCCAACCTTAGTGAGCCACCATTCTGTGATCCTAGCTTGGCAAGCTCCTAGGTTAGGAAGACCTATATCTCACTGGGAAATTCTAAAAAAGAAGGATTACTCAATTTCTACTAATAACTCATTTTGAGAAAAGTGGCTCTAGATATATTCTGCCTTCTGGAAAAACATGCATTTTATTACCATGAATTTTCATATAAATATGCAATATTTGCTTAGTACACAGGAAAAATATGGTTTGAAGCCTCTAAAATACCAATGTTTTAACAGTATATCATCTAATGATTGTCCAACAAAAAACGTTAGACCATTTCAGAGTTTTTCATTATAACTAAGACACTTAAATAACCTTTAGGACTGGTGTTCTAGTGTAAGCTCAGTTACATTCTCTAGAAGGAGATGAGAAAAAAATAGCCGTGTAGTAACTTGTTTGTGTGGTTTTGCTGTTAGTGATTGGTAACTAAGAGATATTATTCTGCTTTTATTTATTGGATATTATAATACTGACAGCCACTCCTCTCTCACTTTGATCAGACAGAGCCAAACTAGGATTCTTTAGACTTTACATTTTTAAACCCTTATGTCTTGAAAGATTAACATAATTTTCATGATCAAGTTCAGTTTTGCCTTTGGCATGATGTGATTTGATTAGTCAGCTGTTAGTGAGTGACTCAAATTAATGATTAACACTGTATAAAATTTGCTGAATGTGTTAACTTTTCAGTTTTAATTGGAATTAATGAAAATTAACAGTCCTATTTGCTATAAATCAAAATTACCATACAGAAAAACAACCATCCTGCTATTTTTTTGAGGGGCTAACTATATTTTTATGGAACACTGTTCCACGGTAGAAACATAACTGCATAATGTGATAAGAAAGATTGCAAAAATTGCATAGCAGTGGCTTATAAAAGTTTTCAAAATTACTTGTCCTTACCAAAGTCAAGTTCATAATGTAATATACAGGATGCAATAACACAATTTGCCTTAAACCATTTTTATACCTTTAATTTTAAGTAATGTGTGTTATAGTCGTAATAAAATAGTAAAAGAGGTCTCTTAAATACAACAAAACGTTACCCTGTGTGTGCAAAAAGATTACACTGGTCAGCATATGGCTTGCAGAATTAAAAAACAAAAGCAAGCAAACAAACAAAAGACAAAGCCATCACAACAACAAACAAATTATCTAAGATATTTTAAGTACAGACAATATTAATGTCAGTAAATTGAGATACTTGTCAGATTTTAATTTCCAGTAGTTCAAAATTATTATTGTATAAATTCTACTTGTTTTTCTGCTTGTTTCATATTTGTCACAATAAGAAAACACCAAAAATTTGGCCTCATCTTTATGATATGTCAAGCAAGGACATTATTTTATAGACGTGACAAAATGATGAATTAATTAAAACTCAAGAAGTGCTCATATTATGCTAATGAACTCTGCTGCCAAAGCTAAAAATAAATAATTCCAAAAATAGCCATTTAAAAACCTTTAGAGTAGCAATTATTTCATTACAGGGCACCTTTAAAGAAATGAATGATAACTCAAGTGACTATAACTATTTATGCAGTTATGAAACTTCAAAACAGCAGCTGAAAACAGCATTCAAAATGTAGAGCTTCAGATGACAGAGATCAAGGCAGTTCCATAGATTTAAGTTCAGTGACAACTGTTTGGGATAATTATATGCATTAAGTTTTAATTTTTTAGTTGCTGTAACTGTTTGAATTTGAGATGTCACTCAGCTTTCTGTTAAATTTATTATTAAAAATATTATAAAGGTGTCACAGACTAAGCTTTTAATATGTTGTTGCACATAACAGCCCTGACTGTAGCTTCAGAAAGGGCTGAAAGTGCAAGATGCATTAATTAAAATATAATGCTCAGATATTAAGACAATCCAGTCTTAACGGATTATTGATGATGTTTTACCCTGTTAATTTCTATTTGCTGCAGAAGGGACCAAAATGAAGCTCCACAGTGTCTTTAACTAAAAGTATTTAGGTCAGACTAAAAGAAAAAACTTGTTTGTATTTCACTGCTTCAATCCAGTTTTTGTGATTGTGAAGACACCTGGTAACTGTTTACCTAAATTCAGTAGGTTCTTCCCTTTTTGAGCTGAAATTTTTCTCCAGAGCTTTTGTAGCAGTAGATATAGGTTCCCCTATCAGAGTAGTCCGATTAATTACTCTTGAAACAAGACCCACTGGAATTAGAAAATAAGCTGACAAGATCTTAATGTCCTGCGGGACACAGCTGACAAGCAATGCTCTAAAACCACTCTTCATTTACAGACTTCACTGAGATGCCAAAAACAAACCAAGAAAAAGACAAGAGTTTAAGTCTCTTTCATTTAAGAAACCAGAGGTGGAGATGCTCTCTTTTTATGTAATATTCTACCAAACAGACAGCTTGGGTAAATTTAGGCACACCTCAGACCAGCATGATTCAGACATGTTTTCAGTGCTCAAGCACCTGACTCAGCCTTCTGACCCGGTCAGAAGCGAAAAGTGTTGCAGGTGTTCAGTTCTAGCTGCTGCATAGTAGTAAATAGAAGACATGGCCAAAAGACAAGGAAGAAACCCTCATATATAGCGCCTACATTTTCACTTTTATCATGCTGTTTCTTGTGTAACATTTGACTGTGAGCTTTAAATACAATTGAATTGGATGGTTTTGTATTGCAGCAGTATTTTCCTCTATTACTGGGCTATAAAAACCAGAGATGTCAAAAGGAAAAAGGCAGATAATAAATTCACAGGTTAGAGCTCAAGCAACTGAGCCTTTTATGCAACTCCAAATAAACATACCTCTACACAATGGGAATATAGTAATTGTTCATAATGTAAATATGATCAAAACAAAGTGTATTGAAATTCTTGAAGTTGCTAGAAGAATAGTTATAAATATCTAAATTATTTGAATTATTAGTAAATTTAAGGATTCAATTCCAGAGACAATAAGAAGATTTATGTTTCGCACCTTTCAGTTGCTAAGCTCTAGATAGTACTACAGTAGATTCCTGGCCTTCCAGTATTAAAAGAAAACTGAGTTAAACCATCTGTGATAGAAACTAATAGTCCCTGAGACTCATTACGGAACATCTATTAAATAAATTTACTGAACTCAGAGCTTTTACTACAATTTTTAGAATGCATGCCAGAGAAGAACAGAGATAGGGTATTTTGAGTGATAAGGAAATTTTTCTGTTGACATCCTGTCTTTTGGGGGTGACTGCATTTTCTTGGGGTCAGCAAGCAAGCAGTGTAGAACTGATAATGTATGTATCTCTGAAAAAAGGGTATTTTATTTTCAATAATTTCTAAAAAAAGTCTAAACATGAAACAGTTATTATTGTAAGTCTGTCTAGCCTGGCATTTTTTGTAGCAGTTTTGTTGAAATAAATACTGCTGAAAAAAAATAATAATTGAAGCATGAAATAGCTGAAAGAACATTGGTGACTAATGTTTCAAGGTCTCTCAAATTAAGAGAGCCTAAGCAATATGCAGCACTAGAGATGGGCTTCTGAAGTGGGAGAAAGCTCATACCCCAGGATGTCGGAGTGCTAGCCCTTTCTTTCCAGTCCTGCTGGAAAATCATCCTCCTTGCAAGAATGTTTGCAAATGAGTTCACTCTGTTTTTGAAAATATACTCTTTACCAGACCATGAATGCCAAGCAAATTATTTTGTATCTGGAAAAAAAATTGTCTCATAACATAGTTGAAGACTCCACAAAGGTGTTCTTAAAATGAAAAAGAAGCAGTTTGTAAAAATATAAACCCTAAAATGACAGAAATCCTCTAAAAATCTAGTGTTTTAAATTCCTCCAACAGTCATGCCATTTGTCTCAAATCAGAGAAACAGAGGTGTTGAAGCCATTTCCAGATTTAAATTGAGATTTTTCAGCTAATTTCAATATCCCACCAATATAGTCAATTTTTCTGGTTATGCTTTCATACTTCTTCAGTTTAGAAGAAGAAGAAAGTTCACAACCTATCTTTCTGATAATTTTCATAGAATTTTTAAGCCTTTCTTAGCATTAACACCTTTCTCATAATTTTTATCTCATAAGAATTTGTTCACACATAAATTTTTTTTGTAAACTCTTTATGTTGTTTTTCAGATTTATAGCTGTTAGACGTTGCTAATTCATAGCACTAGATGTAATGGAAAATAGGTAAATTAGCTCTTAAAAATGGTCAAACTTAAACCTAAAAGTGCTTCTGGTTTTAAAGTTCCATATTACAGCCTAGTATTTCAAGTTGAAACAAATTTGTAACAGACTGAACCTTCCAGAATCTATTTAATTTAGTAACCTCAGTCTTTTTAATTGTTAGTCCAGTATATTACCTCAAAAAGCTTTGTGCAAGAGTTCCTCTGGTAAAAGAGAAATGTTTAATGCAGCTAGGGTATATTTTCAGCTTGATTAACACATCTCATAATCCTTAACAAATTAGTCTAGAGTACCTAAAGTTCTGCCTCTGGATATTCCCCATAAACCTTCAGTTGCTTTACAGCTGGGGCAAGGTTGTTAACAAGCTTTTATGTTTGAAGTGCAAATTAAGCAGAAATTCAGAGTCAATGTCCAAAGCAGTGTCAATGTTCTGCCTTCTGCAAATTTTGAAGTACTTGACAAACCTAAGTTTTTCTCAGAAACATTAAGTCATGCACCTGAAGTTTGATTTTGTACAAGGCTACATATACTGGAATGTTGGGTGACCTTTGAAAGTGGTCTGTTACCTTATTTTTGAAGCTATTTGGGTATTAAAAAAAAACCCTGATGCCATCCAAATTTAAGCTTCATGCTCCTGAGGTTATTTATACATTTAATCATAGGATCATAAAAACAGGCTGGGATAGGATTACAGAAGGTCAGCCATTTTATGTCAGGATCAACTCTAATAAAGCCATTCTTGACAGGTATTTACTGGAGAGGTATTTAAAAACCTCTAGCTATGTAAATTCATCAGCTACGTAGGCAATGTATAATTTGGAAATAGTTCCAGTTTGTGCCAATATACTGGAAATAGTGCCAGTATACTTGAGCTTATGGCCCTCAGTTGATCTGTTCTGAGTTTCTGAGGTCCCTTCTGGAATGCAGTTCTTTTAGGAGGAGAGAAATCCAGTCCTCTCCCTACGAAGCCTGTATGACTATGGTTCACAAGTAATTTCCCTACAGAAACCTCTCTAGTGTACACTGATCATGCCAAGTCATCCTCTTCCAAGCCATGATTGTTTGCTGGCGCTTTGGTATCCTGACTTAGAAACATGAATGTTGCATATGTGACACAACCAAAATAATACGTTGGCCACATTATGAAGAATGTAGCCTTAAAAGAACAATACTTTAAGTATTGCAAAGTGTTTCAGCTAAAAGAAGGTTCCAGAGGGCTAAGAGAGCAGAACATCTGTTGCAATGTGCTTTGAGCTACTCCAAACTGAGTCTAGGGAGAAGGGATGAAGTAAAAACTATGTGATTCTTCCTATCCATCTAAAAGGACATGGAAGGACAGCTTCCCACGGGGGAATTTCTTTGCCTCTTTAAACATTACACAAAATTAAACTCTCCCTTCCCACTTGGTGAACTCTTCCATAGTCATGCAATGAGCAGAAATAAACAAGGGTGATGCACCCAATGGATCGATCTGTGAGCAAATAGGTACACGCAACTTAGTGGTACTGAGATTATACACTAAGAAGTGTGTCATGGACAATACCAAATGCTAGATCTAAGTACCTGGGTCTCTGTGGATCTGCTAGACAGGAAACAGGGACTTCTCCTTGAAGCATGTTATTAGAACAGGAACATGTAACCATTATAATTTAATATTTATTATTCATCAAGTTGTTTTTTTTTTTTTTTTAATTTAAACCCAGTATTATGCTACCTAGTTTATTATTATCTTCTTTGGTTGAAAAATTAGAACATATGTTAAAACTGTTAACATTTTTTTTTCACTTTTGGTCACATTTTCCCTAAACTCTATTACTCCAGCTCTATCCAACTGTAAGTCCTGATAAGAGTTGTGTTACAAACCTCTCAGCTTAAACAGAGACATCACTGCAGTATAGACCGAAGAAAATTAGGTCCCCTTAGTCTTTGTCTCTTGATTATCCGTACTGCTTAATTTTTAATTTACTCACAAGCTCTCTTCTCAGAGAAACTTCTAATTCCCTCTAGGACAAACCTGGATGTAATTCTGCTGTATAGCTCACACCAGAGGCTACTTCCAAAAGGAAATTTCAAAGACTACATGAAACTGACTTCTGCCTGCTGTAGATAATACCACACTTGGTAAATTGTGCACCCTGTAACATCCCCATAACACTCTCATGTCATACCATTGTAGGTACAAAAATGCTGTTAGTGATGATCTTGTTATTTTCTAAGTCCGTGAGAGATTTTTCTCTCTCACAGAAGAGGTTGCAGGGAATGTAAACAACCAAGCCACCTGCAACCTTGGAAAGTCTTGTTTATGGTATAGTAGGAAAATATTTTGATAATGGATGTTTTAGGATTTTGGCCAATCACCCTCAAGGGGTGGCTGGTCCTTTGTCCAATTGGACCATGAAGAAAAAAGTCTATAAAAGAGTTTGTAAAATAATTAAATCAATCAATCTTGCTGCACAATTCCTGCCTGTTGGATCTTCTCCTCCTCCTCCTCCCTATAGCTGCGGGACACGGTGATATACCCTAGGGCCCGGGCCTGTGGTAATATACCATGGGACACACTATATAGACCTTGAATTTAATGCCATAAAGACATTATTTCATTTAACTAAATTACATTCCTCACATTGTTTGAGAAACTTTCTACTGGGTCCAAGTCCCACTATGCACATGTAAGGAAAACTAATTAGATCCTAGGGCTAAAAAGATGCTTTTTGCCACATGGAGGCAAAAGTGGACCTAGTCAAGTTCTAGGCAGTGCAGATGCCATCACTCTCCTGTTGAATGTCTGTCTCCCTGGAAAAATACAGGCATGAGCCATCCTGCAGCACCAAACTTTGAAGCAAGAGGCTGCTCTCTGGAGATCTCTTCAGTAGCATAGATGAAGCTAGTAGATCTGAGATGTCTGCATTTATATTGCATGTATTTCAACTATTCTAAAGAATTCATAGATGAAAATAATTGTTTGTATACAGTAATGATAATAATAATTTACACAAAATAAATATATATAGCAATAGTGGCTTTTGGACTTTGGGGTTATTTTTTTTCCTGATAGATAGGGTCTAAGTTCATCATAAAACAATCAACAAAAGACTATAATAACTTTTGTTTCTAACCTTTATGTAAGCATCTTCAAAATTAGTGGATTATTCATTTGGGCTTTGCACAGCCTTGTCTTGCCCTCTGCCTTATGACAAAGTCAAGAAGTAACTGTTACCCAGTGAATAACCACTCAACTTGACACTACTCTAACTTCACACTGAGAAAATTTTAAAAATTATAAATTTGACTAAGTTTCAAGACAAAACTAACAGCACTCATACATCAAATCAGCATATCTTCCTTCTTTAATACAACTCCACAGATTTCATGGAGGACCAAAGTTGCTGTTCAATGAGAGTACCATGTATAATGAAATTTGTAAGATTTAATATCTTTGTTCCACAATGCAATTTCAAAGATCTAGAAAGGTAAAGAGACAAAAAAAACCCCAAAAAAAAACGCAAACTAAATTGTCTGTTCACATCAGACAAAACTATTCATATCACAAAGACTTTCAGGTTTAAATAATGATTAAATATTAATGTATGAATAATAAAATTAAGCAATTAGTTTTTTAGTAGCCTAGTATATAGAAAACTGGAGGAAGGTGTCAGAGACTGGAAAGTCAAGACATCTTGGGATGCTTGGATTGTCTGGTAGGGGGCAGGTCAGGCCTTGCTTTTGGTGAGGTAGTGCCCTACCCTCCTTACCCACCAGGCCCACAGTGTCTGCCCATCCTGGAACACTGGAGGCAGCCCCCCAGTATTGCCTGACCCAGACCCTGAGTGGCCAAGTGACCGGAAGTCTCACCTGGGAGGAAGACCCATGATGGGCCAGGGGTTTAAGAAAGCAGACCACAAGGCAAGCATGTTGATCTTTAACCCTACCTTCATCTTGGAGTTTTCTATCTCTTACACTGCTGGAACCCAGGAGCTGGTAGCTATAAATGTGTTTTTCTATACCTTTCCATTCTGTCTTTCTCCCTTTCTTCTTCTCCCAACTCTCTTTTCATAGAAAGTAACATTAAATGGGTTTAAAAGTTGCTGAGCAGAATGGGCTAAAACTATGCTGTGATAAGTGTTTTATGTTGTACTAAATCATTTGCAAAAATTCCCTGATTTTCCATAGTTTGCCAGTAAACTTTTGTGTGATTTTTACCTCTTGAGAATATCTGGTTGGTATTTCTCCCGTGCATCTACCCAGTGCAAAAGAACCTTAGTTTAGCCCCATACATGAAGAGTCCAGGGTGTTACAGAAGGTGATAGTATCTCTTTGGAGACGTCATTAAGATGCCATTGATGGTAGTTTCCCCTATATAAAAAGATGTGCCACAAAAGAGCTGTTTACAGTAGTTGCAAAATCTGTTTGTACTGTTTCTTATATTTAGCATCATAAACTGAAGACAGTCTATTTCAACCAGGTATTGCTCTACCTTTTTCATAAATATTACACTTAATAGTACATAAGCATTCTAAATATTACAATGGGAAAAGTTATTTTACTTTTATCCTTTTACTAACTTGCATGTTCTTATTCTGTTTTTATCACAGTTTCCAGTATTGTGATCTCTTTAGGTTTATATGGAAAATGTTAAAATAAATTAAAGATCACAGTCTATTGTACTCCAGGAAGAAAGATCAATGGGCTTTCTGAAGGCAAACTAAGATATCAGAAAGGATGTATTTAGGATAATGAGAAATTTCTGCCACAGCTCATATTTATCAAAATTTGTAATTCAAGCCTGATGCTGAAAGTCATATGCATGCCAATAATCTTTATTTTGTGTGTTATTCATCAGCTTCAATATCAGTGGGTAGTGAAGCTTTAGTATTATTCATCTCTATTGTCCTGGGGTGACTATATAATACTGTATTCCCTTATCGCCTGCCCTATGCCAGACATGAATCCTGTGCCTTTCTGTGTCTTTAAGCTGGGTCCGAGAGAAAAGGAAAAAAAGAGAGCAGAGCGGTTTCGTGTTCAAGGACACACACACTCCCCTGCGTTCATGTGGCGGAGCTGAGGAAGCACCTTCCTGCTTTTAGCAAGCTCTCGGCTCCTTTTCTCAGGAGAGAGATGGGAGAGTTAAAACTCACTGCTTTTTAGCTAGCTTCTTGTTGGTAGCCAAAGCAAGGAGTTTCCTGGGACTTTGGCTGCTTCTTCTTCTCTTCTGGATTGCTCAGCAGCACCAGAAGATCACTTAGAGGCCTTACATCCCAGCCCAGGGAGGCCCAAGCTGGATCCCAGCTCCGGAGAGAGAGCAAAGCCATCACATACAAAGAACTTGGAAACTACCCAGGTTTTCTTCACAGCAAAAGGTTTTATTATTTAGCATTATTCATTCTTTTTTTCCGTGCCTGCGTGCACTTTACTTGTTAAATAAATAGGGGTTTTTTCACTTTCCTCCAAGGAATTTCCTTCCAAACCTGGTGGGGGAGGGGCTTCTGAAACCTTTCTCTCAGAGAACATTAATTTTGGACATTTTTCCTCCAAATTTTTCTCAAACTAATCCATCTATAAATATTAAGATATCAGCTTTACAAACCTAAATGCGAGTCACAGATCACATCACTACTTCTTGGACAAAGGTGCTGAGCCAGTTGCACATGAAGATTTTTGGAAGTATGATTCAGAACAGTGAGGCAGCTCCAAACACACTTAGATGTCTGTGATCAAGATGTCTTGCTGAGCCAGTTGCTTGAATCTCCACTGGAGATAATAGAGAACTAGTCAGTGGGTGGATGTGGTCATTTGAACTTAGAGAACAACCCAGTAGACCAAATCTGTGTATTTATTTCAGAATTAACTGAACAGCTCTGTAGCCTCCATTTGCTTGTAGTTACAAACCAAATAAAATATGAAGAACAATATTGTTTTTAAGAGAAGATGAGAGGTACATAATATATTTTCCTCAATGACCATGGCATAAAATAACATATCCTATTTCTACATGAATTTGACATTCTTCTTCTGCTGCCAATATTCAGATCAAATATCTTCAGCAAAACTGAAAAGTTTTTGCAAGCAAATACCTCTCTTGTTGTGCTTACTATTTAGGAAAGAAACCAGACAGAAGTAAAACATGTTCAACCTGTGATCTATGATACATGCCCAATATTAATATTATTTAACTTTGAAAATATTAATAAAGCAAAATGTCTATGGGTGTCTCTTCCAAGGGTAGTTAGACTGCCATCACCATTTATCTTTTCTTAATTATCTAGACTGTTGTTGCTTTGTATAGCATTTTAACATTTGATGTGGTTTTGAATAATTCTCACGTAGTGCCAGCAAGGTCAGTGCAAATTCTTATTCTTTAGTACTCCATGTCACAGACCAGGCAATGCCTCGGGAGTTTCCTGCTCTTGCTGCATCAAGTCCTTCATCTCTATTAGTGCACATGAGTTTCAGGAAGCCCTCAGAGAGCATGTGAGTGAAGAACTGGAAAACATTAAAACATGGTTTGGAACTGCTAAAACAAAATTCCACTTGTTTATATAAGAGAGGAACTTTCAATTAGAATAAGACTTTAAGCTTGAATATTATGAAAGGTGAAGGACTTCCTGGTTGCTGTGTATTTCTGACCTTAATCCTTATCTTCATGGGTACAATACAAGATAAGAGTAAAGGTAGTGGAATTCCAATGTGGAACTAAAGAGTGGAAAATTTAAAAAAATATCTAAGTCAGTTTTGGCAAAGGGGGATGGTCTTAAATACATACAAGATGTATTTTTTTAATATGCTTTCCTGAAAAAAAAAATACATTACTTTGAGATTATTGCTATTTCTATAGTGACAAATACTTTCATGGCTTGATCTTAGATTTTTTTTTTCATTTTTTCTCTAACAGACAGAAATGATTTATAGTTACTCAGGTAATTTCAAGGAAATATTTGTTTGTGTGCTGTTGTTTTGGTTGGGTTGGGGTTTTTTTTGTTTTGTTTTTTGGTTTTTCTTTTCATGGAGTGGTTTTGGTATTTTTTTTCCCCCTCGGCATTTTGGTAATCATAGGGGAATGCAATTGTGCATGACATAGTACTGAATGAACTCCTGTATAAAGGGAGTACATCATTTCTCGTCCTTATCAAGGAGATAGAGCTCTGGTGTTGATACAGGTAATTAGCTGCTTCTAACGGCTGATATAAGCCATATTCGCTGATGCCTGGCTGCTCTGTGCTACATGAACAGGCAGCTCCTATTTGAACAAGGCGGAAATATTAATATACAGTATATACAGTCTAGAATTCTACTCACATTTAACAGTGCAAATAGCTTTGTGTTTAAAAGCTTATTATAAGACCTGAGAAGATGGAAGTCTTTTTTAGAGTGACTTGTGTTGAATTTGTCATATAAGCAGACACAACTGAAGTCCTTTACATTATTGAATAAAAATGGTTCAACAATTTTTTAATCTGTAGAAGGTAAAGAAAAGCATTACTGGCAGTTAAATATAATGTTTGCATCATACTTTTTGTGTGTTTTAGCATCTGTGGAAGACCTGTGTGGTAACTCAGAAATCTGAAATTTGGCAGGGACATTCGCTGACCTGTGAAAATCTGTTTGCATTTGGTCAAGAGAGTTTAAAGCAGTCCTCTGTATATGACAGCTGTATTTTCGTGGGCAACTGAAAGATGACAAATGTAGTGACCCATCAACATTTTATCTTCCTTGCCTCTGTACGAATAAGCTTAGTGGAAGTTTTCAGGTCATGAGTGTCCTGCCTCTATCAAACTGGAGTAGGAAAAGAAAACCATAGAAAAGATAGAAGAATATAGAGGCTGCTTTCCAGACGGGAGAGAGACATGATGAAATGTTTCAAACGAGCAGTTATCCCAGAGTTACCAGGGTATTTATTATGTAGTGAGTGTACTGGTAGGGCAATCATTTGATATGGCAATTAGAAGGTAATTTCTCATGCTGTGAAAGTGGTACAGAAAACGTAAGAGTTTTCTCTAGTTAAAGAAGCAGACTTGTGTCAGGCAGGACTGGCAACCCACCTATACATTGTCCTGAGCAAATCAGAACCACACAGGGGTATAAAAGGAAAACCATGTGAGCAGTCATACTAGTGCCTATTGCAAAAGTATAATTCATAAATATATTGTACCATTGCAGAAGAGCAATAGCACATCACAGTCTTCTTCAGATAACCCAGTACCTTTCATGAGCAAACTTCAATATAGTTTGATTTGTTGGTTTTGTTGGTTCTCTTTTTCCCTAATTTAATCACATTCCATGAAATTAGCAAACAAGTACTATCAATCTATAATCTAAAGTACTGCATGCAAAGGAGACAAGTAATTATACTGTGGGTGTTGTTCTGCAATCACATTAAGTTTTTTAGTGGGTAGACAGAGCGGTCTGGGTGCGTGTGTAAATGAACGCGCACGTTTGCTGCTCCATTCTATACAATGGAATGTATTTTATTTCATGAAATATTGTCTGCAGTTTCTTCAAATAACAGTACAGT
Organism: Corvus kubaryi; assembly: GCF_017639235.1. Taxonomy (NCBI): domain Eukaryota; kingdom Metazoa; phylum Chordata; class Aves; order Passeriformes; family Corvidae; genus Corvus; species Corvus kubaryi. The sequence continues at coordinate 38,832,370 of NW_024580667.1, read as the reverse complement.
AGAAACATACTAAATAATAATGGAGAATTAGAAGTGCTGTTAATAAATACAGTCTAATATCAAAATTTTCCTATTAAAAATAAAATTATAAAAAGAAATAGTTTCTTTGGTTTTCTTATTACAGGACCTGAATATATGATTTTGTGGTCTACATACAGTTTGTTCTGACTTGATTTTGGGCCTATCAAATTGCACTGTTAGTTATGGATAAAATTTCAGCTGCCTGCACAAAGTTCCTATTAAAATCCATGTCGATGAGAACTGCCTTGTTCGTCCTTGTTTCATTCTACTTCATATTTCATATTTATATGATTATGAAAACACTTGAACAGAGCCGGCACAGGTGATTTTTAATCTCTAACCATCATTATGTACTTCCCAGGCAAATTCACTAGACAGCCAATCAAATTTTTTGTTCAGTGGAAAGGAGATTTTAATAATCGAATGCATTTCAGACTTATACCCCCTGCATTATTATTCAGTCAGGTACGGGACAAAAGGACAGAACATCCTGCTAACAAATGATATCCCTCACTCTGAGTAGTGGTATACTTGTATTTCAAAAGTAAGCTTTCACAGGTCTTGCAAGAAGAATATATTTCTTACAGAATCACCAGCTTTTATTATGTCTTAGTCTTTATGTGGATGTCATTTAAGTACAGCTATTCTACATACAGTCTTGAATTCTATAAGACCAGTGTTTTCTGAAAAACGTTAAGAATATTTTAGAAGTGAACCCCAGTTCCAAAAGTCTTCAAAACACAAGTATTTGTTTGTTGTATATGAATGCCCAGATACAATGAAGAAAGATACGTGCATAAAAAGAGGTATGAGATATCATACCTTGATATCAACATGAGGCTAACTACCTGGGATGCAATGGAAGACTATTGGGATGCAAAGAAAACTCCAAGAAAGAATACTTTTGAAGGTGTTTCTTTTTGTTTCCCTTTCCGTTTCTGTGTATACATATTTGAGTACTGAGAATTGCCTATGAGTGCTAAGTAAATACTGAGGAAACTGAAGGAGGGCGGAGTTACTTAAAAATCCTAAATGCTGAGTTGATGTTTTCTACATAAACAACTTTGTATAGAAGGGTACTTGAACTGTAATTGCTTCCTCAAAATTATACTGCTGGCATTTTATTTACAGGAATATTCAGAAATAGTCCCCTAAAAATACAAATTTGAAAGATGATGCTCTTTGTTTCAGTAGTACTATTACCAAGCTAAGAAAGGAAAACATTTTATCTAAGTGTGTGTCATGAAAGCACATTCTTCTTGTTTTATCACTTGCCCAAAGTTAGACAGGACTGCAAATTCAACAACTGATTTATAGGCAAAACGAGAGAACATGCAGAAGACATGGGACCATCCTTTTACAGAACAGTTTCCATTCCCTCAGGGCTTTGAAGTTCACCCACTGTATGGCAATTTGCTGTAAGGGCTTGGCCTGAGACGAGATGGAAATGTGTACTGAGCTTTAGCAGATAACATGCAAGTTCTCTGATATGGGCAATTGCCCAGTAGGCACCAAACCACGAGCCCATTTCCAGAAGAAACTGCATGCTCATTTTCAGCTGTTAATTAAGATGGCGATCATAATGAAAGAGGCCTCTGCAAGTTGGATTTTCTGTTATGTCCAAACTTCACTTTGATTAAGTCAAAAGTTTTTAAAATCTTGTAACATAATACCATTGCTGTATCATTGGATTACTGTAGTGGCTGTCACATGTAGGTGGCTGTCAATGAGCTGCACTTCATTACTTTACGCCTCAGATTTTCAGTGAGCCATTATGAGTCATTAAGTGATCAGAGTCATTTGTGCAGAACTGCAGCTTCTACACTTTTCATCTCACTGTCTATTTTTGCACATGGGATATGTTTCCATATTTGTGTTGTATATATATATACACACATTTATATAAACACTTCACAGAAATCCATTGTGAATATATTAATATAGATTAATACAGAGTTTGTAATTACAAGGAACTTCAATCCATGAAAATCAGGTGATAGTAAAAATTCTCTCTTGCTTTGCATGTGCAACTGATGACAGGGAGTTTTTCTTTTGATGTGATTACCTAAATGCTTTGCTTTACAGCTGATGCCAATGAATATAACATAACTCAGCCATCCATTTGGATTTTATACAGTCCTCTAAGTGTCCTTGAGCATGGGAGTGAATCCTAGCTCTGGGTGAAAGCCAGGGAAGGCAGTCAGTGTTGTAGATGCTCAGCACTTCATGCAGATCTCTGCAGATCTGAGCCAAAAACGAATATGCCCTGGAGTATTGACACTGAAATTGCTCTGGCTCAAATGCAGCTAGTCATGGCACCCCAAGGAGAAGTAGCAGATTTTTTTCCTCAAAACAGCCAAACACATGAAGATATGTATATGCGTATATATGTATGTTTGTAAATTTTTGTAAAGCCAATGTTTAGAGCAGTGCTAAAACACTTCTTTTGAAAATTCAGTATATGAAAAATACAAGAGTTCACATACTTTCATCAAATGGCACAGCAGGAAAAAAAAGTCTTGAATTTGGACATTGAAACATGTGAATAACTTATATAATTTTTTTTTTCTGATTAAAATGAACTAAAATCATTATTTTGTTGTTTTAATTACCAAATAACAAGCATTTCAACAATTAGTTGCTAACCAGAAATTTATCCATGAAGTAAATGTAAGGGCTAGTTTGTTTTCAAATCAGAATTAAGCATAAATTCTTGTCTCTAGACATGATCTGTTCTATTTCATCCTGGCAATAAAACCCTTTTATTAAGCTCCAAAGCTCCTTCTCAGCCACATTTACATCTTACATTTCAATAGAGACTGAAAAACAGTGTCCTGGACTCACTAACACATTTCCCTGTCCTGTCTTTATGAGAAGATATAGAAAACTGAAACAGGACAAAGACAATATAAAGAAGATGATCTCTTGTTATCTGAATAGTAGTAGATGCTTTATTTGACAGATATAAGCACTTAAGCACAGGATACAGTGCTGAAATGTTCCTTCAAGGTGCATTCCTGTTGACTATCCTTGCAAATATTTCCTTTTTAAATAAAATAAAGGAAATTTTAAACTCAAAGTGAAGGTGACCGTTTACCAAGACACCTTTCTGGTTGCATTGTCAACACAAGAGGAAATAGGATCTGTGCTCAGGATCCAGGACCCATCCTGCTGAGAATATAAAGGCTTATCAATATAAGTGTGAGGCTGGGACACAAACAAATGAAGTTTATTCTGTCAGACTGGCCTCTCAGTATGTCTTGCATGAGGCTATTTTTATCTCCCTCCATCAGCTCTTACTGTTAGTAAAGCACTAGCAAAAAATCTTCATCAGAGTTGGGGGAAGGTATTTTATGCATAAAGAAGTTAATCCCAAAACATCTATTCTAATACATTCTGCCATCCTTATTCATTGGAAATAGAGAAGCAATATACCATCAATAATAATTGTTATGCTTAAGCTTTACTGGAACAGTACCAGAATTTCCAGATGATCTTTACTTTCCAAACAGCCCTACTGATTTCCCAGTGTACTGGAATAGCATTTGTGCATGATTTATATGCCAGATCTTCAGCTGGTCTAAAGCAGTGCAATTTTACTAAATCCAGTGGATGTATGTTGTTGTACAACAGGGGGCCTGAAAGGTATTCTGTTCTTAAAAAAAAAAACCCAACTGATTACCAAGTTTATTTGAAATCAATGGAACTACTTGCAGAACAAACTATTTTTCAAGATGAACTGTGGGAGGTATCATGATCCATGGAACTGAAAACCTCCTTAAAAACTAATAAAACTATACTTGTGTTACTAACACTACAGATTCTCAATGCAAATATCCATACGTCTGCTTTTCTCTAGTATCTGGATTAATGTTACTTTAAATGAGAGGAAGTTTTGTAATGTCACTAGAGGATGGAATTTAAAAAAGTATAGCTGAGAGGAAAAATAAAAATGGCTCTTGTACTGGTGTTTGTTTTCATAGAAATTCACAGTACCAATCAGTCATTGAACCTAACACTTGCCTTAACCTAAGGCAGAAATGCAAAAAAGATGAGGAATATTTGCCACAAAACAAAATTTAAAACTCCTCACTAAACAGGACTCTGCGATAAGTGAATATAGTCCTAGAGCATAATATTAACCCCTCAAATAGAATCTTAAACCATAGAATCATGGAATGGTTTGGGTTGGAAGTGGCCTTAAAGATCATCGACTCCCAGCCCCCTCTCCCCTGCCATGGGCAGGAACACCTTCCACTAAATCAGGTTGCTCAAAGACCCATCCCACCCAGCCTTGAAAAAGTCCAGGGATGAAGCATCCACAACTTCTCTGGGCAACCTGTCCCAGTGCTTCATCTCACAGTAAAGACCTTCTTCTTAAAATGTAATCTAAACCACTTGCATTCTGTTTAAAGCCGTTCCTTCTTGTTCTATCATTACATGCCCTTGTAAAAAGTCCCTCTCCAGCTTTCTTGTAGGCCCCCTGCAGGCACTGGAAGACTGATAGAAGGTCTACCTTGAGTCTTCTCCATGATGAACAATCTCATCCTCTCAATCTCAAGTCATAGGAGAGGTGGCTCAGCCCTGTGATATCTCCATGTCCCTTCTCTGGATATACACTACAGCAGGTCCCAGCCTTTCTTATGTTGTGGTGCCCAAAGCTGGATGCAGCACTCCAGGTGAGGTGTCACAAGAGCAGAGTAGAGGTGGAGAATAACGTCCTTCCACCTGCTGACCATGTTTCACACACTTTACAGACACAGAGTGGAGAAAATTATCTTAACATACACACAATTATATTGGGTTATGACACATTTTTTAAATTCCTAGTATTTTACTTAATTGGATGTTTTCCTGTGGCTCATGAGACTCAATATGTGTTGACCTTGGTAAGAACATTAAATTCATCAAGATAAAGCCATGTAAATCATTGTTGTTCTGTCTTGGATCTAGAAAGAAGAAAAGTTTTTGAAGCCACTGTATGTTACTCAATGCTGTCATTTATTTGTAGGATTTCATAGTTCAGGAGTAAGACCATATGAACATTTCCAGAACATTTCAATACAAACTAGTTAACAGACAAACAATAACTTTTTAACTGCTACATCTGAATTGACAAGAATACATTTGTCCAGATGTTAAAGGTAAAAGATGGTGAATCAAGCCCATGTCATTGAGTAAAGGAGGAAAGTCACCACCCTAAAGCCCATAGTGTTTTGAAAATCTGTACTATAACATATTAACTTCTACTTTTAATTAACTATTAGCTTCTAGTGTGGCTTATTATCACTCAAGGTCAATACTTTAATTTAAAATTCATTAATTATAATTTCACCTCATCAAAAGTTATTACCTAATTATTATTTGTGTATTACTGTTACCTAGCTTAATAAGGCAGTTGAATTGATGCCTTTAAGTAAAGTTGAGTTTAATTTTTTCTTTTAGAGCATATTGTTTTAAGAGATTATGGCAATAATAGCTAATAAATGATGAGTAAAAAAGTGAGGTGAGATAGGCTAATGGGGAACTGAGTAACACTCTCTGGTAGGTCTCTCTGGCACAAGCTGTGCCTCGAAAATTTTTTTTTGTATCCCAGGACAGAAGTTCTATTTCAGGCTTTTAAAAGACAGTTTAAGTTTAACTCTTGAATGGATATGTAATAGTCAGATGAGAGCCTCTCTGCAGAAGACTGAATGGTGAATGGGTACTGTCATGGTTTGACACTGGCCCAATGCCAGGCACCCACTTGAGTCGCTCACTCACACTACCCTGTCACAGCTGGGCAGAGGAGAGAAAAAAAATTAACGAAGGGTTCATGAGTTGAGATAAGGACCGGGAGAAACACTTCAAGGGAAAACAGGCTCAACTTAAAGGCTGCAAAGTGAATTTACTACTAAGAGAATCAGAGGAGGATAACGAGAAGTAAAATAAACCCTTAAAACACCTTTTATTCCCCCAGCCCCTCCCTCCTTCCCAGTGACAGTGCAGGGAGACAGGTTTGTGGTCAGCTCATCACCGAGATTCTCTTCCACTGCTCCGGAAGAGGAGTCCTTTCCTTGTGAGGCCATGGGGTTCTCCATGGGGTTTTCCAGTGTGGGTCCACTCTCACAAGCAGCAGTCCTGCAAAACCTGCTGCAACATGAGCCCTTCCCATGGGCACACAGTCCTCCCAAAACTGCTGCACTGTGGCTCTCTCTTTCCATGGGGTGCAGTCCTCCAAGGACAGGCTGCTCCAGCCTGAAAGCAAGGGCCTTCTCTCTCCACTGGGTCTTCCACTGGATCACAGCCTCCTCCAGGCATCCACCCGCTCCGGCACGGGCAGCACCCCCATGGGCTGTGGGTGGATCTCTGCATCCCCCATGGATCCCCATGGGCTGCAGGGGGACAACCTGCTTCACCATGGCCTTCACCATGGCCCGCAGAGGAATCTCAGCTCTGGCGCCTGGAGCACCGCCTGCCCCTCCTTCTCCACTGACTTTGGTATCACCATGTTGCTTTCCTCACATGTTCTCGCCTCCTCCTCTTCTCTGACTACAAGAAAACTTTGTGTGTTACTTTGTTTTGATTTTCTTCTTAAATATGTCATCGCAGAGGCATTACCAACCTCTCTCATTGGCCCAGTTTTGGCCAGCAGCATGTCCATCTTTCAGAGCCATCAGAGATTGGCTCTGCTGGACATGGTGGAAGCTTCCAGCAGCTCCTCACAGGAGACACAGCTGTGGCCCCCCTGCTACCAAAACCCAGGCTGTGCAAAACCAATACAGGTACAGACGTGATTTCATCTGTACTACACCTTGGATGATAAGTGGTAGGAAATGCAGATATATTACCAGCCTAAAATCCATGATCTAGTATGTTGAACTTGTTTGGAGGGTTTTTTTCATCACACCTGATTCTATCTGTCAAGATTGAATCAGAGTTAAAATGCCTAGGGGAAATAGACTTTTTTTCAGAGGGTTGGTCTTTCAGAGTTCTAATTTGGAATTCTCCTTTTGAGACTGTCAGACGCCCTTTTTGCAACTCAAAAGTTTAATTACTATAGTTGCAAGGGTCATCATTCAATCACTGCAGGGAAGATGAATAGTGCAGAGCTATTAAATAAAGGATACTTTCTAGAGCTATTTTTAAAAGCAGTTATGACAAAAGTACCACTGTTCTTTAGGACGATAACTTGATGTCTCATCTAAATTTCTACTGTCACTTAGAATAAAATGACCTTCTGTCTATTCCATGTACTTACCTTTTAAAATGTTCAATAGTTCACAGGTATTGCCAACTGCAGCTTTGCTGGTATCTGAAATTTTGTAATTAATAAATAAAATTGTGAATTCCTTATTATTTTTACGATATGCAGCTAATTAGAGGATAGAAATAGAATCTTCAAAGACTCATTTGTACATAGATTCCAACCAAACGTGATCTGCTGGGCAGGTTCAAAACTTTTTTCTGTTTTCCCTCTACGGACATTTAGATGTTCAAGTAGAACAAACACAAGTAAACATACAAAGGACTGCATTTCACCTCAAATATTTATCAGAAGTTCCCTTCTGGCGTTTTGCTTAACTTGTCCACCCAAAGAACAGTAACACCAAAGCATCATGTACTTTTGTAACTAACCCAAACTCTGTCAATTCTAACAATAGCTATGAACTCAAAGTTCTTATTTGTAAATTAGTTACAAAAGTCAAGAAATATTTATTTCTATATTGTTGTCACTTAACTCTTATATTTATTTAAAGTACTTGTTGCGGTGGCTAAGTCCACTTTACACCCCTCAAGTTGCCTTAAAAGTGGTCTCTCCTTACAACACTGTGCCGGAAGGTTCTCCCTTTGTATAGATTCTGCTGGTCACTGACCTTCTCCCCACTCCCATCCCTTTTCCCATTGGCCCCTGTTCTGTCATTCAACTTTGCCTCTGCCCCCTTGCCCTCAGACTATTGGTTTTGGATGCTCTGCCTGCCTTTAGGAGTTTTCGGGATAAAACAGGCGCGGGCTTTTGGTTTTGTTCTTTCTTGCCTCTGCCCCCTGTTGCAGTGGGGATCCTGCAACACGCATATATCAAACCAGGAGTCCCGTGGAAAGGAAATATATATGGACAGACAGATTCTTGATAGCTGTTTCAGAGAGATGTTTATTTCTCCAGCCGCATGGCCGGAGCTCTGCCGAGGAACTGTTCCAGTCACGGGACCAAGGGTCCTTCTGCCCGCGCAGGGAACACAAACCAACCAATGGGAACGAGGCTGAGCAGGGGCAGGGAAACCCCGTGTCTGTGCCCTCAGGGCCCCTCTCCCAGGGCTACACGGCGGGGGAGGGACCCCAACAGCCCCCTTCGGGTGTGTTGCCATTAAACACCTCGGAGCTGCATGCAGAGAGCTCCTCTCGCCTCTTTAGCTCCGGCTCGTGCATGGACTGTGTGTGTGAGCGGCTGCTCGCGACCACCTGCGAAGGTGAGACTGTGTGCACACGTGGGTGCTGGCAGAGCGCCGCCTGAGCGTCTCCGTGAGGGACCCAGTAGGGACAAATGTGTCATTGATCCACCGAAGCCCTTGCTTTAAGTATTTATTTTGACAATATATCATATCATTTGAATAAAGCAGCTGCCTGGGAGATCAACCCATAGGAAACAACTTTCTCTTTCTCTCAGGTGTTTCCTAGAAAATTCAGTGCTTATATTAGACAACAATGATGTGTTAGTTGTATGATCCCAATTCCATAAAACTTTGCCCCAACACCTATACAAATCAGATGCTCTATCTATATGCTATATATTTTAACACATTCCCTTCCATGAACCAAAGTATCATGATTTTGTTAAAAGTAATGTTTTCTTCATAAGGCACCATTTCAAGAAATTTCCTCATTTTTGACTTTTTAATATATAAATTTTCCCCCCTTTAAATTGATCTTTTTAAATTGATGATTAGCTAAGGACTAAGATGTGCATTACAAATTGTATAGTGTGATGGAAATGGCACTGTCACTTACTGTCATTTCTATCAATATTAGAAAAAAAATTAGTTCCTGGCAATTTACTTTCAAAGAATTTGATTGAAAATCTATTAAATTTATGTAATTTATATCTGGACATTAAAAATATCTGCAAAATAATAAATTATATTCATTATTTGATAAAATTTTTTACCTTTTTAGAAAATTTCTCCTTCCCTGACCCCTCTCCACCCCTCTCCTGGGTGTTGATTCACTGTGATCACTCTTCTCTAGGTACTCTGTGAGAAACACAATTTTTAATTTTCATCTTTTTTGTTCTTTCTTGCTTCTTAATACCATCATATTTCTCAATATTTTTAAAGACTGCTCTTGAATAATGGTATGATCTGCATTTAATGAATATCACAGTGAACTCTTCTCTTAATGTAGGACTATAGGAATACTTTTCTGAAATTAATGAATCTGTACCACCTTGGAGGAAAGATTTGCAGAAAAAATGAAAACAACACTTAATCATATTGGAAATCCAACTAGTCATTTTAATGATGAAAAGAATGTTAAATTCTACCTAAACCTAAGCAATTGTAATTGAAGCATCTTACTATCTCTTAACTGCGATTTCATGATTCATGGTTTCATGTGACTGTGACATAGCCAATACCTAGAGTGAGTACTAGCAGGTTTTTCTGTTTGATTATGTTTTCCTTGTGAATATCAAAGAAATTTTATGGTTAGGTTTAGATTGATGCATAAGTTACTGTAATCAAATGTCTAACTTCATTACTAATGTAATATCACAAAGTATAAATCCTCATTTAAAGCGGATACATATTTGAAAGTTTGATTAGTTACTTCACTGCTTGCACTCTAGTATTTTAACAGAAAGAGAGTCGTTGTATTCAACTGAAATTTTTTTAGACTTCCTGCCGAAGAAGACTTAGCTAGAAATACACTGAACAATGTATAAAGAGGGTTTTTTCCAGTTAAAATAAATTAAAAAACCAACAAAAAAAATCCCAGCCAAAAACCCCCCACAACAAAACAACCCAAAACTTCAAGCCATAGGATCCACAATCCCTTTGCAATGATGAAAGGCATAGACTAGAAGTCAAGTGAAAGACCAAGATTTTATTAGGTATTTGATTAAATTCAGTGTTTCAAAATCATTGGAGAATGTATGTCAAGTACAGATAAAAATACCTGTCAGTAATGTTGCTAGTTTGGCACTTGTGTAGAAGCCTAATGAATGGAGTTGTCTTAAAAAGAGAGAGCTGGAAAGGCTGGTGATTTTAGAGAGTCTGTTTGTTTAATTATTTTAGACTCAAATGAATTATAGACATATTATGCTTACTGTATCTCACATTCTCCTATTCCAGAACTTAATTCTTCTGCAGCTGGGAGCAAGGGAAGAACTTAATGATCTGTCATTGGTAGTAAGCACAAAAAGAACCACAAGAGGCTAAGCTGACATCCAAAGTTATGTTTTGTTTTGGTTTTTTTACAAAGAATTGAAATAAAATCAAGTATCTGAAATAAAATTGCTTCACCTGCTTTTATTTACCCTTGAGAGATAGCTGGGGAAGCTGTAGAGACCACTTAAGATGCTTTCTGTAAGTTACCACATTTTCTTAGCAATGTACTTGGAGAAGAATTGAAATTATAAACTTTTAAAGACCCTGCCACAAGTTTGTAGAGTCAGAATTACATACAGCCAAGGGAATTCTCTGGAGCATTTTGTGTCTTTAGATATTCCTGTGGAGGTCTCCATCGTCCCTCAGGCTGTCATCCCCTGCAAGACATCTTCTCTCCAATTAATACATAATTTAGTAAAGTACTGAGTCAGAGGTGCTTTGTGATCCATCGTTGATATTAAAATGGCAAGGGAGCCTTTGAATTCAGTTTGTATAACATCCTACAGAATTTGTAGTGAAAGATGCACATGATATGCATTCTGTTGAATTATATGTCACACATATCATCAAGAGCTAACATATTCATATGTTCCTTCAGTCAAAATTTGGAGACTGTTAAATCAATAGAGTGAGAATGGGGAAAACAAAGGTGATACAGAATGTCCAACGCAAAATGGTAATAGTAAACCAGTTCTTCTCTGAGCAGTACCAGGACGCATCATACCTAAATTGAAAGTAGGTGAGTTAAAAAAAAAATTGCTGTCATAGGCTGTCTCAGGAATCAGTGGAGAAGAACAGACACTGAAGATTAGCTGAGTAACTCTCTGTATACCTCACAATATGCAGAGCCACCAGCAGTAATATTGGTCACTTAGATACCTCAGTTAAATGTCAAAAACAGGTGTGAAGAACCGTGATCTTTGTGCATTACTCAGAAAAGTCACAAGTAGCGTGCAAACAATAAAGGGGGAAACAAAGTTTGAGGCTAATTGATTTTATTTCAAGGAATCCACATGACTAAATAAAAGAAAACTGGGGAAGTTCCACTGGATTCTGATCACCTAAGATACATCGTTGCAAGCTCTCTGGCTCTGTTTCTGTCTGTTCCAAACAATTTTTAAAAGCCATTATTTAGGACATAGTAGAGCCAAAATCCTTATCCTGAAGGCTGTATCAAATACACTGTCAATTCCATGCCATGCAGGCCTTCAATATATTTTTAAAGGTAAAGCACTCCAAACCATTCTTAACAACATGCAACATACATCTGCAATTTCACATTAAAAATAATTCCATTCTGTTGGATGGAGACAAAAATATCTCTATTATTTCAGACTGTGAACACACAAAAGCAGGGTTTGTAGAAGAGTACAAGGCTCAGAAGAGATTCTAGTGCTACTCAACATAGACATTTTAGTATGCTTTAGCTTCAGTTCTACTTGTCCTGGAACCAATGATAAATCACTACCTTTGTTTAAGTTAGCAAAATACAAATACAATACAAATACAAATATAAAATATAATAAAAAATACAAATACACCAATAATAACAATAAAAATCCCTCAATAATATCTTAGGTTAGACATTTAATGATCTCTCATTGGAAGCATGATTTCATCTTTCTCCCTTCCTTTCATATATCTTCCCTGGAAATAAAGAGGACTCCTGACAAAAGAAGCCGTTTTAAAGGCTAGGTTAGCAGTAGGACACCCTTACAGCCCAGTTATTGTTCAGTCAGAGAGGTAGAATAGGTAGAACTGGCATTGCTTAATGTCTGCCATGCTCTCTAAGGCAAGTCTAATTTAAGACGTCTGTAATGTGAATGCCTACTTCTCCCTTAACCATTCTGCGTTACAGAAACAGACACTTCCAAGGAACAATGTACCTGCCCTCTTCTGAGCATATTATTTAGAATAAGATGAAATGCCCATTACTGTCTGTCCATTAAAAGGGAAACCCAACTCAGACATTTAAAGCCAAAGGCTGAATGTCGGTGTTTTCATTGACAAACAGGATGGGGAGCTCAGACAGGTGTTCCAGGAGCCTTTTATTATTTTATTCCGTTATCAGTCTCACATACAGAGTTGAGACAGAGATGGTACAAAGCTCACGCCGTCGCAGACATCCAAAGACTTCCTGGTTACAGAGCATTCTTAAAAGCTTTTCTGCCAATAGTGTGCTTCTAAAATTTACAGACAACTGTTTGAACCAATCCACAACAGTGCACGTACATCTGTTGTACACAATACGCTTGTTATGCCTTACATAACAATGCACAATATTCCATTATTAAGCTTAAACTTATTTATCTTGATAAGCATATTTTTTGCAACTTCAAAACTTATCTCAGCCAAACCTAGAAACTCTAACCATTGTTTTAATGACCTTGCTTGCTATATAATTGTATCCTCTTGTATCTTCAAGTTTTCACAGCCAAAGCTGATCCCTAAACTCTTCTGCTTTATTCCTGAAACCTGCTTTTTTCTCACACCTAAAAGCTTTTTCAACTTTTGTGTTTCCCCACAATTCCCCGTCTTGGTACAACCATAAAGAAACCCTATTAACTTTGTTGCTTATCGACTACCTTGCGTTTCATAGCTCCTCTACGCAATGGCACTTCTTCTGCTTGCTCTGAGCGGTGCTATTTATACCACAGAGATTTTAATGCTATGAAAGGTTGGGTCTGTTTCAAGAACATAGGTCAAATCCAGCATTAGTGTTTTTGTATTGTTCAAATAAGTCTCGTCCATTCCAAGGCCTTAATTCAAAGCCTTCATCTATAGCTGCCTGTGTAAGATTCTGAGAACTTTCTGTGATTTCTTTTCTTTAACAGTTTTGTCTATCATTCGTTGCACACACTGAAGTATACAAGGCACAACTACCAATATCACCACCACAATCATCAACACATATAAATCTGCTTTGCAATGCTCTTTCAACTAAGGTGCAGAGCTCCATCCCTCAAACAAACTGTCTAGCCATGATCCACTGTCTCTTTGAATTTGAGACGTTACATCTTTCAGCTTTTGTAAACTTTTGTGGATGGATTCAGAGTGATTAGACAAGTTCATAAAAACATTTGATTTTGCTCCATTCTTTTTCGAGAGCTACCTTTTGTCAAAAGACTTTTCCACATATTTTAACTCACAAATTCTGGTTTTGTTCTTTCTCAAAGTTGCCGAGGAACCGAATGGCAATGGTAAAAAAGGGGAAATTTCACCTGTTCAGCTGTTTCCCCACAGCTGAACATCTGAATCACAGTATGGATGTTGGTTGGCAAAATGGTAAAAATCTGCTCAGATCAGTTTTATAATTTTAGGCACTCAGAAATTGGCACCCACTATTTTTCCAGATAAAATTCTCCATTTAAGACCACCCTAAGAGTTTTTTTGCCCTTTTAGGACAAACTATAGAGGGGGCCTGAATGTAAACACTTCTGCTTCAAATTAATTCAGCACCAACAAAGTTATGAAGCACACACAGCAAAAATAAGGATTTTTCTTTCTGAAAGAGACTCTAAAGTGCTCGATACTTTTTCTTCAACTTGAAGGTTTCTCCACAGCATGACCATTCCAGCAAGTTGTATGGTGTCAACCACCCTCTCTAGGAATTGGTTAGACAAAGTAGAGTCTGGAAACATTTAGAGATCTGAAACATGTAGAAATCAAAGGTGTATTAATTAGAATAGAATTAATATTACTTTGCCTTACACTCCAATGTAGGTATTCTAAAATTATGAAAGCAGCAACATCATGTAAGTACTTTGTTAACACTGTGGCAGAATAGCCAGGTGCAATGATTAAGAATTCTACATATGTGAGCAATATGACCACAAAAGAGACAGAGCTATGTGTATAGTTGCACACAGGAAGCATCTAAGTAACAAAGGTTGCAAGATGAAGAACAATAAGACCAAAAGGGGCCGCAAGTATACAGTCCTCTTGCTGAATGCAGAAGGAAAGGAAAGTAAAATACAGACTATTAATAACATTTAAGGATGCTGTGAAGGACAGAATCAAAAATCTTAGTAAAATCTAGGGAAACTACAGCCTTCCCATCCTCCACTGGGTGCATGACCACAGTCTACAGAAGGTGAATAACTGGAACTTTCCAGAGGATTAGTGATGAGCATTTTCCATTAAGTGATTCCTTTCAGGTATCTTGCCCAACTTGCACTATATCAAGTGCATCAAGTATCATTCAGTGTCTCCATGGATTACATAAAATTAATTTTCTTGCTTTTTTGATCTGTAAGCTATGGTAAGTATTTGAGTCACCAACACCATCTTCAGTTTTATCATACTTGTTTCAGGGCAGAGCAGAATGTGGGTGCCAAAGTACAGTGCTTATGTGATTTATAAAGTTACCTCTCCTCAGACTAATACATTGTTGAAACCAAATAATCCTTGAAGTGTAACAGCAGCATGCACTTTAGCTGTAACTGTCATCTGACACATACCAGAGAAAACAAAAGCTGTGGTTTTGGTGGAGATTTCACATGTATAACAAAAGGGATATAAACAATAATTTAAAAAATCTGCCAATCTCAACCTGTTCTAAAACCTAAGAAAGAGGAAAAAGTTAAGTCACTGTGAAATGTTATGAATTCTTTTGAATTTGTCTCACTGTAAGAAGCTTCTGAGAAATATGCTAAATAAAAAAAGTTAAGGAAAGCCACTCTTTTATTCATTAAGTGACAATCAAATATCTCTGATTGTTAGCTATAAAGGCTTGTAACAGATTGCTTGCCATGTTGCTGTCCTCGTTCTTCAAGAGCAGTTGCATTAAAGGAGTCTACCTCAGACTGTATTTCATGATTTGCCTCAAGCTGGGTAGCATTAGAATTCAGGTATTGTCATACTGGATCAAAGCATCTGAGTCCACTGTCCTAACCCTGACAAGTTCACAAGTGCACAGACTTCGTACTCAAAAGTTTCTGAAGCAAATTTCTGATCTGCTATACAGAGAGAAATATTTCCTTACTTTTTCCTTAGTTAGTGGTTGGCCTAGGATCTGACACTTGGAGGTTTTGTTTCCCTCTGTGCATGTGCTTGCACATGATTGTATGTGTAGTATGTGAATGTATGTATATACATGGATGTAATATGATGGGATAATAAGTCCCTTATTACCCCTCTAAATAGACAGATAATGATTTTTTAATAAGATGGTAGAGCAGTAGCTGGATAGCTAAAAGAAGGAGTGAACGGGAGAACTGTGATTTTTTCTCACACTGTAGTCCTTTCACAAAGAGAACATGAGAAAGTTGTTTTTCCAGCTGTCTAGATAAGCCTACCTTAAGAAGGTAATCTCTGGAGACCATTGATACATTTACGTGACAGCAGTCAGAGCAAGTTTTCTGATACAGATAAATGATTTCTATGGGCAACCTAAAAAATAGATTAATTTGCCTGTGTGCCAACATTCTCAGCCTGTGGAAAAAGATGTTATCCCCTTTGAAAGTGTGTATTCTTTGTTGTCTTGGAATACAAGATATTAGTCAGAAGGCAGAGTGTATATTTTGCTCTGTCAAAGCCCAATGGTCACTGGAACACAACAAGAACTCAAAAGCTCTCTTGACACACAAGTTTGTTGCAAATTATACACTAGATATATATTAGAAATATCAGCTAGTTATTTATGTAAGACTTCATCCTGTCAGCTACTAAAGCAAATATAGTTAGGGAAAGTATATCTACAAAATCTAAACAGTATAGTAATAGAAGTGCTGTCCAGAACCTTTGAAAATACTTTCTTCTAGCAGATCGCTTAGTACATGTTTTATATCATGATAGTTTTACAAGTTTTCACTTTCTTTTTTATAACTGTATTTCTTTCTTATCTATTAATTGCTGTTATCCCTATCCTCCTCCAGCTTTAGGATAAAGAAAGTTAAATTTCTTTAGATTTCTTTGATTTATATAAATCTTCATTCTTCTCATTCTCCATATTTGTAACTGCTTAACTTCAGATAACTTTTACTGCACCTACTGCATCCCAGTGTTTTATGGAAACAAAGTCTCACTATGGTTGAGAAACCACAATTTCACTTTTTTTATTGGATATCCTTCAGCTGAATCTTTTGAAAGTCACATTGCTTTTCAAATCTGATTTCTATTGCTATTAATAATGTGGCCTACATAGTCTCTTCTTTATTTGCCACCAGAGATGAGTTGCCATCTTATAGTCGAAATTCATTTGATATTTGTCCTTGTCAGTGTGTCCCTGCATGTTGCCCTACTTCAGTATCATCAAGATCAGCTGCTGCTTCCTATGGGATATTCCAGTCCTTCCCCACGTTAACATTTCCTCCCAAATTTGATAGTATATTTTTTCCCACAGATTTGTTTATTGGCAACAGTATGAGCCTCGCCTCCTGCTGAATTCTCCCATTCATTTAAAAAAAAAATAAAAATTTTCTGCAATGTAGGTAGAAAACCTTATCTCATCATAAGCTAGAATGTTTATTTCTGACATGCTAAGTATCTGACACATATAATTAAAAATACTAAACATTTCAAAGCAATCCTGATATATGACTAGTCAAAGAGCTCAGAAATCTTGTAAATTAATTTTTCATTATGATCATCTACATTTATTTGAAGATTCTTCATTTTTAACCCCAGCAAGAAGTCTTAAATGTAATATACTTGAGATTCTCTTTGCAACTGTCTTTTCAAATGCGATAGCATCTGGACATGTCTTAACAAACATTTCTAAGTCCTTGATTAAGCTTTCACTTGATAAGTTCAAAGACTTCTAGCATACAAAAAGAAAACTGCATGTAAATATTATTGTCGGCCATATTTTTTTGCTCCCTAGTGACAGCTATGAAATGAAATTCCTGTTACATTTTTCAACTGGATTATATACTGAGGAACCCCAAAAGACTGAAGCAAACACATATTTTACAGTGTATGCATGATAAGCATTTTGCCTCCAGGATACTTGCCATTTGACTACAAAACGTATTCGATTTGCATTCTGCATATCTAATCATTATTATAGTATTTCCAATCAGTAAATTAATAAAGTGATGATAACAAAGGAATAAAATACCATTTTAAAGTCAGTTTATTTTCATATTTCTCTTGCCAAGAAGTACTCAGTAATAAATCTCGAGAAAAAAACCCTAAAGCTAAAGACAAATCTATAGACAGGATTGTGTGGGTTTTTTGGGTTTTGGGTTTTTTTCTAAATAAAATATGTACTTGCTGATGTGCTTCCCCACCCTGTGATATTTTCCCCTATTCAGAGCAGAAGAAAAATTAAAATTGATGCTTGAACTATTGTATGCTCTACTTCCACAGTTCCCACAAGAGAAATCATATCTTTGCTGAATTTCTACCTGGACAATTCAATTTCTGGATGGTCTAGGCAGTTTTATTTCAAGTACTCACTTCTTTTACTATAGACTGGAGCTTAACTTCCTTTTCTAAACAGTAAATTATCTTGGATACAAAAGAGATGTTGCTGAAATTCAGTGATACGATAGAGATATTTTGACATGTCATCCCGCTGGAGAGAATCAAAAGGAAAACATAATTTATGGTTCCAAGTTGTAACCCAGTGACGAAGGCCCCTCCATTCTGTGCTCAGTGATGTATTCTGGAGAATTAGCCTATCAAAATTTCAATTATAGGAAAGAGTTCTGTATTATTCAATCAGTTCTAAAGAGAAAAATTTTAAAATAAAGGACTTAATTGATCCTTTTCTTTTCATACATGAGTCCATTAAAATGCGTTTGTTGATTTACAACCAAACTGGAACAAAATGTTCTTAAAACTTTCAATTTGGTAATATTTTTCAGTATAAATATGCAAGTTTTATATACATATTACATCTGTTTTCTCTCCTGCACCATACATTTAGAAATAAAAGACTTCATAAATTATAGCAAATATGATCATTTATGGAAAGTGAGACATCTGGCAAGATACTTTCTGATTGTACCCTTCCAGAAAGGAAATTCCATGTTATATATATGGCAGTGTAAGGGAAATTAAATAGACGAAGTACAATAATAAAGAAAGTTGGAGACAAAATATATTACATGAATGCTTCTCTCTGTTGTCTCACTGTAGACTCCACTGACACAATTCTGTGATATTGCCTAGCTGCTGCTTCTGTGGGCTTCCCTCTGGCGGGGGCAGTGTTGTCACGGCCCAGGGTCTGAGGCACCAGTGAAGGTGCTATGAGAGGAGTTGAGCAGGCTGTGTAGCAACAGGAGTTTGACAGTGTCTTCACAGACACCCAAAAACTTGAACAGCTCAGTGCAAGAGTGTAAGGATAGCAAGAGGCTATGCTTGAACAAGTGGAAGAATGATACTCTGAAGATGGTAATGCTTGGAAGCTTTTGACTTCTGCCATCAGGAGAAAGGTTTCACTTTCAGATCTGAATTTATAGAAGTAGTGCAGCACCCTAAGGAAAAAAGAGGGGGATCAGTTTATCTTAAAGAAAGCTTTGGAGCTAGCTGAGCTGAAAACAGGTGTTCTTTCCCACAGGTGGAGGGGAAAAGTCTGGATCCATCCTGTAAATTAACAGCTACTGGTGCAGCTGGTGGTGCAGGTATTATTTCAGAATTTATGAGCATGGATCCCTCTTTGAAGCATAAGGAGTGTTAGTGAGAGCCAAGACATATTTGTCAAATTGAGGTCAAGGGAACTTTGCTAACAGGGTAAGGGCAAAATTTTAAACTAAGCATATCAGGGATCAGAGTGAACAGTGAGCATAAGAGTACGGGGAGCTTGATGAAGAAAACCAATCAAGGCAAGGGACTATGGATGGACTCATCTTAAAATAACTTGATGAAGTCTCTGTACAGCAGGTTCTTATGGGACTTGAAACCTCCTGCTAGGAAATCAACAAAACCAAAGCAACCCTGAATTGTCTTAAGACGAGCAAAGCAGCACAATTAGGCCTGCAAACCCACTGAGTTGATTCTGCAGAAAAAAGAAGCCTAAATTTCAAAAATGCCCTAAATTCCAATTCCCTAATTCCAAGACAGTTTATTATCTAAATGGCAATAGATTTTACTGTGGCAGGCAGGGGGAAGAGAGTACTGGTACATAGCAGAGAGAATTTTTTAAACAGTGTAAAGCAAACTATGGGATGTTTTAAGGAACTATTTCAAATGTGTTGTGATATGTATAGGACATGGAACAAAGGAAGGGAAAGGAAAGAATGCAGATGCATAGGGATATAATGAATATGGAAAAATGAAAGGAAAGAGAGACTGTTATGCATTCACATATTCTTATAATTTCATTTTCATGCTTCACATCTCATCTGGGCTCTCTGGTGTTTCACAGTCACTCTAGCCATATTAGAAAGACAGTCAAAAACACCCCTACTAGTAATCCACCCCTACGTAGACACTGGATTTCGCTTTCAGTGTTTTTCTGGGATCCAAGCACTTTATTGTTAAGAATTGACATGTTTTGCTCTCCTTAATTAATTATTTATTTATTGCTAAGATTTACTGCATTTTTCATAGATTTGGGGAAGACATCTTTATCTTCAGGTAGAAGAATTCTTCTTTTTTGTTTCAGTCAAACTATCCTTTAATTTGTTGACTTTTTTTAAATCTCATTTTGAATTAGAATGAGACTTTTATTATTGAAATCATTAATGTCAAGATACAGATAATATAGATCTTAGTAGGAAAAAAAAATTATTTACTGAAACAACAGAGGAGAAATTACTCTTGATTAGTCCTTCAGTGGGTGGGATTCTACACTTAATACACACTATGAGGTTAATGCACTAAAGTTTGATATCTTTAAGCAAACAAACAACAGCAGCAACAACAAAATCCAACCCAAAAAAAATTCTTAATAACTTTCATTTTAAATTGCATTAATCTGAAGAAGAAAATTAAAAGGAATATCTGAAAGATTAATGCTAGCTTGCCAACAAAATGAAAGTACTGTGAAGATTAAATATTAGAAGTTCAGAGTAGATATATGGTACCTATCAAAAGCCATTCAAAAGCCATTATGTTTCAACAGGAAAGAAAGGAGAGCTATTCTACGTAAGATGTGAAAGTTTCAGCCAAATGAAAAAACTGGACAAGGACATAAACTCTAGAGTGGAAAAAAAGGGAAGGTTGTTGAGAAGGATTGTAAACACGTTCAAGTGATCTGGAGCTGGGGTATTGAAAAAGATATTATACTAATTGTTTAGCTTTGAGTGATTGATAAGTACAACAGAGAATCATAGAATAATTTGGTTCAGAAGAGACCTCTAAAGAGCATCTAATCCAACCCCCTTCAATGAGCAGCAATGACTAGGCCAGTTTGCTGAGAGCCCAGTCCTTCCTGACCTTGAGTATTTCCAGGGATATACCATTCACCACCTCTCTGGGCAACCAGTCTTTTACCAACCTCATTGAGAAAACTTCTTCCTTAAATGTAATGTAAATTGAGTCTCTTTTATGTCTGTGTTTAGTTAACATACGCTTGTGATAGACTTAGAAACACCCTATTAAATAGAAACACCTGCCCTACTGTGGGAAAGATCAAAACACAGTGGTAAATTACACCAGCACAAATTGCTGAAACACAGGTGAAAACAGCAGACGTGGTGATCCTCTAGTACTGACTGAGCTCTACTGTGCCTGTGATTTCACTGGCGTGCCTCTGCCCGGGTACTGCTCTGGGGATCCCCCAGCTGGTGAGGTAAGGAAAATAAATTTTCTTGTTGCATTTCATCTGTGGTTTCAAGGTTTTTTCCTTCATCCTGCCTGTGCCAGCTCACATATCTAGGAAGTTAAATATAGAATCATAGTAAGACATTCCAAGAAACATTTGAGCAAAAGTCTGCCAAAAGGGTAAGAAAAAACACTAAAAACCTCTTAAGTGCTTGAAAACCAGGAAATCTTCCAATGAGTGGGTGAAGCCACTAGATGAGAGGTAATAGGAACATCCTAGGAAGATGAGTCCAGACCAAAAGGATTACAATATTTTTTTAACAATATTGTCAACTATAGGATATTCTCATACTGAAGGCATTATTTATATGGATGAACCAGATGGATAATTCTGAATCAAATATAGGTAGCAGAGGTTTTAGAATAAATTAATAGAATTAACTACTTGGCCAAATGCCATTTACCCAAGTAAGTCACTGAAGGGACTCAAATATGAATGTCAACATCTTGTCTGTTTAAACCAGCCTCAACAGAAAGTGAAAATTATTGCATTTAATAGCCCATTTTTGAAAAGAATGTTATCAGTGAAGGGAAAACTACAGCAGGTCAACCTGCATTTGATTAAGGATCAAATTCATAGGCATATAACTATATTCAACCTATAAAGGGGAAAGGACTACAAATATTTTGTGTCAGAAATTCTTACCTCAAAAACCTACAGGAATTTTTAAAGAAATCAAATAGCGTATCTGTCCATGTCATCTAGTCATAATGCATTCAAATTTCAAAAATCTGACAGTGGTCTTCATCTCCAAAGGCTTTTAAAGAAATAAAATAAGGTAAATAGGAGGTTGTGTAAAAAGATGATCACTTAGTACATGATAGGAAATAAAAAGTTTGAACAAAAGGGAAGTTTTCACTCTCAAGGAAATTTACAATTGTTGCTATTTGGAAACACTGTGGCTTGGTATATTTGTAAATATTCTAGAAAAAAAAAAAAGAATAATAAGACCACTAAGTTTGCTGGTAATGTTCAATTATTTAAGATATTATTTAAGATATAGAGAGAGATCTTTAAACAAAAATCCCACTATCTTGACACAGTACACAGTGACAATGAAATCCCATGTTCCAAATACCAGATGAAATATTGTCTGCCAAATGAATTAGTATCTCTTAAGGAAAGAGACAAATTTATTTAACAGGTGTCTAAATTAAAATAAAAGAATGAAGGAGGCAAAGTTCTTTCTTCATGTTTGACATAACTAAATTGTAAAATTTGTCAGCATGTATATATAGAGCAAAACTATAATGGAATTAAAACAGGACCAGAAGCCACAGAGGACAGATTTACCAGTGGATTTCAAGAACAATAAGTCCAAATGAAACCTAAAATAATATCTGAAAATATCCTTAGGACAATAACTTCCAAATGTAATGACAGTAGAAACACTATTATTCGCTTACTTTTATACTGTTCATCCTAAGTATATGCTAATAACCTTTGGATTTTATTCATTTTGCATTGGAAGAAGAATAATTCATTTTAAGTTTTCATTGTCTATATGAGCTAGATGTAACAAAATAATCTTGACTGATATTTTTGTATTTTTTATTCATATATATAAAAGCATTTTTTCTTTCTGAGCTTATCTAAGATTTATTCAATCTCTAAATTGACTTAATGATAAATACCATTTAATGCTAGTTTAGAAACAAAATCAAGAACTGTAATTTAGCATATTCTAGGTAATTTTTTTAAGATAACGTCTATTTTGTTGTCATTTTTCATTATTTTTTCATTAAACAATAACAGAAAGCTAATTTTTAATACTGGTCTCAGACTACCCACTTTCCCAATGTATCCCAGAGTGTATGTTTGCACAAACTATGTTCATCTATGTATGATGTGAAACAATTTGTTTCTACAAATATTTATGTTTTCCTGTTTTAAATGGAAGATATATTGTCAAAACCAGGACACCTAACAGCTCTACACAATGAAATTCTAAAAGTTATTTCCTCTGATGCTGCTCAGAATCCTCAATTAATAGTTTATCTCTTTAAGTCAAGGAGAAGCCAAACTTATAGCTTGTACCTAGAAGCAAAGAAAAACTGATTTGCATGGTGCCCAAATTTAATGCAAACTGAATTTTGAGATGAAGATTTTCACATAGCAATTCAGAACCACTCAATCACCTGGGAGCATCTAAAGGTGTTATTGAGCTCAGCTCATCTTTCCATGTGAAATTCTGACTAAACTGTGTTTTGTATATCTCATTCTTTTTAGATTAAAACCAAATTATACCTCTTACAATGTTCATCATTATCTGCCTGTTCTGGAACATCAGAATTTGTTTCTGTAGACTTTTAATGTATTTTGCCAGTAGGAAAAGAATGCATTCAGAAGGGTCCAAATGAGTGCATTTATAAATCTCACAATTATTCCACTTTATGGCATTTCATCCTGCACTGCACATAATCAAACCCTTTCTGCTTCCTGGTTTATATTAAGGATTGTTTGGGTTTTTTTTTTTGTGGCTGAGGTCAATGGGGAGTTCACTGTTCATCCATGCTGATCATCTGCTGAATTTGCTCGACTTTCTCTCCAATTCAGTTTCCCAATGGAAATTCCAAAAGCAAGCTGAATTTTACTCTCCTGAAATCCAGGGCTGTGGCTATACTATTGATTTTTCTTACTTCTTCCAGGATTTTAATCTCCCTAATCTCGTGGTTACTGCCTCCAAGGCTGCCTTCAGCCTTCATATCTGTAGTAGGATATTCTTTCTTTGTAACAGATCCAAGAGAGTACCACAACTATTTGACCCATCAATCAACAGCATAAAGGTTATCAACATTTTAAAGTAACATAAATTTGCCTGTTGACATTAACTTGGCTGTACATCTGATGAGGATCTAACCCAATATATTCATAGAACTTGTTTTCTTAATGTGATCACACAGTTACATCAATCACAATACTGCTTTTAAATCTTCTGCAGAAATACCTATCTATTAAAAAAATGGCTTTTTTACATTATCACCTTTCAAATCATGTGCAAGTGCATTTTCAGAGACAAAGCCTGAGCTGGCTGACAGTGAATCCGAGAAAGCTAAGTGATCCAGTTAACTTCAATGTCATATATACTTCAAATCTACTTTTAAGGTAAAATGGCAAATATCTTTAATCTACAGGAAAAGATTTCATAGTAAACTAGTCCAGATCAAATAAATCTCCTTAACAGTACTAAACTCAATTTTTTTCTCACTGTTTTATTGTTTTAAATTATTTAAAAGGATACTCTATTTATTAGCCTCTCCAAGGAAATTTAAAATCCCCCATTAAATTCTTCCCCAATATTACCATTCTTATCACCTTGAACTAGCCTCCCGCTAGTCTGTCATACAATCCCTTAAGGGTTATCTAATTTAATCATCTTTCAGGATTTTAGAATTATTTAAATCAACCACACTACAGAAACTGTTGCTAAAATTATTCTCAATAATAAATCTATGTTCATCTTCTGTATAATTTAGTGGCTGGAGAGTAGAATTGCAGAAGATCTGTTTTTCAGGACTTGTCTCAGATATGTATCCAATTAAGATACTATTGTGCTCCACTATTTATTTCTTTATTTTTCTTTGGCATTTCATTTGAGTTTTAGCATTTATTTTACTCCATTGTAATTTACCTTATTCTTTTGTGGAAGATTTTGTCTTCTTATTACTGGTAAGTCCCAGAAGAAACTATGCACACTCATCTAGATTGCTTATCGCTGCTTAAGTGGAAAGGGAAACCTCTGGGAAAAACAGGGTTTCCTTGCTTGAAAACTTTAAAATATTAAAGCTAATGCAAAATCAATTGCTACTGCTGACAATGCTCATTTTCTTTTAACAATTACCTTGTTTGATACAATTTTTTCAAGGGAAGGAAAAGAATTGCAGATGTTACTTCTGTAATTCTGTTTCATGCTTAACCTAGACTGAAATTACTTTGTAAAGAAGAGGTATCTTTGGCATTGCAACTCTTTAAATGTTTCAATAAATGCAAATGTATCCAAACCAAAAGAATAAAAATGCCAATGACCTTCAAATATTTCTAACAGAGTATCAGTGATACATAAAATTAATGGATTTTCAATCTGACTGTTTATATTTATATGTGTGGTGAGAACATGAGATTTTACAGCAAAATTTTGCCTCTGACAAAAATAAAAATTCTTATGTTCCTGAAATAGTCATACGAGATTACACATAAACACAAATCCTTCAAGTATAAAACTAAGCTTTGATATACTTGCAACCTCTGTTTTTAAAGAGGAACACACATACACTTTTAATTACTAAACAATTTTTAGTGCAATTATGATTGTCAGGAATAATGCAAGCTACTGAAGATTATCAATGCCCTTAACAGATGTGATGTGGTGTATAAACGTGGGTGTATGATATTTAATGCTGTAATTCTGAATCTTTTCACTAATATCCTGATGTTGACAATTTTTTTTTTTTCTTTTAATGGGGAAAGAAATGCAGATACATGTTGGAACCCTGAGTTCAGAGAATTTCAGTCTATCAGTGCTGACAGGCAATGATCCTCAAAAGCACACTGCATTTGACCTGAGGCCTTGGGAAAAGCTTCCCAAATTATGTGATAGCACTGACATTGTTGCTGTGTCGTTAAAAAATAATTTCGTTATGTCACTGGGTGGAATATGTAGAGATGTAGAAAATTTAGGTTTCTGGTATATAGTAACATACATGCAACAAGATAGAGGATTTTGGGTGTAGGTTTGTTCTTCTTCCTTCTTCTTCACAAGTCTGGGTGATCTGGTATTGGTTAAAAAACCCCACAGTGCAGAACATGAATGATCAGTTATTGGATTATAAGTAAAAATAAATTATTTGGCATTCAATAATTGGGTAATTTAGGCTTTAAAAGACCTTGGAAAGTAGAACTCAGGGGCTATTTTCACCTTGTTAACTTAGAGGCACACTCCGGGCAGCTGTGCCATAGATAAGAGATAATAAACATCTGAGACAGAAGAAAAAACTCCGCGTCTCCTGCGTTTCAATCCGAACTCTGAGTAAAAGAACAGAGAGACAGAGGCAGAGAAAAAGAAAAGTACAAAACGAAAAAATTAATAAATACATACACAAAAAAAAGACAGGAAAAATAAAAAACACACTGTTACTTTCACTGTAACATACGGATAATTTTCACATCTCGCAATCTCTTTCTGCATTTTCTTTTTCAGTCTCTCATAGGATTTAGGAAATGGCAACAAAAATTTTCATTGTAATGGAAACAGCAGTTTTCCCAGCAATTTTTTTTCTTTTTTCAATTTGCTTGCAATATTTTTTAACTGTATCTTTATCAATTTTTATTAAATTAAATTAAAACTTATTATTAATTTTTGGTAAATATCTCTTTTCTGGTTTTAGGAAGTTGAAGA
Source organism: Corvus kubaryi (assembly GCF_017639235.1). NCBI lineage: Eukaryota > Metazoa > Chordata > Aves > Passeriformes > Corvidae > Corvus > Corvus kubaryi. The sequence continues at coordinate 38,805,879 of NW_024580667.1, read as the reverse complement.
AGAGTAGATTTGTTGGAAGCTGGTGTTTTTATTGTATTTAACGCTCTTATTTTGGATCACCTCCAGTTCTAATCTCAAACATCCACCTAGTTACACAATGTCTTTATCAGAACACTCTTTTAAGGGGAAAACCTTGAAATGTGACACCTTGAAAAAAGATTATAAAAACTTAACTGCAGAAAATTATCTGGGCAAGCTTTAATAGCAAGATGACAATACTTATACACTTGCATAAAGCACAGATGCTGAGAACTTACCCTGATGTCTTCATTGCCCACTCATGCACTTTGTTTGCCTAATTGCAACTCAGAAGATAAAACCCTGAGTCGCATTTTGAAGAGAAGAGTAGCGATTGTAAAAATAGTGTGACAGTTTTTGTCTTTGTGCTAACCATCTGCATCTTCTGTACCGTTATTCCACTATGACTTTTAACTGACAAAAATTATCAAAATATGCACCAAATTCCTGACTGAAAGATTTTATAGAGACATTTTATATAAAATACGCAAGCACATAGAATGTCTATGCATTTCTCTATATATTCATATCACATATGTGTGTATATATTAATATATATTCATATATATTTGTATTACATATGTGTTACTCATCCACTCACACACATACATAGGAGGGCTTTTTAAGAAGCTATCATTTAAATTTTCACAACTTTTTACCCATCTAGGGTTCAGCTTAAAGAATAGGACAAGGAATATTATCCTGTGGTTTTGGCTGAGGTAGAATTAATTTTCTTCACAGCGGCTCATGTGGGGCTGTGTTTTGGATTTGTGCTGGGAACAGTGTTGATCATACAGAGAAGTTTTTGTTATTGCTGAGCAGAACTTGCACAGAGCCAAGGCCTTTTCTACTTTTTGTAGTGCCATGCTGACAAGGATGTTGGGGAAACTGGGAGGACACACAACCAGAACAGCTGACCCAAACTGACCAGAGGGATATTCCAGATCATACGACATCATGCCCAGTATATACAGCTGGGGGAAGAAGGAGAAAGAGGGGGACATTTACACCGTAGCTGTTTGGCTTCCCAAGTCACTGTTACCCATGATGGGTCCCTGCTCTCCCAGAGATGGCTGAACACTGGCCTGCCCAAGGCAAGCAGTGAATTAATTCCTTGGTTTTGCTTTGCTGACATGTGTGGCTCTTGCTTTGCCTATTAAACTGGTTTTATCTCAGCCTGCAAGTTCTCTTGCTTCTACCCTTCCGATTCTCTTTGAGCCCTCTGCGGGGGAGTGAGCAAGCGGCTGTGTGGAGTTTGGCTCCTGGATGAGGTTAAGCCATGGCACGTCTTTAAAAAATTAAACTTAAGTCTTCTACTCCTTCTGGAATCTGTCAGTGCTAAGGTGAGATAGAAGAATTACTGCAAATAACTCAAAACCATTGAAAATTCAGAGGAGCTATGTGAGCTTTTTACAAAAAAATTTCTTTCATTCATAGAAGAATCTGATATTTGTATTATACTGAATCTTTCATAAATACATGTGCACACACACAAAACCGGATTATTTTAAGGTATGGTCTTAGAAAGGATTTAACAAAGGGACAGCAAACATTTTTGATTGCTATACACACTGGGTTAGAAGTATTCTGAATGTGAATACTCGAGAAATCAAATTACTCTCTATTTCTCAGAAATAGTGATCAAGCTACTTCCCTTCTCTCATAGTATTTGATTTCCTTCCCAAGTTATAAGTGGATGTGTAACAAATATTACAAAACCTTTGGTTAAATATGTTGTGTATTTTCTGAAAGGACTCCACTATATTATTCATTCTTTACTCAATCCTCTGACTCATACACAGAACACACAGATGCATAGATGCATATGTACCTCTGCACATGTTTATTTGTCCTTAACCAATATAATCAATATCTCCAAAAAAATGTACATATAATAAACTTTTAAGAAAATCTTATAAAATGGCTATTATAGAGAGACTTCTTTCAGATTCTGGGATAGAATAAGGATCTGATTGTCTAAATTTATAGTTGATATTCATTTCCACTTGGGTATTTTCTCTGTAAACATCTAGCTAAGTTACAACTTTAATGTGAACAAAGAGACAGAAATACTTTCAAAACAGGAACACTTAGCCTTTATATCAATAACATATAGAGAAGATTCATTTTCTGAAGTTATCTTACAAAGGGCCTGGAGGCGATGGAATGACTAGTCTGAATGAAGACCCCTGCTCTGTAGATAAATTTACTGTGTCTTATGAGTTTTAGCCCATTTCTCCTGAGTACATAAATAGTATTTACAAAGGCAACTGAACTAATTAGATTTGCAGCCTTATTCATAGTAATTATGTGCAGAAAATCTTCTCTGAGTGGTGTATCTTAATGTAATATTGCATTGTCATAAGTAACTGAAGTATTGCAAGGGAATTGCAAATAAAAAATTATTTTCCACGTGACCTAATATGTTCAAGAGCAAAGAACTGGCAATAAATTGTTATTCATTTAGTTGGCACACATTAAGAAAAAGAATAGCATGGATAACTACACCCTTACTGTGTAAAGGTTTTCTCTTTTTTAAATTTCTTTGTTTTTCTGGTTACTTAGCCATGTAAGTAATATTCCCTTCAGCAGATCAGAGAATAGAAGATGGCTGGCTGAAAGTTTCTCAAGTCTGATGTGTAATGTGGCAGCAGTATTAAAGGAAAAGTTATTTCTTGAGTTAGTCAACTAAATTCCCATAATGAAAAAAAATTGCTCAAAAGTGAAAAAAATTTTTAATGCTATATAGTCAGTATGATCTTAAGAAGACAGATTCATTGACCAGTAAATTAATTACAATAGTATATTTACATACATTCTTAATGTTCCACAGTGACCTTGATTCATTCTGTCTTCATTTTAAAAACTTCTTTGAGGGTGGAAAGTGAACTTCTGTTATACTCTCTTAGTTTAACAACCTTTGAATGCCAAAACTAGATGATTCCCAGATGAAACAATGCAGGAAAATGCAGGTCACAGGAACACCAGGTGTATTGCAACCCCTATGTAGAATTTAGCCATGGGAGCACTCTATAATCAGCAAGCATCCCAACACCTAAAAATAGCATAGCTTGGGCTGCTGGTCCTCACACCAACTATTTCACTCTTTAGGTCCATACTAGTTGTGCTGCACTGTTTGCTAATGTACACACAGCCTCTCTTCAGAGCTTTGAGGACATTCTTGTCTTCCCACTGGAGCTAGCTGAGAAGGGTGGCTACCTTCAGAGTTTTAACCTGTCTTGATAAGATCTGTTATCCTTCAAGTTACTGCGTTCTTTATGGGCAGCTGGGCTAAGGTTATGTGTCAGTTATCAGTGCTTCAAGTGAAATGTCTTGAAGATGTGTCTGTGTCCTCACTTAGGTCTCCTTCCTGCAAGACCTTTTCTTAAAATGAAAACACCTACTTGCATCCTTTGACCTTAACACTTCACAAGCACATTCAGCAAAGTTTCTGTAAAACACCCAGTATTAAGAAAATTGGAATTAGTTGTAGGGAAATGTGCTGTTCTACCAAGTGGAAAACTTATATAGTCTGACCATCAAAATTGTATTGTACAAGCAAATCCAATTTTTGTATTTCTTCAGGAATAAATAGTACCACATACCATGAGTATCAGTATTGTTCTTTAACAAATTTAACGAAAGCTAAAGGAAAATCCCTGGCAAGAATTTGAAGTAATCTACAATTAAAATGTTACATGAATATAAAAGAAAAAAATATTTAAATTATTAGTGATGTTAAAAAGAATAGAATGAAAATTAAGAGGATCTCTCTGTGAGATTAAGCTTTAGCATAAATTAATAAAAATTATCAGAACCGAGAAATAAAGGAGCCTGCTTTGTTTATTCAAGCATTTTTTTTCTACATTAATACTTTCTGAAATGCTGAAGGTACAAGTTACACGAAATTAATGGATACAGGTTTTTGTTGGATTTGGGATTTTTTGGCTTGAGTTGTGGTTTTTGTGGGTATATGTGTTGTTTGGGGTTTTTTTCATCTGAAAAGAGCTATTTTATTTTTTTACAGGCTCTAGTTAGAACAAAAAAATGGGGTAGGAAATCATCCAGATCTTATATAGATAGTACAGAGTTCTTATATTAAAATATTTAATGCATAGTCAAAATATCATTTGTGTTATGATGTACAATTCTCTGCACAAATATCTCCTGAACAATAATTTTTCTCACTCATAATAATTACTTATGCAAGTGAACTTTCAAATATTCTACATTGAACTGGGAATGCCTCTGAAAGTACAACTCTCATAGTCTCTCCAGCCAATATGATCTTTACTACTTTCCTCAGATTTCGTTTTTATCTATAATTTATTAATTTGTGAAGGTCAAAAGTCCTTCAGCTAGTATGAAAAAACTCAAGAGTTTAAAGTCTCACAGCAGAAAAAGTAAAAAAAAAACAACCTTAAATATCTTTAAGTTTCCACTTCATCTGCCTTTTAGAAGGTTGATCAGTCCCTATGTGACAGTAATAATAATGTTGATTTGTTGAAGAGTAGATGTCCTCAATTATGCAGTGTAAATTGAGGGTAAAAATAAAACTCTATTAGTATGCATCCTTACATTTCTTTGCTCCTTCACAGTTTCCTCATAACAATGCACTTTCTCTTCTACTTATTACAAAGAACTATTCCGTTAACTACTCCAGAGTGTTTCAAATAGTAATACATTAAGCTCAAAAGCCCCTGGATTGTGGTATTTGAATAGCTGAAGGGAATTTTTATTTCCCTTTAGTTTTGTGTCTTAAACAAAAGCAGGATAATAAATTAAAAATGTGAATGTCACAAGTATTGAAGAATTATTCAAATGCATCACCAGGAGAAAAACAAAAATTGCCCTCTGCATGCAATTTGAAAACTTGTTCCTTTTCATAATGCATTTTGTTTTATTTTAATTTAGGTAATGGTAATTTAAAAATAGTAGTCATTGTAATTTAATAATACTGATAAATTTCTGGACACATCCATACAGTGAACCAATTCCTATCTTTTGCTCAGTGATGGTCCAATTTAAAATGGGAAAGAAATCTCAAATAGGAGAATTTGAGTGCTGAAGCCATGAGAAGACAACCGCAGTACTCAGTGTCACATAGTCTCAAATTTATTTATAAGCAATATGAGTACAGCAGCTGGTTACAGATTTCTATGTTTTGATGTGCACACAGTCTACACTTGTGAAAAATTACGGCTTCATCCCCCCTGGTGCATTTTAGACCTCTATAAGGGTTCCAGAATATCCTCATATTTAGAGATAATTAGCATTTGTTAGTTAGTTCGTAAGTACAGCTCCAAAATAACACAAATATAAAGCTGTTAGCAGTTGCCTGACAACTTGGGTCATCTTTATTTCCTTCTTTCCTTCCCATATGTACCAGATCAACCTAAACAGACAGAACTGAGTAGGCACACTCTAAGTCTTATTTACCTGAGTAGACCGTATGCCTTTGCAATAGCAAAGTTATGACTGATCTGGGTCAAAATTCAGTATGTAAGCCTTGAATGGGGAGTGAGTCCTGTGAAGGCCACAAAGGGAATCAAGGGACTAGGGCATCTTTCATTAGAGAAGAGATGGGAAGGGCTGTGACTGTTCAGCTTGAAGAAGAGAGGTTCAGGGAAATGTAAAACAGAAAGACAGACTCTTCTCAGTGGTGCCCTGAGACAATCGGCGTAAATTGAAACACGTGTTTTTCTGTCTGAACATAAGAAAACATTTGCTTGCTGTAAGGGCGGTTGAACACTGGAACAGGTTTCTCAGGGAAGTTGTGGTGTCTTTATCCATGGAGATATCTAAAACCTGACTGAACACTGTCCTGGGAAACTTTCTGTAGGTGAAGATACTCTTATTTGGGTAGGAGGTGGCTGAAACAACCTCCAGAGGTGTTTTCTGACTTCAGCCATTCTGTTATTCAGTGATTTGGCTTTTCAGCTTTCCTTTCCACCCACCTCACTACTTGTGACACTGCTCTTTGCCCTCTCTCAAGGAGGTATCATAAACCTGGACACACATGCATGCCATCTCTAATGAGCTCATACTTGTCAGTGAGACTCTAAAAATAATACTCTGAAGTGACTGGGTCACTGCTTATATGGTCCACATTATCCCCCTGGGTTTTGCATTTGCAACTGTGAAGTGGCTTGGCTTCAGGAAGGGGATGGTCAATGCCCCTTTTGGAGCCCTAGAATTATTCCTATGCTAAATGTTTTTCTGTAATCACTTAACATAAAATCAAGTATCTTAAAATCTTCCTTCTTGGCCAGACAACTCATCAAGGAAAAGATTCATATTTCCTTAAACACAGACTTCTTAAAATTAGATAATCAAGTTTTTGCTGGTTCTCATAGGTTGACTTTAAAGTGAATAAATGCAGTTAGTTCTGTAGGGTGGAAATTCAGAACCTCAGGATCATATATCAAAAAAATGGCTTTGAGGTAACATTGTGAACAAGCTATGCATTAATATCTTGCACTGCATTTCTAACAGTGTTAGGAAATTATTCTTGTTCTCACCCAAATGAGGCTGCATAATCACAAAAAAAGGAAGTCACACTAAATAATATTTAAAGAAAATTTACTTTTTTTGCTAGAGTTAAAAATCTGAATTCATCTATCAGTATAAGCCATTATTTAGTTATAAATTCACAGATAACTTTCTTCTCTGGGTCACCTTTATTCATAATTCTGTTTGGTGTTTCTTTGGTTTTTGTTTTGTTTTATTTTTGTTTTTGTGGGTTTTGTTTGTTTGCTTGTTTTTATTGGATTTTGCTTTTTGTTGTTTTTGTTTTTTGGGGGGGGTTGGTTGGTTGGTTGGTCGGGGTTTTTTCAGGCATGTTCAAATACCACTATAGCTGGCTGAAAAATCCAAAGCTTGATTTAGGAAAGTCTTGCTTATTCAGGCAGCTTCACTGGTTTCAAATTATATAGGTTATGAAAAAATAGTTTAATGGGTAATGAGTTCAAGATATGTCATAGAACATGGATGATATGAAGTGAGTGCTGTAAATAATTAAGTTTTCATTTGTTATATTTGGTATGGAGTAGGACTAAAGCATTTAAAACCTAGAATCGAATTGCCTTACTTAGGTCTTACCGTCACCTTAATTGATATTTAATCATATTTAATCTATGATTAAATATGGAGCCCCATCACAGATTAAATATGGAGCATTGCCTTTTGAAGCTTAAGCAAAACAAAATCTGTCTAATTGGTTCAAGTGTAATAATTTTTTTATCAGGAAATCTTAGAAAGAAGACAAGTATCTGAAGAATACTGCATTACTGTTAAAAAATATTAAAAGCCAAGAGGAAAAGAAAAACTGTTACAGTGACTGAATCTGTCTATATATAATGTAAATCTATCATGTCTAGAAGGATTTTTGCTGAATATGAAGCTAAAGAAAGTTCCAAGTAAAACACTAAGTTGAAATACATTGACAAGGTTTGTTTCAACAACCAGAACCCCTACTCCTCAATCCCAAATATTTAATACTTCCAAATTAACCGGATATAATTTATAATAGCATGAAGTCAAATTTTCAGACTTGAGCAATGCTTATCTGCTTCAAAATATGAAACATAATGTTCTTTTTATTAGACAAAGAACTACCTAGAATTAACCAATTGGAAATGTAATTTTAATATTAATATAGAGATGGGTAGACATACATACAGATTATTGTCAAAAGTTGACATGCTCATTCAGGTAGTGGAATATTTGGTGGGTTTTGCCTTCTTCAGACTGAAGAATAAGGAATGCTACTAGTATCCAAAACAGGTGTGTGAACTTTTGCCACCTGCAACAATTTTGATAAATTTTACTTTAATTTTTAAAAACTAAATTTTAAAGCTTACATCCAGTAGGGTTTTTTACTACAATATGTATAGAGAAAATAGGCAAAAGAGCAATAAGAGTTACAGATCTCACATGACCTTCCTTACTGAAAAGCCATTTCTCTTTTTTCCTTCTTTTTTTTCTATTTATGAACCTTTCATCCTTTTCTACATGTGGTCTAACTTCAGTAGGATGACATAATGACTTCTAGTTTTTAAACACCCATCTAGATCTACCACAATGAACCAAATATTTATAGGAGACTGGAATGAAAAAACGAAACAAGAACAAGATAATTGGTAAAAAAATAGCCATTACTAGATTAAGCACTGTCTAAAGGTAGATAACAGTCAGACTCAACTGTTTATACAGTGGCAAACGTGAGAGGTATACAGGCCACTGCTTCCTAGCTTCTCCATTTTCTCACACATCCAATTCTTTTCCTAAATTAATTTCATTAGCAGAGATGCACTACGAGGGAAATCAAAGATGTGAAAGGACTGCTAGGTTACCTCATCTGCAGAGACTATGCATCTTAAACACAGCACAAGATTCATTCTTGCACCTGTATTTTCTGTTTCATTTATTGTATGTTACAAAAATTCACAAGCAGTACAGATGTTTCCTATTAGAGGGGGGGAAAAAGTTATTCTGGTATTTCTTCTTCTTCTTCTGTTTATTTATCTTCTACCACAGTAGGAAACCTATTTTTTTTCTTAAGATTCCAGTTCTTCATAGAGCAACTGTGAAAAGACCTCCTTAAGTGTTCTATGGCTTGTCTCAGACTTTTGTGAGGTTCATCCCCTATCTCTATTTTTATCACTTTCACGAAGAATTAGAATAACCAGTTTAATTTTGAAAGTGCTAAATGTTCCCATTTGAAATCTAATTGCAGTCCATCTGGCCTTAGTTAAAGCAACTGCTAAATAGAAGATATTAAGTAGAACATAATTATATATTACGCTTCAAAATTTGAAACTCAGAAAGTAACTTGATTGAACAAACTGTGTTGCAACACTATATATCACATAGAATATGCATTCATTCCAAAACTAACTGCTAACTAGGATAATTTATATAATCATTATCATGTGCTTCCTTTTTTTGAATTTTACTCTTTTACATTAAGAAATCATTAAGTTTTGTATTTTAATGTAATTTTTTTCATTTAAATTGCCCACAGATACTCATTATGGTTATGACTATGCATGGCTTTTGGCACTACTATATCTCTGAAAACACATTGTTTGTAATTCCAAATCCTCAGCTTTATAATTTAAAATTTTAATTCCTCTCTGAAGCTGGACTAATATGGTTCCTTTGTCTTCAGCAAAACTATTCTGGTTTAGAGAAGCTGGAGAACTTGCTCCTTTTTATTGCACCTTCCTTTCTCATAGGCTTCAATTCAGTTATACAGTTAAATATGTGTTTCCTATACCTTCTCTAGAACTTAATGTTTTCCTTTCTGGCCGTGAATGAGTATGGACATGTTCTAACAACAACACATATGACATGATGCTGATACTGCATTCTCTTCCTTTTCACTACTACTTACACCAGCTTTTCCCTTCTGCACCCCTTCAGTTGTGTCTTCAGTTGTCCTTCCATCCTTTATTGTCTCTTGTCAGTGCAGACTCTTACTTGGTTTAACCTCCCTCTTTCTCATCATTAGCTGCTGTCATCTTTCTCTTCTTCAGTCCCTTTTGCATGCAAGACTGCATACTTGGCTCTTGCCTATCCTCCTGCTGGCCATCTGGTTTCCCATTTTTCAACAGCAGGAACTGGGGACAAGAGACAGTGGGACCAGTCTGGTCTTCTCTCATGCAAAAGGCTATGACCAGTCTGGACACTTATCACAGCAGATTAATAATAGGATACTAATGACCACACCTGACATACTGTGCTATTTTCATTAAAAAATTCCAGATAAATGCATGTCCACAGTCACACTATTTTTAATAATATTAAGGTTTAATCCTAGCATGTATCTCTACAGTTTGGAATTTAATGCCCAACTGCGTCTGCAGTGGTCTGTATATCAGTTAAACAACAAAAGAAAAGGAAAGATAATGTAGGGATATGCAAATGTATTGTTGACTTATCACTTTAAAGACATAAAGCAAATACACATGAGAAACTGCACCACTTCCTGAAGCATGCTGCCTTAAATATATCCCATAAAACTGAAAACACCCCTAAACCTCTTCACACTACATTAAGTTTATTAAACTGTGTGTTTACCAAAGAAGGATCTGAAGACATGGCAATTCACAAATACATATTTCACATAAACTAGTAAGTAAGTGAATTGCTCAGTAGTAGGTGCTCTTTATTTTCGTTTTCCTAGAAGAGGAGTTGACTAGAGCAAGTATATGTAATGTTTAATGTTTAAAGAGTCTAGGAATGTCTATTTTTTTTTTTTTTTGTGTAAAATGACTATTTCTCTTAAAAATAAAGCAGAATGTTGACCTTTTGACTTAGCATAGGGCATTAACTGCTAATCTGATAACGTACATAAAAGTCAAGGATTGTTAAAGTATCTCTTAAACAAAGCATATGAATTTCAGTATAATGAGAGAAGGATACATAATATAGTATTTTTTATCATAATTTTTAGGAACAACACTACAGTTATGAAGTGACCAATGATATGAAATAAGGGCATTTAAGGCATCAGGAGTATAAATGCTTGGCCTTGGAGGACTGTTGTTAAATTTAAAGTTACGTTTTTGCTGTCACAACAGAGAAAAGCCCTAAAGCCTGTTTAGCTATGCATAATGATCTGCTTTTGACTGCAACTTTTTTCTGTGACTGACGAAATCTATGGTGTCAGGATCACATTTCAACACGGGGTTTGTCTTTTGCTGTAAAAAACGGATGTTCCTCAAAGGAGTATGACCATTTAATTCAAGTTGCACATACAGGGATGTGCTGGGTTTGACTGGGGCAGAGCTCATTTTCTTCACTCTGGCTAGTATGGGGTTGTGTTTTGGATTTGTACTGGGAACAATGTTGATAATATAGATAACAATATATTTTAGTCTTCAGAATCTCCACCCAATCCCATGGGTGGAGTAGTGAGTGAGAGGCTGGATGGAGTTTAGTTGCCAGCTGGGCTTAAACCACCACAAGAGAGGTTGAACCAGGTTTTCTGGTTTTTTCAAGATATTCAAGCAATTGCTCAATTTTTGCAGTATCTCCTAACAGACATTATGCCATTTGTTTCCATTGAATGACATGTAATTACATCCAGCAAAGATTCAATAAAAGTTTGAGACACCTAAAAAAACATAGGTTTTTATGTGGAGTCATAGGTTAAAAATAATATCAAGATCAGGTATGTGCCTGTGGACAGGTATGTGTCTGAATTTGGGGTTGAAGATCCAATTACACACAGAAATCAACAGCTCAATTACTTACCTAAAGATGGGTTTGTGCTATTTGAGATCACAGACTCACAGAATGGTTTGAGTTGTAAGAGACCTGAAATATAACTTAGTACCAACATGTCCTGCCATGGCCAGGGACACCTTCCACTAGTTGTCAGTGTGCCTAGGAAAGATTCTTTGTCAGATATGCTTGAGGGTTGATCATGCTCACCTGCAATGGCAAACAGGATCTAAGCAGATTCATAGCCTGCACAGATCGAACCCACATTTTAAAAAATGCACATCCTAATTTATGCACAATTTATTCAAATGAAGACTGCCAAACTGGGCAAAACAAGTATTTTCCTTTGAGCTTTTAAAAAGTTTAGAAAAAAAAGCTAAGAGCTCCAAACCAGTCAGCTTCTTAATTCAAGTTAGAATCAAAATACAGAGTTTTAATTCTGTCTTTATTTTCCTCTATCAGAAAGCAAAAGCAAAAATATAACCCAAATCCAAGAAAAATGCAGGTTCAGAGATATTAAATATAAAGATGTACCATAGAACAAAAGAATGAGTTCTCAGAAAGTGCCTTATTTATAAATGTCTCTCTTTCTTTTTTCTTTTTTTCTTTTTTTTTCTTTTTTTTTCTTTTTTTTTTTAATTCAAGGATAAAAGAAAAATCACACAGAAATTATGCAGTCAAACACTACTCTATTTCATTCTAATGTAGCTGTGGGCAGGACACAAAGGGATATGCCTGATTAGACCACTGAAAACCACAGTAAATCCTAAATGGCAGCTATGCCATATAAAATAGGAACTTTTGAAAAGAATATTTTGTGGAATGGATTAAATGTCTTCCAAACCTCCATAATTACAAGAATTAGCATGTGTTAGTGACGGAAGAGCCATCCCTGTTTCATGGTTATGGTATGAATAGGGAGAATTGCCACTCTACCAATGGATTTTCTTTTCTACCGTAGCTTCCTGAAAATTGAGTATGTTTAACTATTAGAGTATATAGATTTTTAAATATTAAAATACTGCCACGATATTTTAAGAGTGCAGCTAAAATACAGAATTTGCTAATACCTTTCTTGATCTGGTTTTTGACATCCTTACTGAAGAAAGAAGTCACACTCAGAATAAAACTTGTGAAGAGAAAGACATTTAGCCTGCATTACCACCTCATCAGTTCAGTTAGAAGGAAAACAAACATGATAATGTGGGTTGTTAGTTTTTCTCTCCTTTGCAGTTAATACAAATGTGTCTTTTCAAAATCTTGATCGCCTAGAGCATTCCAATCAGCATTAATGTTAGGCAAAATTACTTAATGCAACTTGAAGGACAGAAAACACAGTTAGAAAGAAGTAACAGAGCTTGTTCATGAAGAGTGTTGGAAAGAGATTGCTGAGATCAGGGCATGTGAAACAGAAGGAAATTTTGTCACAATAAATATGTTCTCCAAATTTTCCAAAGTTAGCTTTTAGTTCTTATTCTTATTCCACTAGTAATTCAGATTTACAGGCCACAGTCTTCAACGGGACTGTAATTGAGAAGAGCAGGGCAAAGTTCCCTAATGCCAACAAAACAAACCATGGAAAGAGCACTCAAGAGAGTCTCCTAATAAGCAGCACAGAGCATTCAAGGGTAAATGTTATATCTAGTGCATTTTCTTGCACTTACCAATTCATAGTACTGCATTTATACCACTTCCTAAGTGGGTAGAAATTATTATGTCAGAGCATTTGGTTATCTAAGATGATACCAAAAATAAGTATTACGTCACCTTGAAAATCAGTAAAGTATCTGTGTGAGTTGATGTGCTTAATCTATGCCTTTCGACACTGCTCCTGATGAGGGCTATCAGCTTCACACTTGTGTGAATAACTAGGGAGTTCCCCTAGGAAGGCATGTTATCATCTGAACTTATTAGCCAACAAAGAGAAAATCCAGCAAATAGGAAAGAAATTTTATTTATGGCTATGCAGAGAAGTATATTTCCTGGAATATTTTTATCTTGTACAGCTTGACTATGAATGAGATCAACGAAATCCCTCCCAGAAGTACAGCCCTGATGTAGATATTCACAAGATAAAATTGTGGACTATGAATCAACAGAAAGGCAGAGGTTTAGTAGTGATCTTCTTTCTGTTTAAGAAGAATAAAACAAATAGTAGTAAAACAAGAATGAAATGAGAACTTATTTACTTGGGAAAAGAAAGTCAAAGGAAAGTTTTCACCAGAAGTGATAGGAATGGAAGGATTGGATTCTCATGTTGGCATAAAATACTGCAATAGACAATAATTTTAATGGATGAAAAGAAAAAGAGGACTTTTTTTATCAAACAAAACCTATAGATTTTGGGGGAACTTTATAAGAAAGAGTGATAACAATTTAAATGCAATTAAAAACATACCATCCATCATTTCTTCAAGACTGCTTTCTACACATGACAAAAGCTGAATCTGAGATCTCAAAGGTAAATATTCCAGGATAAGAAAATGTCATATCAGGAGTTAGGAAATAAATAAAAGCCAGAGAACCTTCATAAAACTAAGAATGTACAACTATGAAGAAAATATTAATCAAATCTGTCAGAAAAGGTGCAATGAGCCTTTGCTACCTAAAGGTTTTTAGCCAAATTTGGTTCCAAACTTCAGTGATACAGATAAAGACAATATAAAATAAGCTTTCTAAATTGTCTCTTAGTGACGTGGTGTTGAAGCACAGAATGCTCATTTTGAATAACTAGGCAACAGAAAAAAAGATATTTCTTTTTTATTTGAGGCTAGGAAATATAAGAAAGAAGTATAATTTGAAATATAAGCAGATTTCAATCAAACACTATTTTCATCCACATTAGACAAATTGTTTGAGGAAAAAATATATCATTTTTGTTATAAAAAATATGAGGTTAACTCTTCAGATGTGCCCAAAAGAAGATGGACACGGGAAAATCAATGCTAGTAATTCATACTTTGAGTTATTTCTGAACTATTTAATTAATGGTTTAACAAAAGTATTTATTAGCAGCATTCAGATGTCCAGTGCTACTTGATGTGCCCTACCAAATTATACATAATGCAGCTGCTAGTCCAGAAAGCACAGGTTTTCCTTAAGTCTTATGTTTTAAATCCCAGCCCCATTCAATTACCTTTTATATCCATGTACCAATGGCACTAGACACTGTTCAAGAAGGTGAATAAATTCTCAAGTGTTATCTGTACCAATTAGGGACAGAAAAGCACAGACCAAGAATATTATGGCTGACATGTACAATCATTATCAAAACAAAAGCACTTTAAGTGCTTCAGAAAGTAGAAAACTGACCTTTCCACTAATGTTAAGTCTCATGGCAGAAGAGCCTCTATCATAGTGCAGAGTGCTTCTGTAAGTCAGCATTTTAATTACCTGAATGATTTACATTTCCAGTTTATTTACCTGCTCTCAACAGCCAGCTCATCTTTCATCTTATGTGTGCAATCACAAGCAGTGTGAAATGTTATTAAAATGCTTAGGCATAATTGATAGAGTCAAGTTCCCAGCATGCTTAAATTACTTTCATCAAGACATTTTTTCTAAATTTATTTTTAAGATCCTGCCCTAAAGATTTTCTAAAGCCTGGCCTCCAAACTCAAGATAGCTGTGGTTTCTTATGAAAGGCACTACCTAATTCTATGAGCCAATATAAGAAACTAGTGCAGAAAAAGAATCTTGGTACAGAGGCAGGGAATGCAATGCCAAAGAAATGTCAGGGTAGGAGGAAAAATATGGCACTCTTGCAAGAAAGGAAATGCAGAATTAAACTGTTTTGGTTTTCCCTATTTGCTTAAAACTGAGGAAATTGGGATAAGTGCCTCCTTAATAGTGATTCCAGAAAAGTAGCCCTGCTTTACCTTTCACATAAATGTCCATGTTCAATCAAATGTAGAACACATACTTTTCTGATTACCTAAGGATGAAGATGAAAAATATTCTTATCTTTCTTCAACTACTTAAAACACATTTTCCCCCCATATTAATTAGAATAAAGTTGATTTTTTTTCCAAGGTGATTCTCATTTTATGGGTCTATAAAGTGGTCATATAACTAAAGACTTTAATCTACATGTCTTGTTCTCAGAAGCATTTTTCTTTCAGGCAAAACTAAGCGGCTGTTCCAAACAGCCTAATTTCTAATTACTCCATCCTGAGTAAGAGGCTGTTTTATTCTTATCAGCAGAATTTTATTAAAAGTGAATCTGCAATCTTCAGCAGACAAGATACATTTTCTGAACTCTGCCTTCATCACCAAATCAGAGCTGATTTATAGAAAATCGTGCATGTCTAAGGTACTGAGTATTTAGTTGAAAAGACCATATTGCAAAGCGATGACACCCACATCATCAAGGACAGAATGCTACTAGAGTTATATGCTGCCAGGCACCACAAAAGACACTGCTGGCTGAAGCTCTACTGTTTACCATGTGATGTCACACTGGATATAATGTAACAGGATCTGGTGATACGATCAAAGGATAATATTAGTCCTGTTCCTTTTTAACTAAGGAATAATTCAATTCCTATGTAGACAAATGAGGCTGAATAGATAGTAGTTTATGTCCTGAGATTACTGCAAGGAAAAATATTTCATGACTGTCTTCAACTCTTCTTTTATTAATAGGCATCAAAAATTGGTTTGATAATTGATATTTGCAACTATTTCTGGGGTTAAATTATGTATTTAGAATTTGCTTTTTAATTACCTACCCTTACTTAAAATAGTCATCCTGTTAAACCTAGAAACATTCATTTTAGGAGAATCCGTGCTTAGAATGTCACTTGAAGAAATGGAACTTCAGTCTCTGTTTACTTAACAGTTATAATTCCAGTTATAAAGAGATCAAATTATCCATCCATGTATCAGCTCTCCAAGCTGATACCTTTTCACCTTTTCTTTCTGAAAAGCACAGTTTTCTTGAAATGAATTACTCTAGCAGTATCATGCTTCTCTCAGGTACTTGCTTACTTCATACATTGCAACATAAAACCTTAAACCATAAAGCTGATTCTTTCTCTTTGGTCTCTATACAAATTTTGCCTTGTGTTCTGTGCTTACAGCTGTAGAGACAGTATTCGATGTGCTAATAATACAGATAGCAGACACCAAGAGCTTTGTTGGAAACAGCTTCACCATTTTACTGAGAAAACAAACTCCTTGGCTTCTACTGTTGGTATCTCTCGTTCTGGAAATGACTCAATCACAGGAACACAAACTGAAGTACTAACACACTTGGTGGCAAAACTGTAACTTCAGTGAATCTAGGATTTTTTTTTTCACAGATGATATTTTTAACAATCAGACAATTCAGGGCATAGCTCAAGGAACAGCATATGAAAGAAACTGTTGTTAATGGGCAACCTGAAGGGGAATCACACAGATGGGGGTGTCTGGGGCACGGGAAAGAACCTGGAAGGGGAATTGTATATGCTGTTTGGCCCTAAAACCAGCAAAAATGTTACTGGCCCATTTATTTACCAATAGAGACATAGCCTTGAATTACCTTTAATTCTCAGTTCCCCAGATTTAAGATATTACTACGAAAGTTTTTTTGCAATGCATTTTCTTATCTACTTAGAAAATCATACCGCTTAAAACAAGAAATTTCATTATTATGCTCTTTAGACCAGCTAGTATTCTATTCTGGAAAATCTAAGTTTTTCACTATATTAAGGTCTCCCATTTTCAAAAACTTTTTCAGCTCAATTTACCCCTACTTACAGATTTTTATCTCCTATCAATTGTTCTTTAACCCCAGCTGACAACTGAACACCACACAAGCTACTCACTCCCTCCCTTCTGGTAGGAAGGGGAAGGGAATTGAAAGCCTAAAAATGGGAGAACTTGTGCACTGAGATAAAAGACAGTTTAATATTAAAAGCAAAATCCGTGCACTCAAAGGTGTTTGCCATCTCCAGGAATGTTGTGCTTCATCACACATAACAGTTACCTGGGAAGATAAATCCCGTAACTCCAAACAGTCCCCTTCCATGAAACTCTCCCAGGATATATACTGGGCATGATGACCTATGACATGGAATATCTCTTGTGCCAGTTCTGGTCACCTGTCCTGGTTATGTTCCTCCCAACTTTTTGTGCTGCTCCTCACTAGCAGAGCATGAGACACTGAAAAGTCCTTGGCTAAGGGCTGTTTTGGCTTAGAAACAGCCAAACATCAGGGTATTATCAACACTGTTCTCATACAAAATCAAAAAACCTCAGCACTGCAGCAGCTACTACTGTCCCAGACAAAACCAGGACAATCACATCACCACCAATGCACTGCCTCTGCTCTGCAGATGATGCCAGCTTTAATTGGTTGCTTGCTTTTCTCCTGACAAAAATCTCTCTGGGCTTCCTACTGAGGCCATGTCCTAGAGCTGGCTGATAAATTTAATGCCTTCATAATTAATGTATTTAATGTATGTACCTTCAGTCATCTCTGAGGGCCCACTTTTATGCAGCTTTTAGAGTAGATCATCAATACATACTTAGAAGTGGACAGCTCGAGAAAATGGAAGTTTTTTTATGTAATCACTAAACTAAAAATATTAATAAGCAAACATGATATGTGGTGTTTCCTTGCTTTTTCAATTGTTTTGTTTTTAATTAGACAGGTACCATAACTATCTCTTTATGTTTATAAGCTCATAAATTTATAGGCCCCAAGCAAAGGGGTACAAGGTAAACAAACTTAAATTACAGCATAAGTACTTAGTGTATCTAAATTACTAGCATACGACCACACCTGTATGGTCCAGTTCTTAACATAACATACATTCTTGTTGTGCTGTTTCTTGTGAGAACAGGTGTAGCTAAAAGACAGAAACTGCAAATATTGTGGGATTAGGTTTATTTCAGACTTTTTAAACTAGTGTGTGAACATGTTTTTAACAGTCATAATCAATAATTCCTTTTACCAGATGAGAGTAGCAACAGCGGTAATTT
Organism: Corvus kubaryi; assembly: GCF_017639235.1. Lineage (NCBI taxonomy): Eukaryota > Metazoa > Chordata > Aves > Passeriformes > Corvidae > Corvus > Corvus kubaryi. Next base: position 38,787,660 of record NW_024580667.1, on the reverse strand, counting down.
TTTTTTAGTTTTCCAACCACTTGCCACTACTTCATTTATAAGTTACATAAAATGTTCTTACAATTTATGCCTGTACTCTGGTTCTTGGTACTTCTCAGTGTTTAATGTCCCTGTGTTGTTTCTCTAATAGGTTTCCTTCCATATAAAGCTTTTTTTTCCTTCTCAAATGTACTGGATCTCTTGGTCCAATACCTGTAGTTCCATTTTTTCTGACATTTTCTTTTCATCTACATAATTGATTTACTGTGAGACTTATCTAACATTAAGAAAGAAACAGAAGGTTTTATTTCTGGGGCTAAACATTTAACCTTATTTGTAATCTACTAGCTTCTCTATTACATGGATTTTTCATAATTTGATCACAACTAGCCAATTCCAGACATCACTCTGAGCAAAAGGCCTGTAATTACATATACTATGATATGTTATGGAATATATAGAATTCTAAAGCATTATTGTTGGCCTCAAAGCACTGTTATTTAAGGTGGCTCACACCTGTAACTGTGAAATAAATATGTAGTCACTGCACTAGTTGATGTAACCTGCCATATCAGTTCTTCTTTAAATTATCAGTGTGAAATGGAATGATTCTTGTCTAGACCAGAAAGCAAGGACGGCTATACAAGGGTAGCTTAAATTTCATGTGAAGTTTGTTTCAAGTAATTGAATCTAACTCTTTTTTTTCTGATATTAAGACACCTAAATCCAATTATCTACCTAGGGGTCAGGAATCTTTTCCTTCAGAAAAATAAAGAGAAGAATAAAAAATGTAAAAAAAAAAAAGCTATTTCTACTCTCATGGGAGAAATATGAGGTATTCTGGAAGAAAACTTCTGTCCACAGCACATCAGATATGAGAAAAATGTGGATTTACATGAATATTTAATACTTAGTACTACTGCCAAGTACCCTACACCTCATACTGTGTGATTACAGTGTCTAATAATTTTCCTAGTTTAGCTCTATGAATAGAGAACATATTTCTTAAAAATAAAAGTTTCTTTAGTGCTTTTCAGAGTGCAGCATGTATATCTTGTTTTCTAATAAATAATTACATATTCAGAAACAAGTATGGCTCTAACATTTTAAAGGAAAAAACTAGAGGATATTTGCTTAACTGCTACTTTTCAGATCCCTGTTTTAGGTCAAAAAAATTGCAGCCAGTGCATAAGTACATTGAATGTTCAGGTACTTGTATATATCTAGAGTAAAAAGGCAGCAATAATACATATTTATGTATATTTGTCATCGCTGTGCATAATCAGATACTCCAACCCTCTTGGTCAAAGCTGGTAGTGGTAAGAAAAATGTAATATGCTCTAAATATATCCAGTGGCTGGCTGCTTAGAGGACATGGATGAAGTAATTCCTTTCACCTCTGGGGAAGGCACATGAACCACCTGTCACCACTGATAACAAATAAAAAAGGCTGTCTGGGATGACAGAGGTAACAAGATTCTCAATTCCCTGCAGCTAAACAGAAGTCTTTGTATTCTGTGTTGCTGGAATAACTCAGTGTACCCTATACAACTGCGCCTAGGAGAAAGGACTGCTGAGTTACAGGGTATACTTCAGTGTTGTGGTGCTTGGTTTCCTGCACTGGTTTAGCAAGCCGCAAACCTTCCTGGTGAGCACTGCGGGGCTGCTTCGGGGAGAGCGGCTGTTCCGCTTCCCATAGTCCTTCCAGACAGCCCCGCGCTCCTGCTCCGGCCAGCCATCGGCTCCTCAACACGGTGGTGATAAAGAGGCGAGAAGGGTCCCTGCATGGGGACCTCAGAGGAACTTTATTCACACGATGACGAGCCGGTTCCCAGAGGCAGAGAGACCCCATGGTCAGGGAGCCTGGGGTTTTATATGGGGATGAGGGGGGCGGAGAAAGCACATGGACTATTGGGCTCAGGGCTAGGGGCGGTACATGGGCGGGGTTGGGGTACTGGAACCAATAGGGAGAACCTGAGGGTATGGCCAGGACAAGGGGCAGGGAAGGGGGGACAGTGTGAGAAAGGCAGACAGTTTAGTAAGAAAAGGAGTGGGGAAATACCAGACTACACTTCAGTTATTTTAAAAATGAAATTATTTATAATAATTTGGTAGTGCAGGAAATGGAAGCTGGAAAATTCCCTAATCACAAGCCCTTAGAGGGACACTAGATGCATTCTCTGCTAAGCAGAGGCAAATTGAAAGGTACTGCAGGTTTCTAGCCCAGTAATACTGTATTGCCATGGCTAGGAATGGCCACCTGAGTTTGCAGGTCCTCCCTCAACAGAGAAGCTAGTCACACTTGTCTTGTCTGAACCTGTTGTGAATGTTTGCAACTTTACTTATGTTAGATGTGACAATATTTTTTCTAGTTCCTTTCTTTTTCTAAAACAAATAATACAATTTTTTCTTTCTCAGACTGTGTCTGAGTTAGTCTACCTTTGCTTATTTCTATATGTTGGGCTTACAGTTTTTGTATGAATAGTAGCAGTAAGCATTTTCTCTTTTTAAAGCAAGGCTACTTATGACTGAGGTATTGATGTTGTGCAGAGAAATACAGTCCTAGACTCCTAGCAGAACCCCCAGGAACTGGGGACACACGATGTGGAGGATGGAAAACAAGCAGAGGATGATGGGAAACAGGGACAAGGCTGACACTGGACATCCCACAGTTGTAACACACTCATGATGGGTTAAAGAAATGCACCACATCATAGTGTAAAATTGCATGTAGCTTACAGATCAAGAACAAGGTTTACATTTTATCAAATCTATAAAAACCAAACAAAGGGAAATCCTAGAAGGTAGAAAAGGAAATGGCTGACATCATTATGCTCTATTCAATCAAAGAGAGATGCTGATGACGCCCCAAACAGATTGCACTGACCTTAAGACCCACAGAGACTGTGGAAGAGTGAACATAGCAGGAAGAGGACTGGACACTGGGATGCACACACCGTGTGTATAGCACTGTACTGTCTTTATTCACTGTGTTTGGTTCAGACACTGCCTATGTTCTTAGAATAAAAAGTGCAGACAGTTGTAGTAACTCTTGGACTAGATGATCTTAAAGGTCTTTTCCCACCTTAATGATTCTATAATTCTGTGATTCTAACTGAATTAATCAACAAAAGTACTTGGAGAAAGGGGAATACTCATTGCAAATTTAGTCTCAAGTATATTGCTGATTTTTCAATTTTAATTTCTTCTATTAAGGGAGAAAATAGTGGGGAAAAGATACTCAGATAGACATCGTACTTAACAGAAAGAGATGGAATTTGAAAACAAATAGAAAATATCTCTTTCATTTACATGCTGGTTTTTTTACAGGGTTGCGTTTCTCCTGACACTAGATTGATTGCATAGACTTCAAATATTAAAGTTTCTCTTTAAAGCAAATGAATAAACAATTTATCTTGGCCATGCACGGAAAACAGTTATGAACATTTTTAGAAATCATATTTTCAAAGTGATAAAGCAGTCACTAGAAAAAGAAAGAATTTTTATCCCATGGATCAATTTATACTATCAAAATTAGAATATTTCTCACTCTTGTCTGAAAACCATGGTTTCTTTAGATAAAGGACTTTTTCTACCACCAGAATTACATATAGTTATACTCTAGACTTGAATTAAAAAACTCGCGTGTTACTCTCTCTTTTTGGGTGGACATAAGTTACCATATGGCTTTTCTTTAAATAAATATGGTCTGAAGGATTATATTTTCTCCTGACAAACTAATACACAGTCTGAGAAATTAAGGAAGTAAGTTCAAAAGGTGTGCAAATAAATAATTTCAGTCATCCACCATTCTGTGTAACATTTCAGTTAATACTGGAAAAATATAGAATGCTTTAAAGTATTAAACCTAACATAAAATAAGAGTACAAGCTGGTACTTACTTCCAGCAGAGTTCAATACCTTAATCATACTCAATAATATTTTGTTTTGAAGATAACATCAATAGAAGAAAAATAACTAATTATTTAAGTTAATTGGTGCTCAGCATGTGCAAAGCTTCCACACTTTGGCCCTGCATATTTATTCAGAAATTAAAGAATATATCAGTTCTAGAAATATTGGATTAAATTTATCCCATTAGAAAAAAAAATATTTTGAAACTTTGAAAAGTTATCGTGGGAACTGAACTTCTGAAATGAAGGTATGACACTGTGTTTGATTTAATAGGTAGTGCTTATCTTACTGGAAAAAAATGGAAAAATGAGTTTCTTCCTGTTGGGTTTGATTATCTGGACAAAATAAGTATGCTATTTGCAGACATCACTTGGATTAATTCTGCAAGTACAGATATTTTTTTTCTAAATCCTTTGAGTTTCAATCTGTTTGCCTCATCTAGAGTGTTCTGTCATTGATTCTATGATTGTGTGAATGCTCCAGTTTCCATCCACCACAGCTCCATCTGTTACTAGAAGCAAGACAACTTTGGCCACTCTAAGAATGTAGAGTAAGTAGCAATTTAAGAGATAGTGTATAAATGTGAATCATCAATGTGTGGCCATAAAGACTTACAACCTTTTCCACCATGGATGTTACCAAATAGCATTCAAATGAAAGGCATGGGAAAAAAAGACAGGATTTTTTTGTTCCTGGGAGAGAATGGCTTGCATCCATGCCTCCTAAAATATCCCCCTAAAACAGAAGGATCATGTCTCTACCTATTAACATGCCTTTGACATGTTACTGGTAGGTCAATATTGCAGACTTCCTTTAGTTTTGTGCCATATCTGCCAACCCCACAAGGATATTTTTGGTGTTCCTTTGTATGACTTCAATAGCTGAATCTAATCCTTGGTCTCCACAGGGACCACAACATTTTAATAATAGTTTGCGTGAACTTCCATATGCAGTTGAGTTCGGTTCTTGATCTGGAACAGAAAAATATCTGTGACTGAAGACGTTACAATCTCTTCTACCACATATAGTATAGAGAAGAGCAAACATGTCTGAGGTCTGATGAAATCATTGTTGGGTGAAAAAGAAGTCAGGGATGCAAGATAGTTTTTTGTAAATAAATCTGCATATGAAAAAATAGGAGCTATTCTTCTATGTCTTAACATAGCATACAAAAACAGAAGTCTGGCAGCAGCGACAAGCTGGTTCCACTAAGCAAAAAAGCCCCATATATTATAAAAGGTATGTGTACTTTTGACAAATGGAAGATAACTTGGAACACAGGGAAAAAAATGACTTTTTTTCTGTCTTATTCAGAGTCCTGGGATTCTGAATTCAACCCTTTGATATTTAACTAACTTGCAGGGCACATGGTTTTTGGAAAACAGTCTATGGATTCTGTATAAAAGGCAATCCAATATTTGTATTTTATTTCCAATACTACCTCAGTTAACATTTACAAAGCTTTAGCCTCTAGGAAATACTTAGCACATTATTTAGTATGGAATATTTTTTTTTTATCACTGTTCAAAATCATATACTCATTTTTGAAGATTCAGGCTCTAATTCCCCTTTTTTTTAATGTCAAATACAATAATTCTTTCAGGCATCTCATGATTGAATTTAAGCATTCAACTAAATATTTATTGTAGTAAAAGATCAACATTTAGCAATTTCTGGGGTTTTTTGCCCCATTTTTATTCTTTGAAGTACAGGAAATCTACCTCTCTTTCATTTAAAAGAGTCTTAGTCAAACACATCTAAAATTTTTTTTACATATATTTGCTGATTATTACTAAGTGTTTATTACTAAGTATTTTAAGTGCCTAATAGACTATTTCCTATGGTCTTTTTCTCTTTCATTGCAGAAGACAACTATACAATAGAAAACTCATTATACAGCTCTTTTAAAAAAAGTAATTAACATTTTTACTGCTCTATGGAAATTATCATGTAATTTTTTATGTCATTTGTCCTACATGCATAAGTCATATTAAAAGTCTCTGTTGTATTTCAGACTTGGGATTGCTTTAAAGAATGTTTACAATCAGGTTTTTATGTGAAATAATTCCCTCCTTTGGATATTTTAGAAGGAATTGATTTCATAATAATGACATTAAACTTAGAATAAACTGTATATATTTTATTACTGATCTATCCAGTGCTTTCAAGTCATTTACAAGAAAAAATAAAAGAGGATTTTTTAATATTATTTTTAAAAATATAAAAGGTTTCATAGAGCTCCAAAAGCAAAGCAATTAGTTAGTTATTGAGTTCACCTACAGTTAAGAAATGTAAAAACGGCATCTAATCAATACTCTTCATTGTTCAGATATATTATGAAGGCATTCAGATGCTTTGATAATCACTGTGAGCTTTAAATATATATGGAAAATCAGACAATTTTTAAAAGGAAGGTCTTGAAACCCTACATTGATATTAAAATAAGTAGAAAAAAAAACAAAACCCAGCAAAACCAAACCATCTTTGTTGCATCATTACAATGATGTATAACGACTCACAAGTCAAGGAAGAGACATTTCACATCACACATATAACTAAAAGAATTTGGTAAAAGTATTTAGCAAAAAAATTAATTTGAAATAAACTGCTTTTAATTGGAATGTCTTGAATTTCTTTTCAGAAAATAATGATGCTTGCAGTTGTGGGAGCATCTGTAGACTTTATTGAATTATACAATGCAGTGTGATACAACAGAATAACAGAGCTCTAGGATTAAAGCAGTAGGTAAAGAGAACGAAACAGACAAATATGGATTCAGGAGGAGAATATAGGGCAGGAGACGATAATGGAGATAGATATGAGTGCACAGGTGACTGGTCTAAGGGTCTCAGATTTCCTGAGAACAGTCAATGGCAAAACAGAGGCTAGTCAAAAAATTAATTACGGAGAAGAAAAAGTACATGTGCAGCATCTGGTAGTTTTGCACAGCTGCTACAGGGTCCTTTTGCTGATTAGAAGAAAAATACAAACAGCAAGTAGGTTGTTTCAATTTTGACTACACTACCACTGAAAAAATGGGAATATGCTTTTCTCTTCTACCTTGCATCATTTATAGTTGGCCTCCACAGCTGGTGACTGAGAATAATTTCTGTACTATTTCTCCCAGTTTCCCTCTGATCTTTTATGATATGTATTCTATTAACTATCTTACTCTCTTAGATACATCAAGAAATGAACTAAAATGCCATACTGAAACAAGGGACAAAATTAATACTAGCAAGGTGAGTATTATCACTTGTTCACTGAAACTTGTGAACATCCCCCCATTCTCCCTTGGCTTTGCTGTATTGTTTTGAAAAAACCATTTTCTTTTTCACAGGACAGGATGTCTCATTACATACCAGGTGCTCTTCTCTGCTTTGGAGCACTACATGGATGAGTGAGTGGCTTTGTAAGTCTGAATGATAGTTGCAGGTAAACTAAAAATCCAAATGATCCCTTCTATGCTTTAAAACTGGTTCTTTTCCTCTCATACCCTTCTGGTTTCTTGCAAATTACATGTTAGGGTCTTTCAAAGGTGGAACTTGTGTCTGGCTCATGAATGGTTCTGGTCCATGACAAATAATCAGAACAAATTAACTCTATGCACAATTTAGTCTTAACTTAGGTTAAATGTGAGAAGCTATAGAAATTAAACATGCAATTTTTTTTCATTCTCAATGTCTTCAATTGGGAGACCTATATAGTCATTTAGTAGCTGAGCAAGATGGTACAGCATGTAAAAGTACCTAATATGTACTCGTTAGGGGTTATTATGCCCATTTCTGTACAAGGTATAATCAGTAATGCAAGCTGAAAAGACAAGATTGTATTATTCTGGCTTGGTTTGAGCATTACAACAGTGATTACACACAGAAATTCATGTATTTGTACATGCAGCTCTGTAGCTTGCTGAGTTCAAGGACATGATAAAATGGAAAGAGAAGTCATATTTAGTCACTTCACCGTAAAAATATGTAATGATATTGGAGTTAGTTTGAAGATACTGACTCATCAAGGATTAAGTGGCAGCTGTAAGTCCACATTTCCCAGTATTTATAACACTCAGTAGCATCTTTAATTGTTTGTTGATCTGTTTTTGTGATGAAAGCTGAATAGAAGGATTATTTATTGCCTCTGTGTTCTGTGCTGTTATCCTTTTTGCTCTTCAAACCTTGCCAGGCCAATTAATATTCCTTATCTCTAAGAAGGATAGTTCTTCTTATCCCTGAATGAATGTAGTTTTACAGCAGCTCCCAACACACCAATTACTCTAGAATACCTGTGTGATTCCATTATATTATGGATAAGTGCAGACTTTGCTCTACTTATCAAACTCAAGACATTCAGAATATGTTATATAAAGCATTAATATAATACTTTTCATTTTCTACCTCAATTTTTCTAGCTTATCCTTTTTGAGAAAAATGATTTCTCAACACAGCTGAAAGCTAAAGTCCAAAGTCTAAATATCTTTTGAAACTGTAAGGATTTTTTGTTTTTCACAAGTGATATTGTCATTTTCTGTTTACACTTGAAGCTGAACTGATGAGAATTTACTCAAGTAATTGACTGATGGGGAAAAGGGACCTAAATATCTCAAATCATGCACAGAAATGGATATCCAGCTTCACACAGGTGATGTTCAACCCAGTGACCTGGATTTTCAGCAGATGTCACATGGGTTTTCTAGACGTGTTTTAAAATAGATCTACATTAATATTTCACTACTGCCTTTCTTCTCTAATCACTACAGCTATAATATAAAACTCCAGTGTAGTGCTCCTTATGGCACCATATTAGATTCAAAAGTGTACCCCATTTCTCCAGGTCCTACAACTGTGACTACCTTCTCTAACACTAAAATATCTTGTCTCCTGTCAGGAGTGATGAGAACTGAGATTGCTTAGCACTATCACACAATAGTAGTACTAAGTATGTAATAAAAATTAGATTATATTTCGATACCTTTTAAATTATTTGAACTAATAATTAAGTGTGTGAATTGATAGAAAATGAAGATAAAATGCCTTTCTGACATGGGCAGAGCAGTGCATTTTGCAGAATCTGTTATGTGGGGGGTTTTAGGCACCATTTTACAAGTCTCTTCTCAGAAAACTGCATTACAGCAATACTTACAAATAACAGTGGATTCACCCTAAAATGAGAAAATCTCAACTGAAACACATATTCAATTTGTGTATAAAACCAGTCTGAACCACATTTGTCTCATTTTGAGAGTTCATAGAACTAATTTTATGTAATTAATTATTAATATGCACATGGTTTCAGAAATCTTAGAAAGCATTTTTTATTCATCAAGGTATAACTTGATATATATTTAAGTGCTGCTTCTTATAGCACAAATCATTGAAGAAGGTCAGACTATAAGATTCATTGCCCATTTTTGTAGTTCCAAAATATTTCAGAATAATTTACTGTTGTGACTTTTTGCTTACCTTTAATTTTTAGGTATGATTAACTGTCTAAAAAAAAAAAAAAATCCTTGCAAGTTATTTCCTAAATTTTTTCACTTCTTATGACCAGATAAGGGGATGATAGGCCTGGCTCTGGAGTGAAATTCATTTAGATTTGAGAGTTCTCTGGCTTATGTAAAAGCTTTTTAAGACCAAAATTATATATATTTAAAACAGTAGTTAAAACAAAAAAAAAAAAGACCAAACAAACAAAAAAGAAAAATAAAAACACCACAGAAAACAGAGAAAAGAGTCTTGTTTACGTATATTTTTATCACATCACCATAATTTTACCAAATAATTTTTTTTGTGTGTGTGTGTCTTGATGGAAACTGCAGAAAGAAGCTTTCCTAATAAGATTCACAAAAGATATGATCCATCTCACTCAATTTAAGCACATAAATTCCGGCTGCTAAGTATACTGATTCATCAAGCTCCATTTATATTAAATGGAGAGACCTCTGTACTTCCATTTGAAAAATGAAAGGATTTCTATTTCTCTTGATTGTCTTTCTCACTCCATTTAATAAAGTGGGCTATTTTATACTACCTCATAAGAAGAAAAAAAGCCATTTTAAAAATAAAACATTAACATTTCTGTCTAAAAGCATTTCTTTGTCATTAAGGGTTTTTTTTAGAATTTCATTCTGAAGCAAACAATTTGACAGACTGTCTTTATCTATGTACATTTATATTTTGTTATCTTTTTTGAAAGTATTTCAGGATCCTGAAGACTACTCAGAGTCTTGATGGACTAAGTTAAAAAGAAAATCAAAATATTTTCACACATTTTCTGTGTATGTAGCTGATTTGATATATAAATCTCTGTGTAATATATGAACAACTTCAAAGATATATATTCACTTTTATCCTCTCTCTCTTTTCTGAAATAACTTGTACTCTATTTATCTGAAACAGTTCCAGAGAAAACTACAGAATTTCTGTTAATATATCCAAACCAAAGAGAGGCACTCCTTATAATTCTGATCTTTAATGTGGAACCACTTATTTTACAGCAGAATATTCCTCTGACTTCTATAATGTCTCTATAATGTTGTAAACTACAATGTCGGTTTTTTAAAATTTTTCTGTTCTTGCTCAAGACACTAGATATCATATCTAAAGGTTCATGCTGCAAAATACCAGCAGCAGTATGATCTTTTTATTCAGAAGTCCCAAAGTCCCTTAAAAGCATGTCGATGGTAAAATAAGGAAACTTCTCTCAGTGACCCTAAACAGAAAGCAAGATATATTGTTCTGCATGATAGCTGCATTGTTGTATTCCATGCTTGTGGAGAGAGGTTCGTGTGGGCCATATTGCAGACTGGCATAAATAAGTATGCTACAATAGGTAGCCAAAATATTCAAGGTTCGGGCTGGGGCACAGAAGACTGACTTAAGTAAGGAGAGGACAGATAAAATCATTGATGGGGTTAGGGGTTTGCTTTCAATTTTGAAGAGGGTGCTCTTTTTGGAGACCTTGTGTGTTCTGAAGTTATGTAAGTAGGAGGGGAAGAGAGTTGACAGCAACAAACTAGGAAAACAAAGCTTTTCCAGTATTTTCCATTAAAGAAACAGAACACAGGCAGAATTCTATTTCAGTGTCACCAGCTACTTAAGATTCCAGGTAGTGTTCTGTATTTTCTGAATTCTCAGCACTGTCCCTGGGTGTCACTGGTGTGAGAACTGGCTGGAATTAGGAGACATTTAAACAGTTAATTGAATTAATTGTTTAGGAATTTAAATATGAAAGCAATGTATCACTTACATGATTAAGTGGTGTTCTCCAAGGAAGAAAATGCAGTATGTCCCAGTGAGGATATTAAGGCTGAAGCATGGTCAAATTTATATTTTTATGGCAATCTGTATTGTTTCCATGAGTATTAACTTCTCCGTTTTGAGGGGTTTCAGTTTTAGAGATGAACTAACTTTTCAGAAAGAAAATAATCTATTTGGAATACTTGTGGTAGATTTTTTAAATTTCTTGTTCGTTGAAGATAAAAATCATATAGAGAGAAGAAATTCGAAGCAGATTTGATAGCTCATGTAGAAAGATAAACAGCTTCACTATGGTTTGAGCCATATTTCTAAGGAAAACCACACGGGACGAATCAAAATTTTTGAGAAAATCGAGTACATAGGGAGGTCACTTTAAGCAGTCCATCTTAGTCATTTACTAGTTTTGCTGCCTTTTAATTTACTAGTTTTGCTGCCTTTAAAAGTATTTTGCCAGGTACTTAGGTCTTTGTTCTGGGCTGAAAGGGTTAATCTTAACTGGCCAAAAGTTTAATAGTTCAACATTAGGTCTCAGAATAAAATATCATCTACACAATGCTTCATTTCACATATGAACAGATTATTTCTCAATGTTAGATTTTTTTCTTTGTTTAGTCTTTATCAGTGATATAGAGCAATAGTTCCTGAGTGCTAAGTTGTCACTAATGGAAGTAACATTATGTGTATATATATATATATAGGTTTTGTGTCTAAAATATATACAGTTTAGATAAGCAAAGTATGTAGAACAGAAATATTTCAGAACTTTATTGAAAAAAAGGGGGGAAAAAGAAAATGAACACACAGGAGAAACACTTGTGTCAAAATACAGCTATATGACCTGGACAGGGCAATCAGGTTTTATTAATTTGTGGCAATTAGGCATAACCTGTAGTAATAAGGAGAAAATTTTTTATCAGAAACTGACATTGTTTGTTAATTATGAATCATCAGAATTTTTTTCTATTTCAGCAAAAGCTTTTACATTATCTTCCATTTGCAAGACTAATGTTAATTACTGAACAGGTTAATAGCTGTCAAGTATGTCTTACATTCAGTAATACTGAATAGAAATTGTTCTTATATTCAGAAAATAAATAAACTCCATAGTTTACAGTCTGCTTTTTGCTCCTACGTACCTGCATAGACATGGTACTCAGAGTAGCCATTACACTACCTTTTGCATTAGTGAGGGTAAGGAAATACACATCTCACAATGCCATAATGCAGAGTAAAGTGATCTTGGCTCAAGACACATGAAAGTGTAAATGCTGAGATAGGCAGTGGGCAGGCTCTTGTTTTTGACTGGTTACTGCTTGAACACTGTTAACACTCTCAGTAATTTAGTTCTGACAAATGCTACTGTCATCCTTAGGGTGGCAGAGAGACTAATTGCAGTAGTGAGCAAACTTGCTGATATGTAGAAAACTTCTTGTTTTTGGTTTTCTCTGTTTCATTATGAACCAAGAAGTTATTTTTAAAATGTGCAGGTTCACAGTTTTTATGCAAAGGTATCCTTCGACAGGTCCTGTCACAGTCCAAAACTACCTCAAGGTCCCACAGGAGCAATATACACCAGCCTTGTCTCTTTATATAATTGACTGTAGCAGTGAGAAATGTGTGAATGTGAGACAGCAGGCTTTGGAATAATTTTTTTTTTTAAATAAAAAAGAGACCAAGTGCTCATGTGAAAGAGAAATAATTATATTTTTTCGTCTACAATTAAAAATATATGACAACTAACAGTTGATAATAATCTCTCTACAACAGTCCAAATTTTATCAATTTAGTCTGTATTTTACTCACTGTTGCTCATGCAAAGTGGGAGTGAGTAATAAATAGTGTTCTCACAAGTCACTCCACAAGTTCACTCAAGAACACAACTAAAAAATAGAATAATATGATTAATGAATAAAATTATCTTGGGGCAAAGTTAAGTTGCACAGATAATTTCACTGTGCTTCTCTATGCCTTAATATTTTTTTTAATTTTTAAGTACTCTTTTTTATAGTTTAATTTGTGGATAATTATAATGTATTTCAATAATAGATTGCAGAGACAGTATTTTTTGTTGGATTTTTTCATATAAATTATTCACATTGTTCAGCACAGGCTCTTACATTTAAATCTTCTCGAGTAAAGATTTTCTTTCTCTGAATTTTTTTTTTATTTTTACTTTCTGTTCTTCCTCTGAGAACAGAGAAGATTGGGTTGGTTTTTTTTTCCTCCAGAGCTTTTTTGTTTTGTTTATCTTTACACGTTATTGCTTCACTTGAAAATGGTTTTACTCCTTTGGGCTTCTGTAACAACAAGCCTAGAGCCTGGCTGTAGAACACTTAACCTCTGATTCTGACCTTTCACACACAGGATGAAATTCTTATAAGAACTCTTTTCTAACATGAATTGTCAGTCAGGTAGAGTTATAACTTTTGCTGAAAAAAAAGAAAAAAAATCAGTCTAGATTTTTTCTTGACTAAAGCAGGCTGCTGTGTTTGTCTCAGTGGGATTTAATACCACTTAGATTGCAAGTCTTAAAGTTTGTGCACCACATACCAATAGACCACTTGGGGAATAATTTTCTTTTTAAAAAATTAAAAGCTGTATCTGGAATGTAACCAAAGGATGGATCTATTTAAGAAAGAATTGTAAGGTCTTTTCCTTACTGGACATGCATAATAAACATGGAAGCTATTTGCAATCAGACAAATGGTTATATGTCTGCTACTATAATAATATGGTTTAAACATCTCTGCATTGATTGTATAGTCCATTCGCTAAATAAAATATGGGGGTTTGTGACTGAGTCTGGGAAGGGAATATTTCTTTCTTCTTGTCTGTAGGGAATAGAATCCCTGTAAATAAAACAGAACAAGTTTTATTCTGTGGGAAGTGTCAGGGTTCAGATTTTATGCCTAAGGCTCTTTCTCCTAACCCAAGGTGACCTCACCCAGACTGCATATAGGAGACAATTTCCAGCCTTTCCCGAAGCCTGTAATTTATCTGTGTGCTGGCAGCCTGCTGTCCAGCACAAACCTAACCTGTTCTTCCCCACAGTTAAGAATACCCACAACCCCAGGCACGTGCTTGAGTTGAATGCTCCAACTTTTCTAGGTTTTCCAACAGGGGTATTATTCATCGGACAGTAAATGGACCCACCCTTTAAGCAAAAGCACAGCTGCTAGTACCAGAGCAATGGTTTGTGTTAATTTTTTTCAGCATCAGAAGAAAAAAAAACCCAATAAACTTCAAGATTCACACAGCAGGGAGGAAGCCTTGAGTAATGTTGCTGTGATTCCCTCTGCAATGGGAAGGATTCTCTTCTCCTTTAGGGAAATTTGGTAGTACATCACAGAGGACTAGGACACTGTTTTTACTAGAGTCCGCTTGTAAATTTTGCCTGCCTAGTATGATGTACTAGGCTATAATATGCTAGAAAAAAACCCGGCTAAAATAATCCTCAACACTCTGATTTCCTTTGGTAACTGAGAATAAAGCAGTGCAAGGAAGCAGCTGCCCCCAAATCAAAAATATTGTTCAGAAATATGGCATCTCTTAAAGGAATATTTAGGGCCTTGACATTGACATTATCTTCCATGGTCGAGAACAGAGCACCGTATTTTCCAAATACAGTGACCAGATCCTTCAGAGAAGGATCATTGGATAACAGCAGGATAAGGAATCACAAAACACTGGAGATTTTAAACTGAGGACTGTCTTGGGAAGCATTTGCAACAAGGTTGATGTTGTTTTAAAAAGAAAAACATTAATAATTTCATAAATAAGCAGTGTCATTAACAAATAACAGGGTGTGTTATCACAGGGTCAGCTATCATGAGCTGTAGATTGAGACACAGAAGTAAAAAGTTCACTTATAGATATTTTTGAAAGTCTATGTGTGTCATTGGCAATATAGAAGATTATTTCTCTGTCAAAGAGAAGGTTATTATTTTGTCCACAATTTTATCTCCTCTTTAAAGTTAATATATATTAGCTTTACTTTTAGGTGAGACATTTCTAGTGTCTTAGAAGAACTTTTCACAAATAAAATTCCTACCATTCTGGAGAAAGTACAGATTTCTAAATAGACAATAAGGTAGAACTTCACATTGCCTTACCTCTTTTGAAATATATTTGAGCTCTTGAACAATTTAAGAGTTTAAAAGAGCCAAAACCCCTATCTCTTTGGTGGATGTGTGCCACAGCTTTGCTTGCAACTAGTGAGAACAATGAGATGGAGATTATTATAAACAGCCACACTGAGAAGTTTAAACTCAATTTGAACATTAGTGACATGAGTCCATGGTTCATTTTATAATGTAGTGCCCAAGTCTGTGTAATTAAATCCTCAGGTGGCAATGGTAGCATTCTACAATGATATCAAAAAAATTGCTGCCAATGTAAATTAGTTTAAAACCTGAGAGTCAATCAAAATACAAAATCTTGTCAGGGAGGTCAAGGCAGAAAAATGCAATTTTGTGTGCAAGATACCTCACAGTTCTGACTTTTTCCTTAACAGAAATAGATCCTTTTTTTTTTTTTTTTAAATTGGCTATGTGAATAGCATTGGTACCTTTTTTGTTTGTTCGTTTGGCGGGTAGGGGGTGGTGATGGTTTGAACATATGTGGATTAAGATTCCTGGGAACAATTGATAAGAAAAATAGGCAACCGAGGTTGCTTCATATAATGACAGAAAAAAACATGCAAAAAAGGGCATGGACTGGTGCTTTGCCGATTAGTAAAATAAAACATTTGAAGACAGATAAACATTGAAAAAGGGATATTCTTAAAGATAACCAGGAAAGACTAAATTAAAACTTAAGATGTTATTACAACTTTTACTTACTCAATACACAAAAAAATCTACATTATCCATATGGCAGGTGAATGCTTATATCCAGCCTAAAGGGTGTAAAATTAAGCACCTCCTTCAATTTTGTATAATACGGTTTTTACAGATGTAAATGTTACAGATGTATTTGTTTTAAAATCAACTTCTCTACTGGTTCCCATAGACAAGACTTACACTGTCTACTAGATAGAGACTTAGGAAACTCACCATCACCTTGAATATCAATCAACAGTTGAATGAGTTTTGAATATCAGCATTTTTGATTTTCACCTACAATGACGACTAGGTGCTTTATCTATCTACTTTTGAAGGTCTTGCTCCTTATACTTGTCCATTAATATGTACTAAAATCCTTTTTAATTTCACAATTTAATTTCACAATCAATCACATACTGCAAATAGATCATCTATGTTTAAATATGTATATGGATATATTTCTTCTCCAAGAGGCACTGAATGCTAATATTACTTTCACAACCATGAAATATAAGGAGCACTAAATATCTCTGGCCTTTAAGGTGACTGCAATAAGAAAGTCTTATTTTGACTCAGAGGCAATCATGGTCTGTTGTTTTTCTCAGCCTTTATTCTATTGTGAGTGTTTCTTTCAGGCGTAGTATTTTCTCTTTTCCACAATCTAATGACATGTTGTGATCTCTACATGATAGTATGATAAAGTGCATTGCAGATTCTGATTTATTTAAGTAAACTTAAGATCCCTTTATCAAGCTATTGCTGTGACTTTACTATTTACTGCTTTTATTTACTGCTTTGCCTTAAAATTACTCAAGAAATATTCTATGGTCCATTATGCTAAAACAGTAGCTTTTAAAATGTCAGTTAACAATCCACACACTGTATTTTCTTCTCCAAGTAGGAGCAGCATATCGAAATATGCCCTCATAGACCTCTTCAGATCTGGATTCCCACAGACTTCAACATTATTATTCATATCTGTTTTAAACTGCTTTGCAGAATTGTTCTTGCTGTGCTCAGTTTGAGAGAATAATACACTTTCATAGTGTGTAAAACCTCTCTGCATAATAGTTGAAAATGATTTTTTCTTGTAATGAATATGAAGAATTTTGGGTTTATTGCCAGTGAAATGCAGAAAATAAGTGTATTATAAGCATTTGCTTTTTAGGGGGCTGGAGTCAGGGGATTAAGTATCTATGAAATCAGTTGCATGCATGGTGCCTCTACTATGTATCATTCATTGCTGCTGCTTCTTCTGTTTCATTACATTGCACGATTTTTCACCTCATAGTAGGGATATTAAGTATTTCATCAGAAGTAGGGAAAAGATTTAGTATCTGTCTTATGCTGAATTCATTCTTTAAATTGATTCAACTAACAGCAATTTTAACATAGTGAAAATCAAAGTACTTTAAAATTCTCCCAAAACCTGCCACCAGGGGGAGGAAGGGGGGGGGGGGGGGATGTAGAAGGGGAGAGGAAGAAGAAAGTAAAAGAAAGTTTTCTGAACAATTTCTGAGTCAGAATCCAACACCTAAATCCATATTCTACATCAAGCAGTGGCATATCACTTTTCTTCAACTACGTGTTGGTACTGAGTGTGAAAATTGACCAGGGATTCTTATGAGCAGGAACTGTCATTATTGTTGTTTTTCTCTCCAGTATTCATCTCAAAATGGCAGATCCTGCTTGAAATAAAGAAATGAAGAAATCACATATGTGAGACTGAAACTAGATAACATAAATTCATATCCTTATATACGTTCTAGCTCTCCATCAAAATACAGGAAAAAAATTTATATTTGGTAAAAAATATAATTGAAACATATTTAAATGTTAAGCATAATAACATTTTCATATCACTATATATTTGAAAATCTTAAAAATAAGTAAATAAATAATGGATAACAAGTATATGCTTAGGATTTTGAATCTGCAATATATCCTAGTCAGTCAGCTAAACACGAGGACATTAAAATTTACTCTTTCTTAAAAAAATAAGATTTTATGCAAACTTTTAATTGGCATCCATATTTTAAAAGAAATATAGAATATCTCCCTCTTTCACATAACATAAGGAACTTATGTTAGAAAGAAAGGTGTGACCTTTCTTTCTAGGTTACATTTTATAATGCATTCTAAAATATTATTTTTCAGCTGGATGGAATAATACCAGAGATATAGGGTGTTAAACTAAAGGGTGTTTAGAGAATTCTTTATTACCCCTTAGAAGATGAGAAAGCAGGCAGTTGGCAATTCCTATCCCTTGATAAGTCTGTTTTATTCCATGGTATTACTTCACTAGACTTTCATTTTTTGCCCCACTGCTACCAACTTCTTCATTCTTTAAAAAGAAGAATTTGCAATATGTACCTGTGTTGTCCTCAAATTCTGCAATAATTTACTACTAGTCCCTGACATGTATTAACTTCCTCTTATGGATGCATTTGTTTAGGTTCTAGAAAATAGTTTTCATGTCTTTTAGTCTTCTACAGGGATGACAGTATTGCTTTTGCTCTTTAAACTATCTTGATTCAAGCTTCTATTCTTTAAGCTCTTTTCTTACTTGTAAGTCATCAGTGTATGGAATAAAGGACAATACAATATGAATGCTTTGATTTGTTAGGGAGCAATGCAGTGAAACAAAGGATTACATTTCAAAGTCATGTTCATTTTAACATTTTTCTATGCAGTCTTTCACTAGCTTTATATTTTTATAACAATCAGCTGATCAAACTCCCCCAGGTTTTTTACTGCAACTAAAGGACTTGGAAAATCAGAGACACATGAGATGATTCTTCTCTTCTGACTTTATGCACCTAAAACCTAGGGAGCTTAGAGAAATACTTTTAACTGTGCAAATCACTCTAGGTTTTCTATTTAATCTTCTGAGAAGAAAAAGGCTTCTGTACAGAAGTGTCATCCTGGACATTTATTTTTGGATGAAAACAAAATAAACCCATTCTAGTGGTGTGCTTATTCTCCACATGCTAAGAAGAGAATCTGCTATCTCTAGCTCAAAAGCAAATGTCTGACAGGGTATCTCAAAGAACTGGGTTATTTGTCAAGTTATTAAGCTTTATGCTTGTGGTTTTCAATTCTTTGGCTTATTTTTTTTAAGCTTTAGTTAAATTTCAGATAAGCTGTTTGTAGCTGCAGTTGATACATATGTGTTTCTAAGGGTTCTATATGTAGCTTTTGAGACTGAAACTGGTTAAAAATGTCTGAACATCTTCAGTGACAGTTTGATTTTTAAAAGCCTGTTCAGAAGGAAAAAAAAAATTGAATGATTGGTATATTTATATGTTTGTTTTCAGTGAATTATTTAATCTGTCATTAGAAAAGTTATTTCTTAATTGATATCCATTTTTCTTTGGTTCTAATTGTCATTTTTTAATATGTTCTTTAGAAGCATGAAATACATAAAATAATACATATAACTTGATAAGAGCATAATCTGATTGAAGGATAATTAGTGAAGATCCAGTTGTTGATCTGATACATGTCTGAAAAGTACTTTCTGTACACCCAGGTGTTTGGTACCCTTGTAACCCTTGTACCAAGGAATCACAGTGTTAAGCACAAGAATTTAGGTGATTGATACCAGTCTAACTGTAGATCTTCATTAATTTATCCTAGGTAGCCAAAATAATTTACTCTTGATCTGGGCTTGGACCTCATTGTCTCTCCGCTATTTTTTGCAATAGGATGGCATTTCTGTAAAATATTTTTTTTGCTTGCTATCTTTTCCTGTTTTTTTTTCCTGAAATTTCTGAAGCCCACAGCTAGCCCCAGTCAGAATGGCCTTTCAATTAAAAAAAAAAAAAGAAAAATAAAATTAGGACATATCTTTAAAGCAGATTTCTTTCTGGCTTTGTGTTTCAGAACTGTGTCAAGAAAAACAAGGTCAAGTTGATGGTAATTAAAAGAAGTAAAAAATTGTGAGTTATGGGAGACAGAGAGGGGGATGAAATAAGCAAGGGACCAAAAAAAAAATCTAAAATTTAAGGCTATTAATGGCTACCATATAAACAGTTGACTACAGCCCAGAACATGACTAAAATTACTAGACAATGAATAAAGGATTGTGTGTGTATCTTGATTAAGATGTTTGATTACTAGATATAATTAATTGACTTTTTCTTATGTGAGATTTCTTTTTTAGACCATAAGGATTCAGACTTACATATCATTGTTTTTGGTGTGTGGCTTGTAGAGGATGGTACTTCTCTTGTGGTTAAGAACTTTCCTAGGGTGTTTTTTTATAGGGAAGAAATATACAGTGAGACAGGAGAAATACTGAACGTGTGGGCAGCAAATTAGGAATGAAAGACCCAGAATCAGCTCTTTAATCAACAAACTAAGCCTAATATTTTGAGATAAAAGTGATGTCTTCTGAGTCACTGCCTGGCTGATAATACTAAAACTCACTATTCCACCAAGAAAGTACAAAGAACATGAATATCTAAGGTGTTTTCATTTATATGTCATAAATAATCTCAACAAGTCCTTGAGCTGTTTATTTAATTTTTGTTCAGAGTCAGGATAGAGAAAACTTTCATCTATGTCCATTTAAACTACAAGAAAGCAAGAACTCACTATGCTTGCTCAAGTAGTTTCACTGACTTCATAACTTCTGATATAAAAAAGCTGAAAAACTCAGCAAACTTAAGAGCTAAACCCTTTATTTATTCAACTTGCCAGAGAAGATTAATTTATATAATGTCAAGAGAAAACAGAGTGGAAATGTAAGCAAAGGAATAGCAGGTAAAGATTTTAGATATTATAATATAGGTGAACAGCTGCCTGTAAATTAAAAGAGATTAAAGACTCAGATTTGGTTTTCCTCTTCTCTTGTGTAAAAGGTCTGTCTTTTTACATCTGTGTATAAATTTGAGAAAACAAGAGCAGTTCTAAATTATTTTACAACTGAAAAAAAAAATATATATAGACACACAGAGTGAAAAACAAAGAAAAAACCTGATTACTGTGACAAGTGCTTAGAAAACAGATAAGCCAGATGGCCTTTTAACTTCAAAACCTGTGTCTACTAAATTCATTCCTTAACAGCACACTTCATGACAGTGCTTAGTTATTGCACATTAAAAATCAGTGTTGTGTTAAAATTTTTTACATTGTCTTCTACAAAGTCTCGACACAAAGTATACAATGTGGCTTCAACACCTAAATTCTGAATTAGCTGTGTGCATGCAACTCCACATCACTGATGCCACTGCTGGCTATGGTTTGTGGTGGTCCTTGGTGAGAACAAGGTGATCAGCCTTGAGAGCTGTTGGCAGGATAAGTCACATGTGCATTGTTTTATCTTGTTTCTGCTACAGTTTTCCTCACTTGTGCCTGCTGTTTTCATGCTATTTGCTACTACAGTTCCTTCTCCCACCCTCAAGTGGGGAATCATCTCCTCCTGATGCGGCTTTGAGGGTAAAGGATATTTTTCCAGTTATCCTGGTATACTTGGTTGGAGGTCCTGTGAGTTTGCAGACCCTTGTGCTTATATTGTCCTCTGCAACTTTGTCTTACTTGGATGCCTCTTACATGCAACTTCTCTTTTCCCCTTTGGTGGTCACATCATTCTCATACTTACATAAATTGCGGAATTCTCTGGCTCACAGGGTTATTCCCTAACAATGCTACAAAATGCTTACATACTGTTCTTGCTTACTTGTTTCAGTGTGCTTATATTTGAATTAGAATTAATTGCATGATGATCAATACATTTATAATTTCTAGATGTCACAGTCCTCTATTTTGGTTCCAGGTAGTTGTAATACACTGTCTCTGTGCCTGCTGTGGAACATACGGGCTTCTCAAAACAAAAGAACACCCTCTCCATTCTAGCTATCCAAGCTGCATAAAGCTTTCCTAGCAAAGGGATTCCAGACAGTGTCTCTCTAAACCGGGTTGTTAGAAACCTCCAACTTCTGGCCTTCCATGTTTAGCAAGCACTATTTATACCTGCTTCCTTTTTGCAAAGATTATTTCTAGGATTTTGTCTAGACCTCAGTGTAAATTTTAAAGAACAAGCATAATGATCAGATGTGTACAGTTCAGATGTGCTGAGGTCTTTTGTGCCTTTTTTTCATGTCACAAAACCTTAAATCTTACTGGATTGATAAAATATATCATCTTTGTCTATGCTATTGGGAACTGCCTCCTGTTTCTCCTAAATAAAAAGCTGATTATAACATTAGGGACATTTCGGCATTGAAAGCCAAGGAGATTAATGTCTGCACTGAAAAGTCTTGGCTAAGAAAAGGTAAGTGCTGAATGAAAGAGATGGGGCTGTTTGCAAAGAGGAAAGAGATTTAAATGGAATGCAGAAGAACTGGAAGTACAAATTAACTGTGATGGAATCTAATTCTACTCACAAGTTTTCTTTTAGCCCTTTTGGCACACAAAGTCCATAAATCCTAATCAGAAAACCACATTCTGTAGGTTGTGTATCCACAGTAGCTAGGTGCAAAGTGATGATATCAGCTAAACTCTTTCCTTTGCAATTTAATGCAAAAAGAACATGTAATTCTATCCTATAAGTCATCAGTAGAACTTTTTATATAATCAACTGAGTTTTCCCAAATTATCCATTGCAACTAAATCAAGCATCTATCTTTTTTTCTTTTCTCTCATTTAATAAAGAATTGCAAAATTACTCTGATTTCTCCATACATGTTGGAGAATTATTTTTCAAAACTATTCTAGTGTGGGTTGAAATACATGGTATGGGTAAATTAATCTGTGGAATTCTTCACAAATTATGCATGTTAAGCGCTTGCAGTTGGTGTTACATATTTTTGGTATCTAATGACCAATTGCATTTAACTGTTTCCACTTCTCTCTGTCTTGTCTCATTTAGGTGGAAAGTAAATAATCAAAAGTGCAGAAAAATGCTATGTCCACAATAGAAAGCAATTTTGTACCATGGGACAGGCTTCATACCTCAAAATAAAAAAGGTGAAGTGCCTACATTGGTAATGTATGAAATGTTTTATATACAATATGGCTTTTGCTTCCTCCAGGTTAGATTTACTCCATTTCACTGGATAAATGTCCCCACCATCCTCCTGATATGAAGATACCCAAAAGGAGAAATCATTGGTTCAAACACTTAAATCTGCCCCAGCAGTGTAAGTGCATGTAAAGCTGATTTGAGACCAGATCTCCTGTTATGGTTAACTTCAAAAATAATCAAATACTTGTTAAGGAATATCCCTTTCAAACTGAATCAATGTTCAGGGACATCCAAGTTATTCACTTTGAAACCTCATTACTGCTCTTAGCAAACACAGTAATGTGGATAAAGATTTTTAACAGATGTCTGTGTTTTTATTTCAATAACTTTTGTCTATAAATGTAAGCTATTGCACACAGAAATATAATAACAAACCACGTTAACAAATGTTTAAAAAGCCCAACCATTCCTCCAAACACACATTATTTATAGGAATATTATTCTTAGCAACAAAGGGATGTGAAAGAAAAAAAAAAGTGCAATTGAAACAAATATTCACAAATAATCTTTTTTTTCAACTTTCCATCAGCTTCCTTTTAGTTGTTGTTATTTTTGGTTTGGTTTCAGATATTTTTTAATAAATGTAAGGTTATTGCTTGTGATATACCAATAGCTAATTTAATTTCTGCTAGTTTAAAGTAAATTCTTTTTTTCTTTTCTTTTTTTCTTTTTTTCCTTGTTTCTTGTAGGTTGGGAATGATTGGGGCTGTCTTAAGACTATTGCTTAATATTGTCTGCTTTAACCTGTGATGATTAGTACACATATCAGTCATTTAGTCAAACATTGTAACTATGCCCTGAAAGATTAAGTGAATTTCCATGGTAGAATACATTTCTTTTCAACTAGAGACAGGTTTTATTGTGCTAAAAACACAGATGCATGTTTCATTATGCGGTTTCTCAATACTACTAATGAAATGACATTAGAAAGGCATCAATTACTTAAATATAGCACAAAACATACAGAGTACATCTACACCAGAATTAATTTTGTCCCTCCTAAATTGCTTTTCTGATCTAAATTAGTTTTTTATATAAGTAGCATTACTGGGATAATCTATAAATTAATAAATCATGCTACACTGAATAAATCCTTAAATGCAAAATTTTATTCAATAAAAATTTTTGTTTCCATGGTTTTCTAAAAAATGAATATAAAAAATAATGTGTATTTTAGTGACAGGGATAATGTAACTATTACAGCTATAGATGCACTCGAAAAAATAGTTAATATGGAAGCTTCCTGAAAGCATTTGTAAGATGCTTTACTGTATGAAGTTATGTTCTTTTCTTTGTTTCCTTTTGTTTATGAGTTTAATCCTTTTATGATTTTTTTTCTCTGTTCTCTGCCCAAGAGATTTATATTACTGGAATGATCTTCTGATATGTAACGTTATGTTTGTGAGGTACTTCAAGTTAAGGCTAGAAAAGATCGAGTTGCTAGTAATTTTAATGCCTGTGCAAATAATGCTGATTTAATCTAAACCCATTTATATTTAGAAAAAAATCTATTTTACAAGAAAATAGACTTTAGAAATACTTATATCTAGGCTTCTTCCTGTGCTAAACTCTGTTATGGCTCTAAAATTCCTATTGTCCTTTCCATGTACTGCCACCACTAACTTGCTTCCTCTAGAAGTGAGGGAAATCTACCAAATTGTTTCACTGAAGATTTGATAGTAAAGCGCATGATCTCAAAGGGATGAAGCTGTTTCATGAGAAAACATGGTATTTCCTCTGGAAGGAAATAAGATTAAATAAATACACTCTTATGTCTTCCTCTGTGCAGTATAAAGCTGTTTAAAGATTATCAAAATTAACATGTACCCATAATTCTGTAATAAATCCACTAACGACTGTTTTGTTGGAGGTGGGTTGTTTTGGGTTTTTTTATCAGCTCTTCTGCTAATGACACTGAGGAATCATTCTTCCATTGGTTTTTGCCAGCTTCATGCTAGGTTTAACCTTGTTTAGCCTTACTTCTGTGTCCTATTTTGTTGTGTCAGCCCAGTGGCTTCTGTCTGCCAGGTTGTGCTGTTGTAGGTGTAAAACCATCTTGATACTCCTAGGGAAATGTGTCCCACCTAACCAAAGCCATGTAAAATTTTGACAGTCAGTTTAAACTCCATCACAGTCATTGCAGAAAGAGAGAAAGAACAAAGCTTCTATAATTCAGACTGTTTAGCAATATATATCTCTGAGGGAAAACAGGAGTCAGTCTTTGGAAAAACCTGCTCTGCAGACTATCAGGGGAACCAAGATGATCATACTAGATAAAATTCCCAGCTTTTACAAGATTAAAGTAAATGAGTTGGAATTGACTCTTTATTCCAAAGCAATCATAATTTTCTCTATTTCTTGCCCTAACTCTTCTCATGCCTCTTCATTATTTATTGTTTTCATTCTTATATCTCTCTCTGCCCTTTTGCTATCTCAGTCTCTCCCCTTTGTCAGCTTTCTCCATTCTCACCATTCAAACAGGTGATTAACAAATGCTGATTTTTATTTCCAGCAAAATTTCTTCTATCTCTGACCCTTGAAAAGTTTCCCAGCTGCTGTAGTTGTTTAGTTGTTTAGTTCTTCCTTGCAATTTCATAATACGAAATAGTTTTGTTAATCTATTTGCTGCAATTTTTTTATTCTTCCTTCTATAATGCATTTAGTTCTTCATTGCACTGCCATTGAAACTGAAAAACATTATGTATTTCTGGTCTCAGGAGCTCTTCAATTTGACTTAGTGACCTGAATACAATTTTAATATATTGAAGATAAGCATGCAAAAACTATATGTTTGTTGAATGGCATTTTCCCTGCAACATTTTAAGAATAAATGGTGGCTTAAATGTGTTGACAGCAGCTAATCTCGGAGGATGAAGTATGCATCCCTAATAAGCTCTTTACTCATGTTAAAGGAGAGTGAATGACAGGCAGTGCAAGATCTTATCTAAAAGGCAAAATACATTGCGGTGCATAATAATGCACGTAACAGGTCTGCTCACTTATGAGCTGTGGATAAATGCAAGAAATCACTACAATAATATGCCTGAAGACAGAACACTTACTCTCATTATGTGGGTGAGTGTGCTGTAGAGATCAATTAGATCACGTAACTGCTGCAGACAGTAAGAATAGCAGTGATAAAACCTAAAGCAAAGAACATATTGCACAGTGTGCTGACAAGGTCAAATTGATAGTAGTGATATGTGGTGGCAGCACTGCAATAAGGTTGTCTTATACTGTGTGCATCTGATATTGGCTTTCATTACCAATATCCTGGAGTACAGTCAGAAGCTTACTAAAATGATAGTGGTTACCCAAAGGGCAAAAGCAAATACGACAGGCATTTCAGTTCTTGTGCACCCTGCAAACTGCATGAAGGCAGAAAAAATTGTACCTCATGCTAGATCTACAATGCTTGCTACCACTGGGATCAAATTGAGTTTACACTGCCTTTTGCTCATTTTTAAGCTTTAAAGCATGTCTACGCTCAGTGAGTTTATTAAGATAGACCATCAGAGACCATGATAGCTCTCTTCAGTACGAGTCTACAAGTATGTACTCTAAATCAGCCTGTAAGACGTATCATACACAAGATGTACTGTTCTGGAAGCTTCAAGTTAATACTGTGTGGGCACTTAAAAACTTGGGATTGGGCCTGGTTCAAATCAACCCCAAATATTTGGATGTGTCTAGTATTTTTGCAATACATCACCTTCATAGCTTTTTAAAAACCAAACAATACCAAACCAAAACTAATCCTATGCTTTAGATGTGATAAAATATCTTCTATCACTCCCTGAAATTCTTCTTCCCTTAAAAAAGAAGTAATTTAATCACCAGTAGCTTTAGTCTCTACTGAATAAGACATGCTCATAGACAGAAAGGTTAATGAAAAACAGAGTGTCCTTGGAATGATATATCAAACATTCCAAAGAAATGCATCTGGGAAGTTACTTCTGGTCTTATCTGATGTCCTCACAGTTCAAGCAAAATGTGAGTAAATGCATAAAATTAAGCAGAGAATTTTTCCATGTGGTATTTCTCTGGCTCATTTAAGCATTTAGGCAAACGGTAGGTTTTGTAATGTGGTCATGTACAGTGTTCCTGTCCACACAAAAACAAAGAGAATAAAAGTTTTAATCCTTAAAATATTGAGGTGATATTCAAAGCAGAGGTGAACGTTCAGAAAATGGGAATTTGTGAACTTAACTGCTCTTGGCTTTCCTCCTCATTACAACATTAAAATGAACAGCTGCTCTTTCCCTAATGCATGACATTTTCTGGGTGTTATGATTCTTCTCTTTTATGGTGTTAACTATTCAAGGAATCAAGGCTGGCATAATAGGACTTCAGTGAACTGTGTTAGTCAGGTCTGCCCACATACTCTAGATCTTTCTGTTTGTGCACATGACACTGCTTTGAATTTTTGTCTGATTTCTCTGACACAGCTGAGAGAATTTTTGTGACTTCTTGTACAACTGTGTCATGTTGGGGGAAAGACACCTGTGAGGAAAAGGCTGGGTGTTGACTATGATTCAGACACGGTAGAGGTGGGTAGGAACAAAAAGAAACAGTGCCACTGGCATTTGGATTACTCAGATGAGTCACATCAGGTATTCAGTTGTTGCAGAAGGAAAATCATAGAGTCATGGAATGGCTTGGGTTGGAAGGCACCACCTTAAACATCGTCTAGTTCCGACTCCCCTGCCATTTAAACAGGTTGCTGAAACAGCCACCCAGCCTGGCCTTGAACACTTCCAGGGATGGGGCATCCACAACTTCTTTAGACAACCTGTTCCCCTGCCTCACCAGACTGACAGTAAAGAATTTCTTCTTCATATTTAATCTAGATATTACCCTCTTTCAGTTTAAAGCCATCAACTGTTCTCCTGTCACTACATGCCCTTGTAAAAAGTCCCTCTCTGGCTTTCTTGCAGTCTGGCTTCTGTGTGTTTCATGCACCAATTTAATATTTTAAATAAAGGCTTCTCTGTACCTGATGCATGATTCATACAGACTAGAGGCTTCTGGAAAGCTGGTCTTTAAACCATGGCAAGCATATGCCACCTCTCCACTCAATGGCCCCATTTCCACCCTCAACAACCTCTTACTATGCAGCACTGCCATGGCTGTGGCTATAATGCCATCTCCTACTATCATACTCGCTGTTCCTTGTTCCTGTCAATCTCCTGTCCCTCGTTTCCTTCAAAAACTTATTTTATAAAAATGTGTGGGCTCTCTCTTCTGTCATTACTCAACTGAGGAATTATATTCTGTTTGGAGAATCATTGCTGGGTATACACATTCAGGAAAACGATCTCATTGTCATTATGTTACATGTCCTGCCTTAAACATGCTTGATATGCTTTCTGAATACTGATTAAGTTTTTAATTTACATTGTACGCTTTTTCCTCCCAAAGGCTGGATTCCTCACAAGACTTCTTGGGAAACAAAAGCATAAGCTTAGAAAATACCACAGTAACTTGTCCTTTTAAACAACTGCCTAAGAATTTACTTTCACACTTGAAAACGTTCAGAAAAGTTGACATAAATTAATAACCCTTCTGAAAAACTCTAAGAACCTAAAATCATCTTTTTAAAAAATTTTAGCATGAATTTTTCAATTTTTTTTAATCTATGCATGATTTTTGTAAAAAAATTACACATACTGCACTTCAGTTACTAAGCATAATATTTTCTTTTGCCCTGGGTTTTCTTTTTAAAAGAAGAAAAACCATTTTCTTAACATGTGTCTTTTATTATTTTCTTCCTTTTCAGATTAACTGTAAACAGACAAAATCATTACTTACACAGATACAACATTTTGTAAATTTGCTAATATCAGTTTATTATCAACATAATAGTATCCTAACATCTGCTCTTACACACGTTATGCATCTTTGATCAAACAAAGAGCCTAAAGATTTGTTGGTGCTTCAGTTATTCCATTCACCCTCCTTGCAGCAGCAGGTATGATTATGGCTAATGCAGCCTGCATCAAGATGACTTCCTTAATGTGCTGAGATTAAAAAGGAAAAACAAAACCACATTCATCATGTTGCAGCTCTGAGTTTCTATGCTGAACAGGAAAACTTATACATGTAAGCAGTATTACAATGGTTTTAATTACTTCTGCAGTAAGAAATGTATTACAATTTACTGTTCCTTATCAGCTGGAAAACCCTTCCTTACGAAACACTGTATGTGCTTTCATGAAGAACAGAACAAGAGAGACTCCTGCTGGTTCAAACTCTACAGAAATTAACACTTTTAAACTAACTTTCTTTTTTCTATTCTTTGTGTACTTACACTACTCATTTCTTCCATAATACTGAAAGGCTCTGAAGCTGAGTGAATGCACTAGCCACTCTTCTGCAGCTTGGAAGAGCTGACTATTTGATTTTTTTAAAATTTCTGAGACAAAAAAGTAGAAGGAAGAAGGGCAGAAGTTAAGGGTGCATACAATCACACAAACTACTACATCATAATTTATGTGGTTCTAATATGTCTGTAGAAAATGATGAAGCTATTTATTCAATATATGCTGCTCTTAGTGGAGAAAGTGATTATTTGGTGCGTTTATGTATTCATATACTTCTTATGCTAAAGTAAACTAAATCAAACCATCAGGAAGTGCACAGTTGACAAAATTGTTTCATTCAGCTTAGTTCTATTCTCAGGCAAAATTTTAAATTACTGTGACAAAGTATTATGAGTAACAACTTTATCACATACTGTTGTTTTCCTCACAGGATGTTTGTTTTGTTCTGTGCATGGGAGGATGGTTGCTGCTCAGAGGAGGAAGCAACTGTGACTGAGTATTCCCTCATCCTCCTGCTGCAGTATGTCCATACATACTACACAAACCTGTATTGGAAGGAAGTTTCCACTTTAACTCTTTTTATAGTGCTCACCTCTGTATTTGAGGGCTAGATCTTTAAAAGAATTTAAGGGCTGGACAGACAAAGGTATTTAATATCCAAGTCCAATTAATGTAGTGAGAACTACACACTGTGCAGAAATACTGGTGTGTCTTTGAGGACTACAGCTCAGGAGTGTGAGTATCCACTAGCATAGCCTGTACTGCACCACAGGGACTGCACAAAGACACCTATGGAAGCCTCAAATCCAGACTGGTATTTTGAAATAAAGGAGCAAACTCTCATGCAAAGATAGTAGTTGCACTCCGCAAAATACTGAAAATGACAGTTCACCTGAGCCACCTCAGAAGGATAAATTACTTCAGCAACTCTTGATTTTGGAGGCAGTAAGTGTTTCTGTCCCTTGCTGTTTTATGTACTCTACAAGGAGATATACTAATTACAAAATTAATACGGTCAAGTTAATTAATTTTTCCAGTTGCCCTTCAACCCTAGCAGTACCAACCTCCACTGCTAATAACGTTTTGGGGTGCCTAAGTATCTGCATCAAATTATGGTGTTTTGTCAGCAATGAGAAGACTCTTCCCAATCTCAGCAACCACCGGAATTCAGTATTAAGAGTTTTTCCTATTATGTCAGCTAGGGTTAAAAGTGGGTTTTCTCAGAGATGGTTAACCTAACAGAAAATATAAATGGAAGACCAGTAACATTTCCTTTTATTGAATAAATTAGCAGCTATATACTCTTCTGTATATTGAAAACCCTTCTCTTTAAGGGGACTTGAATGCACATATTCAGAGCCCTCCTGGCTCTCACTGATTTCAGATTACAGTTGTTAAGATGAGACATTTCTGAAAATAAATTTTATGTACTTCATCTTGAAAAATGTGCCTGTACTACATTAAAGCAAAGGGAGAAATGTCAGTGATTTTCTCAGTATCACAGCACATATTTATAAAAGATTTTACCATGGAATCCTTTTTGCAGTATTTTTCGAAAACTTCTATAAGTCTGAGTCATCCTCTCTCCCTCTCTACCTCTCTCTCTCTCCCTCTTTATCTTTGATGTCTTCCCTACCTTCTTCTAGGAATAGTAAAGGACTTCGCTAACACATCAAGGTAAATGCAAGAAGTCAGCAGTCACAAAGGAAAGATGATATAACACCATGCAATTAGAGTTGGCATTGAAGTGTGCAGGAACATCCAAATGTAAATGACATGATGCTGTCAGGTGAGGAAAGGCTCAGGCAGTCTCTGAGGTCACAGGCTTTAGCTCAGCACGATATATCCCAGCTGGGAGATCTGAGAGCACCTCCATGCTCCTCTGTTGGGGGCTAACAGCGCATGCCTCTTGTGAGGATGTACCTGCCACATCAGGACCTTCCCTGTGAGGAAGCTGCAAGCCAACAAAGAATGTTAAGGCAGGCGGTCCAACTCTCCGAAGAGACAGCGCTGCACCACACACAGCCCAGCTGAAGCTAACCCGATCTGCTCTGCCATCATGGAGGTAACAGAGTAGGGGAGGATATATAGGAGAAGCCCACCACAAGGTGAGCATGCTCAGACACAATGTGCACTAGGGCAATAAGCTTTGCCTCTCCTGCAGCTCATTCATCTGAACTGACAGAAGGCCAATTTTGTTTCAAGATGCTGCTGCTGATTGCGTTTTAATCTGTATCTGTGAACCAGATACAGAATATAGTTTTGCTTTGTGGGTACAACTGCATGACAACTTGCTACAATATATGTTTTCTGAATAATTATTGGCTGTTCTATTCTTCAGTATCATCAACTTTTTTAGCAATCAGTTAAAGTGCTAACTCACGCTGCATCTGTGGTCTAGACCAATTTTCAGCTACTCGATACCAGTAAATTATTTAAAGCACTACAGAGGACTTGTGTTTTCTTACTGCTTGACAACTTGCAATACAGGAGCCAAGGATTTAGTAAGGCTGGGAACTTCACAGCAAAAGTGGATGATTGCAAGCATTTTCCTCTGAAGTCTGAAACAGCAGGGTATAAGGGTACGTGCAGTAGACAGCTGTCACCTGCTTGAGTACATGTGTGTTGCTTTGCCCTGGTGACACTGGAGGTGTATATAGGTTCAGAGAACTCATGTTTTTATTTAGGCTTTTGATAGTGTGCTATTTAGAGCTTCAGATTAGCCTTCAAAGCAGAGATGAAGTTAAATATATTTTACCACCTAAAGAGTTAGATGGGACATTGATGTATTAAGTTGAAAACACAGATTCAGGCTGGAAGACAAATTCATGCTAGGAAGTCAGGGACAAGGGCAGGGAAAGGACAGTGGAAGGACAGAAACTCTCTTTAGTTCCTTTCACATCATTAAAATAGGACATGAAGGGAGATTCCAGGTATAGTTATTTCATTCTTCATTTCAGAGAGGCAGTTGAATCTCTGCAGTACTATGAGCGAAAGGTTTTACTGATGTCAGTACTGCCATAGCTACTTCAGAATGTGCAGTAGTAAACTGATACGCTATGAGGGTATAGCAAGGAACATGCTTGACTTTTCTGAGAGGTATTAATTAAGACCTTAGCAGAATTTACCTGTAAGTAAAAAATCATTAATCTTAAAGTCTCTGCTTACCTTTACTCAATCCATTAAATTTTCTGCAGCTGGGCAATGTAAACAGGTTCATTTAATAAAAAAAATATTTTGTATTTCACAAAATTAAGGTGATTTTAAAAGTTCGTTAATATTGTATTATGTATAAATTTATCACCACAGTTACAAGATAGTCTTGTAATGCTTTTTTACTTTTGCATGGTTGAGATAACAGCAAGAACTATTATCAGTAGCTAAAGCTATCTAAATGTAAATATAAAGCAGAGCTAGGTCTCTTATATAAGTGGGGACTATTGTTTGCCATCCGGAAACTTTTAAGAGTATACCCAAAAGCGTAAATATTTTTCTATTGCTACTGTTAGGCCTGATCTTGAAGTTGTTAATCAGAACAAATAGATCCTTTTCTCTACTCAGACTGGATGTAGCCAATATGGAGTATGATGATGCATGTGTTTATTAATCTTTGCCTTCCTCTGCATTACCACTTGGGACTCATTAAAAGTAGCAATCTGGCTTTTAAGTGGAGCTGTGAAAGTTAGATAATAAATGTTATTGCCAAAAACAATACAATGATGTATCTGTTTCTGTGTTTGACCCAGAGGGATTTGCATAAGTTTTCAAATTAATGTTTTTAAAATAAGTTATAGCATCCCTTAGGTCACCATAAATTTAACACTCCCTTGCTTCTGTCGAGAATATGCTCATTGCAGATTTTTTGCTGATGAACATTATATTGTATAATAAATATATGGAAGTGTCGGTGGAGCATCCTTTCTTTTCAGCATATTTGCATGTAGAGGACATTCTCTAAACATACTCTTTAAACTTTATTAAGAAAGAAAAAATATGAATTGGTTCTAGATTAAATGATTTTATAATTATTTGATTTACAATTTCTGAACAAAAAAATAATTCTAAATAGTGTTTTTAATGCAGATGAATAACATATAATTAGTAAAAGAATTAGATTCTCCTGCCTCAGATAATAACATATTTGTCCAAAAATTGTATGACTGACATTGTTAGGACAAATTTCAGGGAACAGTACTACTAAAGATGACTGAGTGATATAATCTAATCCAAATGTATTTTACTTCAGTGATGGTCTTCAAATATTTTTATGCTGAAGCAAATATTCCAACTATATAAAGATTAAAAAATTATTTTGAGTGATTTTTTCTCATACTGATCACCAAAATTCTGAATATTTCATCCAAGCATGGAAATCTTAGTGATATTGATGTGTTAAATTTAGGAGAGATTGTATTACCTTCTGCATCTGCACATTCACAACTCATATTTTCAAGTAAATCTGTAGTGATGTTTTCTATTACATTTGATGCACAACATTAGGGATTCTAGAAGCAGTAAGAGAAGATGAAATTTGTGACAGAAAGATGCTGATAAAACTCAGACTGCACAAAAGCAGAAGTAGGCTTGAAGCTGGATTTTGAAGAGTCATCAGAAATTAGTGCCAGGTTTCAGTATGTGAGCATAAGAGAACAAAAATCAAAAATAATAGTTCTGGTTTCAGAGCGATTGTTTCCCATTTTAGACTTAAATTTTGTTTGAGAGAAAAAGAGAGAAAAAAATACTCTTTTTGTATGAGGAAAAGAAAAGAAAAAATCCACAAACCCAATACCCAGGTATTATTATTTTTTGCATGATTTGTACAGTGCAACTTTTAAAACCAGGAGATTAAAAAAGAAAACAAAATAGAGGAAGGAAGTATGCTTTTTTGCTGCTTATTAGACTGTATTGGTCTGCACAGTTTTTAAAAAGGCTGCTTGCATCCTGTTTCAGGCAAAGTGCTGTTTGATAAATGAGTTTAATACACAGATGTTTACCTCAGAGAAAATTCTGCCTATATTTCAGAGAGGTTTTTGTGCATAAAATCTGTTTATCACATTTTCTAATACAGAATGTGGTCAGCATTTGTACCCTGGAAAAAGCTAAAACATTTCCCATTTTTCTTTACAACAAATTATTTATTAATTACAGAATCTAAAATAAATGTAACTAAATACTTAATGCACTGAAAAATACCATGATACTTTTATTTATACGTTGCTTTGGGAAACTGATGTACATATGTATGCAGACGACAGCACCTTCCAACACCGCCAACATCCTAATCCAGCTCTCATTTCACAGGAAACCGGAGTAAGTGGGGGTTTGTTTGTTTTGTGAGGGTTTAGTTTGGTTTGTATTGGTTTAATTTTAATTTTCGTTTTTAATAATATAAGGCCAAATTCCTTCAAAGAAAGAAAGTTTTACTACAGAGAAGCTACTGTTTTTCTGATGTGTATGCTGTCATTTCAAGGGATGCTCTGATGACATTGACATCTGAGAGGGATTGAATCAATGAGCAGACTTGGAATTTGCCCAAATCATGTTTTTCCAGAATTACCTATCACATCCAATACTACTGCCATCCATTACTCTCTACTTTGTTGCATCTTCACATCACAGTTTGCAACAGGAACATGTTCCACAGAATCTGAATTTTGTGATTTTCCTTTGCAAAAGACATTATTGTTTTATACAGTTCCTGATCATATATACTTAATGTAAAGTCCATCAAGACTTGCTCTATGTCTTTCAGTTATTCTGCAATAATTCAGTCATGGCTATTAAAAAAAAAAAAAAAAAAGAAGCTATTTTACCATCAATTCTTATATAAAAATGAAAAAGCAATTGCTACAAAATCAGGATATTAACATGGATGCCTTTATGCAAGCTAATATGTGAGAGGCATTGTTTTTGAAATTAATGTTAAGGGGACTACAGAATTAGAGATTATAAAAAGAACTGGACATTGTAGTTCTTGATATACTTGAAGCTTTATAAAACATTAAAAAATACATTTGTAAAACCTGGATGACCTAGTGCAGTTATTTTTAGGAGCTCTGTGATTTAATATTTTAATAGCTATTGACTTTCATGCATGTCAATCAATGCCATGTTCAATATATTTTTCAATAAAGAAATTTTTTCTTTAATATTCCATACTTTAAAAATTTGATTGATATAAGACTGAGTCAGCTCAATAGTAGTGGTGTGTAACATTGTAAAGTAAAGGTTTATTGAAAGCTTTATTGAAAGATTGATCGAATAATGGTGGGATTCTTGGGGTGCCATGGTGTGATTCTTGGGGTGCCATGGTGTGATTCTTAGGGTGTCCTGTGCCGGGCCAGAATTTGGACTTGATGATGGTTCCCTTCCAACTCTGCATATTCTATGACTGTATGAAGCTGTGAGAGAGACAAGGCACAATGTGCCCACACAGTCACTGACTCAATCTCCAAGAGCAAACAGAGGGTCACAAGTGATGCCATGGCTCTGCTGGACTGCCTGGGATGATGAGTCTGGGTCTACTGGCAGCAGCAGTCAATGATGCAAATGGCATGTGGAGGTGAGTAAGGGTCACAGCAGCCCTTGGCCCCACTGGTGGCTCTGTGATTTGATACAGGCATGACCTTTATGGTTATTATGGGCAGTATCCTGCTGACATCTGCCAAAGGGCAAGGTGCCAAGAATGGGTACAAGCTGGGAGGAGAATAGATTGACAGTATCCCTGAGGAGAAGGACTTGGAGGTCTTGGTGAATGAAAAACTTTATATGAGCCTTCAGTGTGCACTTGCAGCCCAAAAAGACAACCATCTCCTGGGCAGCATCAAAGGAAGCGTGATCTGCGCTCAGGGGCAGTGGTTTTTGCCATATACTCCCCTCTTGTGAGATACCACCTGGGGTACTGCTTCCAGCTCTGGGGACAACATTAGATGGGCATGGACCTGCTGGAGCAAGTCCAAGAAGATGATCAGAGGGATGGGATATGCAGACAGGCAGAGACAGTTGGGGTTGTTCAGAATACAGAAGAGAAGACTCTGGTGAGATCTTCTAATATCCTTCCAGTGCCTAAAAAGGCCCTGCGAGAGAGCTGGACAGCAACATTTCACAAGGTTGTGTAGTGATAGGATGAGGGTGGTGAGGCACTGGAATAGGTTGCCCAGAGAAGTTGTGGAATGCCTCATCACTGGAAGTGTTCAAGGCCTGGCTGGATGAGGCTTTGAGCATCCTGGTGTAGTGGAAGGTGTTCTTTTCAGTGGCAGGGAGGTTGGAACTAGATGATCTTTAAGGTCCTTTCCAAACCTCTATAATTCTATGATCAATTCAATAACCTTTCATATGTGAAAATCCTTGATTTTAATTTTGTAGAAATGTTTAACAGCGACTAATTGCCAGTTGATTATGTAAGACAAAGAAGGAAAACATAGGTATCAACACTGGAAAATTAATCTAACTAATTTTCTGATAACTGAAAATTGCTATGCTCAATTCAGAAACTATGAACCCAAAATAGGAAATTATTCATATAACGATATTTAAAAGTTCTGCTGTTTAGAATTAGGATTTCAAGCTGTTTGTTCTCCTGTGCTACGTTTAATAGCTTGATTCTGAAAATGCAGAATTCAGTAGTTCCACTGAATGTAAAGAAAATATAAATATAAGTTACTTGCCTGAATATATGATTGCTGAACTGTCTCTGAACACCTCAGTTTTCAGGGTAGAGTGTGTTCACTTAGGCATGTGATATATTCTAATAGGAGACATGCTACTAAATCTCTGTGAATCCCCTTGAAAATTGAGATATGGTAGAAAAGGTATTTAAAGCTTTTATTTGTAATACTACCATAGTTATTATGATGAATAAATGGCTTAAGCTGTTTGATCTTTTTTATGAATAGATGTAAAACTACTTTGTTCCTTAGCTAGACAAGAAAAATGACTTGTTTTTTGAGGTTTTTTTAAAGAATAAGTTATTAAGTTTAACAGGAATATGTCTTCGCATAGTGTGAATGATTCAGTACTAAAAATCCTTCTTTTTATGTGTTTTTGGATTCATACAGGGCTCAGAATTTGGCATATTTGGAGTTAGTTCACCATTTTTCATTATCCAGAATCTAGAAACTTTGAAGACAAAGACTAAGTTATCGCCAAACCAATAGTCTTCTGAAGATATGAGAAAGCATTGTGTTGGGGTCCCTCCCCTGCCATGTAGCCCTGGGAGAGGGGCCCTGAGGGCACAGACACGGGGCTTCCCTGCCCCTGCTCAGCCTCGCTCCCATTGGTTGGTTTGTGTTCCCTGCGCGGGCAGAAGGACCCTTGGTCCCGTGACTGGAACAGTTCCTGGGCAGAGCCCCGGCCATGCGGCTGGAGAAATAAACATCTCTGAAACAGCTATCAAGAATCTGTCTGTCCGTATATATTTCCTTTCCACGGGACTCCTGGTTTGATATATGCGTGTTGCAGGATCCCCACTGCAACAGCATTCCTTTCTTCTGAGGACTTCTCTACTTTAAAAAATATTAGTCTGTGACCCCTGAGAAATATATATTTTTTTTATATTTGAAATGGAGCTCTTCCAGGGTTGCCTACCAAATTGCTCAGTTCAATTCAGAAAATATTCTGCTGGACATTATTTAACCGTATTGCATAAAGTTCCTTTTTCCGATACCAAATTAATTTATTCTGAAACATCTCAATAATATTGATTCTATAGCAGCTGATGTATTTTTCTGGCATGTACCTGGTTTTAAACACTGTAGGTGACTCATATGTTTTGGATATTGAGCACAAGCCTCAATAGAAATGAGGCTAGTACCTTTTCTTCATGCAGGTCTGGTAAACTGCAGATTACTTCAGCAATATTTTCCATCTGTGCCATTTCTTCTACTACAACTTGTCTGATATTATCAATCTCCTTATACCTACAACAGCTCTTTGGAATTTCTTAACATCACTATCCACACAAAAGAAAATTGCAACTATCCTCACAGGCATAGAATATATAAATGCTGTAGTCACATTTTTAGGTATATTGACTGCATTTTAACTTTTATTCCTCATTTTATTTTTATTATTTCCCTTTGCTTAACACAGTCCTATTGCTGTTGCTTCAGAAATCTCATCTGTAATTTACACTCTCAGATCACATTTATTTCTCATTCATTTATGTGTCTTCATTCCCCTCCCTTGAAAATTTATTTATTTATTTATTATTTATTCCCTTGAAATATCCTCAATATTTTTATCTTTTTCTAGAATTACATAGGTCAAATTAAACTTACTTTAAAAGTATTAATTTTCCTCCAATGGCAATACACTGTCCTTGAGTGAGTCACTGAGGTACAGGTTCCCAGACTGTAATTCTATTATTTATTTAAAATTAACTTTACCCCTAGGTTTCTTTCCAAATCCAAAACAAAAATTCCATGGCAATAAGTCTTGATGAAGCTGTACGGTAAGGTAGTGCTTCTTCATACCCGTTTCTCTTGTATTTTTAAGAATTCAGCTCTGTAAGGAAATTGCTTTAGCTGAGTTCATCTCTTGACACTACTGTTTTAGTCAATAGTTAGACTACAAGAATGTTTCTGGGAATATTAGAAAATACTGCTAAAACCTGGATTTTGAACTCAATAACATGAATATTCAATACAGAACTGCAACCCCAAGAGTTTGCTTACTAGTTTAGTCAGTGAGTTCCAAGACTTGCATAACTGAAAAAATTCATTTAACTCTGAGTTACTTATTTTCCCTGGATAAAAAAACTGGAGTAGACCTGTCAACAAAGGAAACAAGTGCAATCCGTGTGTTCCTGACTGCGTTATACTCATTTATTGAGACAAAACCTGTTCTCATCACAACTTCACTATATATTTTATATACACTGATATGTGAGAACTTAGAAGGGAATATTTGATTTATGATTTTCTGATCTATTTTGCTCCTGAAGTCCACTACAAGTAAATTGAAAATGGAAGAAACAGAATCTAAATCTCTAAACATTGCAAAACACTCACCACAGGAAGCTGGTCAGCCACTAGGTTACAGGGAGGTTTTCATATTTACAAAGCCAAAGAAACACAAAGTTGGGTTTTTTTTCTAGAAAAGCAGCTAAAAAAGAGAAGAATTTACTTTGGACAAGAATTTATTTTGGACAAGGCCTTCGAAATCAGGGCTACAATGTGCTGCATGTTTTTATATTTTCAGAAGACTGTGGGATCTTTAAAAATCATGTACTTAGAGTGTCATTGGGGACAACATAAAATGGTTCAGTTGGATTTATCTGAATGTGTTTATGCAGTTCTGTTTTCAGAGCAATCACTGATTAAATATATGCATTTATCTCTAAGAGGTATTTCTTTTGCTGCTTTCTGGTATTAATAAATTAATTATTACTTTATCACATATGTCTACATTACATTCAGGTATTGAAATTAAGTAGCCACATGAAAACATGAATCACTTGTCACAAAAATAATCATAGAAAAGATAAAATGTTAAAAAGAAGCTTTGAAAAATATATATATGAGGAGATATAAATGAGAAAAATCTATTTTCCTGTGTAACCTGCTCTGATCAGTTTTGAAACACTGTAGAAAGTTTTCTACACAGTTGGCAAGCTATTCACATGCCAAAAGTGACTGCATCTTTTAAGGGAAAGACACCTTCATGTAGTTACTGTGCGAAACAAATCTGTCAGTAAGGCTCTTATTTCTTTATTGATTAGAATTCTATTATGTCAAAAAGAAAGACTATAAAATTCCAGAAGACTTTTTGTGACAGAAAATTGACTATAGCAAAAAACATGTACGGCAGGACCTAAAGAGATTTATTTTTATATGAGTTGAGGAATTAGGAGTTACACATAAGTTTTTTCACCACTGCATGTCCCACGAACATATGGTGGGTTGAGGTGAGGTCTGCTATTTTTAAGAACAAAGAATGATTTGCATGTGCAAAAGCAGTAACAGTAAAGAGAGAAAATTAACACAAGAAATTTATAACTTGGTAGCAAACTTAAATGCCTTGATTATTATGATTAATGCTGGTGTGAGAAATATTCCAATCACCAAAGATATTGTATAAGTGTTTTTAAAACATGGATTAATTTTAACTGCATCTTTGATGGCACAAAGTGCTTTCAGTATACCCCTGGACACTTCCCATAGGCTCATTTCTGTTGGGTTTGCTTTCCAGTGTACACTGTCCCACTTTGACCTTCTCACTGAGATGAAGACCATGTCCATTCCTCTCTTGTACTCTGACTACCCTCACCCATCATAGGTGTCCACATGCTATTTTCATGTATATCTTTCATCCATGTTCCAATGCCAATACTTCAGTCTCCCTAAAAAAAATTGGAGGACTAAGAAGAAAACCATCCTATAATTCATGCTACTGTGATCAAACTTTCATTACCTGCACCATTCAGTGGTACAGCTTCAATAGTCCAACTGAAATAAAAATGCTATATCTGAAAAGACCTGATCTGAATTCTTTTACTAAAATGCAAATCTCTAAATATTTTTAAATGAACAACTAAATAATTACTAAATAATTACTAAATAAACAGGACTCTTTCACATGACCTGAATATTACTTCAGCCCCTAGAAAATACCTAAAACATAGTCTGTATTATTTTAACTTTACAACAAACTTACTCAATGTTCATTATCTTTACTGTTTTGCTTTTAAAATCCTGAGCCCCTTGATTCATCATAAAATAAATTTTTGAAGCACAGAGAGGAAACAAAGTAGGCAAGCACTTTATTTAACACTGGATAATTTTTTTAAGAAAGTTTTATCTTGCTTGTTAAATTGAGAAGTTTTCTATTAACTCGGCTGGGAAGCCTTAGGGGCCACTGAAAGCTTTTTAATTGCATATTTAATTAGAAATGTGCTAGAGAGCTGGTGTTCAGCTTTTTCCAAAGCTCATGGCTCCTGACAAAATGTCTGCTTTTAAGCCATTTTGTCTCTTGAAATGCTTTCTAAAAAGTGGGTTAAACAGAAGAAGCTTTAATTTTGCCTATTTTCACTTCAAAGGGATTTTACTGTTTTATCAATCCTACTGTAAAACCAAGGTGAAATGACACCTTCAAAAGTAAGCATTTTCAGGTAAAATAAATCTCCTAAAAGAGCAAACTTTAAAGATTCTAACAATTTGTTTCTCTGCCTATCCCACCAGAGTGATGGGAGATGAAAGAAAGAAAGAAGAGGAGGATTATGTCTGTCTACTAAAGGTAGAGTTTGCAGAAGCAAACCACCAGCCACTTCATCCAGTAGCCAGTGTCTGGAGGTGAAGTGAAATAAATTCATGCATCATTGGATCCATGCATCATGATAGTCCATGTATTTGATGACAGAACATGGCAAATATATTTGAAGGGTAGGAAATAAAGTTTGTTGGAAGTAACTTGATTTGAGGAAATAGACTTGAATATCACCCAAGACTAGCTCTTAAGAGGCTGTCATTTAATTTCTGTCATCCATGATTAATTATCAAGCTTATCCAAAATGTGATCTGTTTAGAATTTTTTCAACTTTACATTTAAATGCTCAAAGACTGACCCCTGACAGTAATACATCCAATTTTCTCCTGGCAACTTCACAATATTTTTCATTTATTTATTAATTAATTTATTTATTTATAAATGAGGAAGTTCTTTAGTAAGTGTTTGCGCACTCATTCCAGTAGCATAGGCTAAGCAAATGCTTCAGACTTGGCTATGCAAAAGAGAAAAGTAATTCTGGTTAGTAAATATGTTCACACAATAGCGAGAAGTGATATGACTATTAATATTAGGTGCAAGAACAGTACTTATAATTTAATCATGACCTACGCAAATTAAAATTACAGAGTTGACACAGTTTTATTAAATTAGAGTAGGGTGAGTTCATTCACATCTTTTGTTATGAAACCAGAGTTGGATACATTGATTAATTTGTCCTCCATTTTTAAGATTAACACAAGTAGAATTTGGTCTTGTCACTTCCTACACAAACCTGTAAAACAGAGGTGTGAGGTGAGATGAGTGCCATTATCATGAGTAATCCAACAATGTTCAGCTCTGTGTTTCCACACCAAAACCAAATAAAGCTGATTCTTCAGTAACTCTGTGTTTGGCACCGAGTCCTGAGAGGAAGCTGGCTAGTTTAGCCTAAATCCTGTTAAATACTGATGTCACCTGGCAAGAAAAATTCTTTGAAGTAGTGGCTGATGGCCGTGACTGCACCTTCTGTTGAAAGCACCTGCTAAAGGAGTTCCAAGGTTATGATCAGTCCTAAACTCTTACTAGATTATTGTTGATGTTGGATGCACAGACAACCACAACAGCTGAGAAAAACTTTAATGCCAATTGGCTAAGAGTGACTCAGCTTTTGCAATAATATCTTTCCTTCTTCTTTCAAGTTCCCAGGCAAAGCTAAACTTCTCTAATACAGTCTGTCTAATTACGTTTGCATATGTGGGAATCATTATATACTAGATATCACACAAGGACAAATTGAAAGAGGGCTCAGGTGATTATGTTTGACTTAGAGTTTTCTGAGAGAAAGAAAAGAAATTTGTCTTAGTGGCCCTTCAATCCAGGCTTCTACTGAACCAGTAGTGCTTCTACTGAAAACCCATTTGCAAAAATCCCAAAAGACTGAAAAGGCAAGTGCAATAAAATCAAAGCTATCATCTGTCCCTATAATTTTCCTTAAAAGCTGTAGTGAATTTGTTATCCTGCAAAAAAAGAAAAAATCCACTGGGTGTTTTGTGTACCACAGCAATAGATTTAAGAATCAAATTCAGTGGTTTTATCTCAAATATTTTTAATCTAGATTGACATTTTAGAGATGAACAATGGAGAATGAGATACAGTTGAAAGCACTATGAATAAATGGTAATGTTTTACTCATTTCATATTAGTTTCA
Organism: Corvus kubaryi; assembly: GCF_017639235.1. Classification (NCBI taxonomy): domain Eukaryota; kingdom Metazoa; phylum Chordata; class Aves; order Passeriformes; family Corvidae; genus Corvus; species Corvus kubaryi. Next base: position 38,744,422 of record NW_024580667.1, on the reverse strand, counting down.
CATTCTTAAGCTCTTTAGTAACCAAATTAGTGATCATGTCTCTGCAGATACGCTTAATTCATAAGACTTAAATTAAGAAATATCTTAAATGGAGCAGGGCTGAAAAACAGTCTGGCTACTTGCCTTATTGGTTTGAACTGCAGACATATTTTTACCCAGTTTTGTAACATTCAGTTTTACCAGTAACAAATGACCAAAACATTGTCCTTACTGAAAAGCATTCTTCTTTCAAATAAGCCCTAGTTTACATCCAAGATAAAAACTCATAACTGGTGGGAAAAAAACAACTTAAAGTATTGTAACCTGTCATTTAAGGCTTCCCAGATGAAGTCATTCTCTTTAGTTTAGAAAGAAATATTGTTTCTACGTTGGATGAAATCCTCAAGCAAAGTCTTTGGAATATCTTCCATGGTTTGTTCATCAGATTTAAGAATATCCTATTTACATATGTTGGCATAACTCCTTCAGCTTATCAAACAGGCTGAACACCATTGTTCTCTGCTTTAAGTTTTTCCAACTGTTCTGGATAAATTCAGGTTTCTTTCTTTATTTCTATTTTTTTTTCTTGCTGTCTGTGAAGAGAGATGAAGACTTGTGATTTCTAATTTTTTTCTTTGTTTTTTTCCTGTGGGTCATAAGTTGGTTCCAGAGTTTCTGGAGCGTGCTTCTACTTTTAAGAAGTTTCAGGGAAGAGGTAGTTTCCTTTGAATGCTTGCTCATTGCTCAAGGAATGATTTGCTAATAACAGCAAATAAAAGACACTAAGAGCATAACAGGTTTTTAGAAGGATGGAGTCTACAGAGGATTAGAGGACATCAAAAAAAGTGCAAAGAGAACTAAAATCAGATATGGAAGCCAAGAAAATCTGAAAGGATATAAAATAGGAGGTGAAGCAGAGTGAAATATCACTACACTGCATTTTCGAACAAAGATTTTTATTCTCAATGACACTTTCTGTGTTTTTCCTTTATTTTACTTTATTTTCTGACAGCACCAAGCTTTTGCCTCACAAAGAGAAAGGTAGATTCACTGAATCTGAGGGAACTCAGCAAGATTAGGAAGGCTTTCCTTTTCCGAGAACGGATGATTGTCTACATGTAGCAAGGCGCCTGCTCCTATCTTAGAGTTTCTCTAAGTTCCCATTTTGCACAGACTGACAGCTTGTGGTATGTAAAGTGGCAGTATTCCCACCATCAAGAGATCAGCAGGAGTCCTGCAAGGTAGATACTATCAATCAGTTGATCATGAGTCAGTAAGTGCCAGGGTTATTTCTTTGCACAAAGCCCAGCACTGCCTTCTTGCAAAGCAGCTCCAGGAGTCAACAGGAGCTCAGCAGCATGCTTCCACTTCCCCAATACATAATTTGTTGGAATTGCTAGAGAAATTATAGCAAGCTGAATGCATATGTCTATGTGTGCGCATACCTTTGCGTGCGTGTCTGTGTGTGCAGGTATCTCTATAAACACACCTGTGCTTCAGAGTATGTTGAAATGGTTGTTTGGGGTTTTTCCCAATTAACTTTCTTGAGATCTAAACAGCTGCATACAATCCAAGTGCCCTTTTCCTCTAATCATGCCCCCTATGTCTCAAAATCACCTCCTAATTCAGCAGATATCTGCTAGGAGGAACTCAGAGGAGCCAGTGATTTTTTCTTTGTCAGTGTGTGGATTATCAGCGTTGGATTCCTACAGTGTTGAATTGAGACAATGAGGTGCCAACACTTGAGTTTTAATTAATTTTGCATCTTGCCTATTTAATTAAAAGAAAAACTACCTAATGCACCTACCTAATGCATAACAATAGACAATTTACAAAATGTAAATAATAAAGTTGGTTGCAACATCTACAGTTGGAATAAGGCATTTCTGTTTTGCAGTGCCATTTTAATTTCTTCCATCTCTCCCTCTGGATGTTTTGGATTTTATAATGATGCCTCTAAATTTCAAATTTAGTAATGTTTTTCAGCTATACAGTCCCATTTTGATGATCCAGTCTCATGGAGGAGTGGTTATATTTTTCTTTACACTCAGCAATTGTGCTCTTTGCCTAGTGGATATTATGTATAAATAGATTGCTTTAAATATATATTTTTTGGTAGGAGATAGGACTTTTTAATAGATTTTTTTATTTCCTGGTGTGTTACTATAGGAAAATTAATTTTAAAACTTAGAAAAATGTTGGCCAAATAGACAGAAACCAATACTTGTGGTAGCATTCTAGTGCTTCATTTGTCCACTGTAGTCCTAAAATGAACGAGAGTTGCATTTATATATAAAATATGAAAGATAAATATAATATGAATTGATTGCTTTAATCCAAATCTGAATCTTTTAAGATGATTCTATTGCTCTTTCACTTGCTAATTCTCTCTCCTAGTTTCTCTTATCATGCCATTACAAAGAATTAAATCAAAATTATGTATGCATATAAATTTCCCCAAACAGTAAGTGCTAATTATTTCTTTGAGTGCAAAGAGTTTCTGGAGGGTTTCTTGATGAAGAACCAGATGCTTATTGTGAAAAATAAATACTGTCTATTCTTGTAGGAAATTCCAAACCAACATCTAAAGCCTTGGGACATCTTTTTCCTGAACAGCCAAGAACTGCCACAGAAAATTCATTATTTTCTTATTGATTGGCCTCAGTAAGTAAGAAGAGACCACATGAAGGAACTGTCACCCTCAAACACATTCACTGTGTAAGTATTTGAACCTTGAAATGTAGTTGAAAGGGAAACAACTTTCCCCTTTCCTGCTGTGACTGAAATTTCAAGAGTAACTGATGCCCAAGCATCTTATCAGGACTAAGGACATTACAAAAGAGCACATCAAATTAATAATCTGCATCTAGTAGCACTACACAGGGTACTGAATCACACTATGAAATGTTACACTTCAGGACTTTGATCCTGCCTGAGACTCCATACAGAGAGTACGAAAAAAATATAATTGTACTTGAAAAGGAATAAAAGTGATTGCTTATGCAAAACAAGCCTTTAAAATTTCCTACTGTGACAAGCCTAGAAGCTGTGGTATATTTAGGAGCAAATTAATAGTGACATGGTCTTCAGACTCATCTGAATGCACAGTGGGAAGCAACATCAATCACTTTTCTTGCTTCTTTCCACTCTCTCAGTTGATTCCAAAACACGCATCTAATCCATTTATATCATAATTAACCCTGGCCTTCCCTGAAATATTACCCTTTTCTCCTTGATGTGCTCTGACTCCCACAAATGTACATTAAGATGCATCAGAGAACAGTATTTTGAGTGCAAAAGAGGCCACAGATATCATCATGCCATCTACATATGAACAAGTCTATGGGAAAGAATATTTGTGATGTTACCTTAGATAAATCCCAGGATCAACCTGTTTGAACAGATTGAAAGGTACCTTAAAGATCATCTAGACTAAATCCCCTATTGTGGGAGGGGACACCTTGCATGAGATCAGACTGCTCAAAACCCCAACTAATCTGGTCTTGAACACTTCCAGGGATACAGCATCAACAGCTTCTCTGAGCAAGCTGTTCTGGTGCTTCACCACTCTCACAGTAAAGAATTTCTTCCTAATATCCAGCCTAAATCTATTTTCATTTATTTTTAAACCACTGCCTCTTTTCCTGTTACTAGAGGAGTTGGTAAAATGTCTTTCCCCATCTTCCTTATAAGCCCCCCTTCAGATATTAGAAGACTTTTGTGAAATCCAGGTAGACGACATTTGTAGTTCTTCCCCTATCTGATTTGATGGACAAGGGAAAATGAAAGGGAACATAATTTTATTCCTAAAATTATTTCTGTGTTGGGAGGTAGATCTATAAATTCTACAAATTAGAATTGGCTCATACCTTACAACCAAGCAAAGACCTTATACCTAATTAACAGAGATGGGGAATTAATTGTGTGTTTGGGGATTGTTATTTATTTATTTAATTAGTAGATCAGCAGGCAGGTCAGAGAAGAAGCACAGAATCTTAGAAGTCTAAGCTTGCCCATCAAGATCCTTTGGTTCCTCTCTACTCTGTCATAGTTTGCCATAGTTGAACAAACAATTACTGGGGTTTCCCTCTAAACTAAAGGACTGAAGTCTCATCAGATTTTCTGTGTTGATGAGAAGAGTACTCAGGGAATGAAAATGTGTAGATTTCAATCCTATCAAGACTGTTAGAAAAAAACTTAAACACTACCAACTGCTGTATTTCTGAATGGTATTTCTGAGCAGAACTTTACTTCAAAGACCTAAAAGGAGGAGGTCTACTCAGTGGATCCCAAACAAACTCAGACAGAAAATATTTGTCTAGATAACCACCTAGCTCTCTCAAACTTTCCAGCAGAAGCCTTCTCAAGTGTCAAAAAAGGCTGCAAAGGTCCTTGGGAGGGTGGAGGGTGTTGACTCATCTAAAATCACACAAAATTTAAATCTAGGTGTTCAAAAACTCTTTTAGTCTTATCATAAATGCAAAGATGGTTTATAATTACTGAAAGTTACTTGCAATATTAAGAGAAATCAGGTAATTTCTTAGATGTTTAGACTACTCACCAGATCTACTGATAAATCTTAGTTCTCACTGGAACACAATTACAGACTTGTGGGATGCATTCTTTATTAAATCTTTGAATAAAATTCACCTATTTTGAAATCTTCTTTTAAGAACTTTTGGATTAAAATATTTATTTATTCTCTAAGTCCCTAATCCATGTTTGAATTCTTTTTCTGTACTCTTTTTTTTAAGATATATAAAATTAAAGGATTTCTATTTACTGTACCATCCATAGAGTATGAATCTTGTGATGTAGATCCTATGAATAAAATGTTATTGTTTTTATTGAATCATTATATTTTGATTTAAAGTTTAACACATACACTGATAATTATTTCACTATGTCGAGTGCAATGTCAAAGCATTTTCTAAGCTGAAATGTGAATGTTATGCAAAACCCTTATTAGCCTCTATTAAAATTCAGCTATGTTAACAGCAGTATTTGCACACTCTCTAAGAATTTTGTTTCTAATCAAGCCTTAATGTATTCAGAGAGGCTAGTCTGCAGTGCATGCATTCAGGACATTGCACAATGGATTCAATCATCTTTTGTACATCCAAAATAGAAGAAACAAATAGAAGAAACAAAATGCAATAAAAAAAAAACAAAAACAGGATACTACTTCGCTAATCTAGAATGGGTTGTCATATAAAAACAGAAAGGTAAATAAAATGTAGACTTAAATTTAATAAACTCCACAAATATTTTCAATGTAAAAAATGATTTTTTTTCTACAAGAACAATGTTATTGGAGAGCATTCCATATTTAAAGGTCCTGTCTCTTGGCTGCAAGAGTCTGAGAAACCTCACTTCCTCCCCCAAAGTTCATCATGAACTGAAAGATGCTTGGAACCTTGCAGGTGCAAGCCAAAAGCAATTACCTAATACAAAATTTGTCAAACTGCCTACCAGGGATGATGGGAAGCAGTAAGATTTATTTTTATGCTGTGGAAAGTGTGCTTTGTGCTTTGTAGACAGAATCAAGAAAAACTGTTTGCCCTGAGGATCTTGCAGGCTGCTTACAAAAAGCTTTCAGTGTTGCACCTTCTGTGTAAGCCCTGAGGAGCAAAGATCTTCGAGCATTAGAGAAGAGTCAAAAATATTTATAAACTATGTCTTCAAAAAGGTCAAGAACAGGAGTTGATATTGTAAATGCTAGATACCCCTCCTGTTCCAGGCTGGTAAAGGAAATTGAACATAAGGGACAAGAAATATAGAATCTGATATAAATCACAGAAAGGTAAATTAAAATATCTCATTGATTTCTCTGAGCTTTGTAAATAGGCTACAGTTACCTGTTTAATCAGTGTGTTATTCCTTCTGTTAGTCCCTCTAGGGAGCTGGAAGCAGTTCCACATCTATCAGTAGACAACTTCAGGTTCTCTTGACTGATCACTATTTTTCTCAGTGCTCTGGAAATAAAAATGAATAATTCTGTCATTTTTCTTTACAAAATAACTTTTGGTGCCTTTCTGATCCTTCCAAAAGAAAGAAGAAGGACTTAAATAAATAAGTATATGTAAGCTTCCACACAAATTTTATTAACTTACATTGCTAAGGGCTAAAAAGGTACCTTCAATGTTCCTGAACATATATGAAAATATATTCACATTTTGTATATAATAAGAAAGGTTAATGCCTGTGAAACTAGTTGAGTATTTTACTTTGCGCTAGAAACCTCTATTAAAAAAGTGTAAGGCCTTTTCTGAATTTTGAAGTCTTAAATGTTCTTTACTTTTCCACAGTTACACCATAATACATTTTTTTGAAACCCATACATACTTTACTATATTTTTAAATACTGTTCTATCTATCAGTTTCTTCAGTATTTGGCCTGAGTAAAAGATGTCAAGCATTTCACAAGGTATCTCTCTTTGCAGTTTGCTATTGGCACATTTGTGAAGGAAGAGTTGAAATAACTTATATTATTTCAATCTGGATACAATTTTCATCAAAATAGTCTGAACAGTTAGAGAGAGGGTGTCTCATTTTTCCCCCCTCTGAATCTGAAATTAGGAAATTTAAATACTTATATCATTTTCCCCTAAATAAAACTTTGACAGCTAAGTTCTAAATCCTTGTAAATACTTCATATAATCAATACTTTTTGGTTCAGTGTGGGAATTGAAAAATAGTATGAAACTTGACGCTAAAATCCAAGGAGAAATATTTTACTCTAGATTAGTATTGTTCCTCCTCTAAACAGTGTTCTGGACAAAGAGGGAGTAGTGTCTGATTTCTGTCTTAACGCACATGATGTCAGGGCATAAAGCTTATGGCATTGTCCTGTACCTCTTTTCTGTTTCTTCTAACTTTTCAAAGCCGAAGAACTGACATTCATTAAATATATGTTTTAGATCAGAAGGAAAGTAATGGAAAATGGTTGATTCCAATAGCCTTGAATATTTTATCCTGTTACCATGCAACGCTCAGATATCAATAATGATGCTAAGGAGTTTCCAATCAGTTAAGTAGAAGGAAAGAAATCCTCAAACCATAAGACCCTTCCTACAGGAGAGATTTTAACATCATTATTTCTGAAATATGACCTTCTCAGCAGCATTTGTAATTTTACTTCAAATTAGAACTAATATACAGTCAAAATCAGTCTCTCAGTTGCTGAGCATAGCTATTCCATTCCATGGATAAAAGGGGAACATGCAAAATAATGTTGGAAACTTTATATCACAAAGAAATTCAGGTATCTTTGAATCCTAAATAATAATAAATAGCATCTATGCACTAGCAATGAATGTTAAATGCAGATTCATCTTGTTGTCAGACTTGAAAATAAGACGTAAAATGAAATAAAATAGAACTCACTCATATTAGGAATATTTTTTACTCTTCTGCCTACTTCTATAAATTAGTATAATAAATAGTGAAATAAAAACACCCATACTGTTCATAAGTTAGCAGTTATTTGTTCCTGTATTTCTTTTGTCAGATGATTTAACTTACATTGTGTTATATTTATGATGTTAGGCTAAATCCTGACTCATAAGTTAATTGCGACCTTACAAGAAGGAAAGGACAGACAACACGCTGGGAAGAAAGTAGGATATTCTGGAGATTGTGACTGAACCTCCTGTGGTAGTGGATCTTTAAAGCAGAAGAAAAACAGTTCAGGCTAATGAAAAAAAATCTGCTTTGTGACACTGAAGTGATGGGTTACCCCAGAGCAAGAGGGTAAACATTTCTGAGGTGCGCAAACCACTTTCCATCTTCTTTATTTTAATTTCATCTTATAAGATTTGGTTCTTATCTCTAGAAAGAGAAGACCTCTGTAAGTATTCTCAAACATTAAATCAATTCAGATAGAGATTAATCATATGTCCAATCTGTGAGAATGACCTCATGTTCAGCTTGTAAAAATGTACTCATCTGAGTACACACCTAATAGCACTCATCCAGCTTCTGAGGCATTTATCTAACACATAAAGTCACGTGAACTGAGCACTGAAATTATATTTTTGAACAAATGCGTATACATCTTTTGCCTGTGGCCCCCAGAGGCATAGCCATAGACTAAAAAAGACACCTGAAAAAGGACCCAAAACCTTTTTCACTAGCTGAGCCTTAACTGCTAGGAACTGTAGATCAGTGTATCTGTTCTCCTGCTCTCAATTTAATCCTATTATTCATCAAAGAAAAAAGGCAGAAAACTCTTTTGTAGTGCACAAGACTAGTCTTTTAACTGCCAGGGGGTTTTCTTGGAGGATGGCAAAAAGTGACGTGGGGGTAGAATCAAGCTGTTACTCTTCCCAGGAGAATATTTTTACCAAGAATCACGCAGCAGTGTATCATCTGTCTCTGTTTTGCATTGACAGCCAGTGCAGCTGCTGGGCACTGAACTCAGAGCTGCCTGCTGTGCAAACATCTACGAATATTAGTTCCAGAAAGATTATTTTGAAGCAAATCTCCCGATTTCCTCCACTCACTATGCTTTGTATCACAGAAATGGGTTATTCTTTTAAATGAAACAAGAAAACACACTCCAGAAGAATGCCTAATGTGGTACTGTATCGAGAACTGGCGAGGTCACTCCTTGAGTCCTGTGTCCAGTTCCAGGCCCCTCACTTTAAAAAAGACATTGAGGTGCTGGAGCAATTCCAGAGAAGTGATGATGAATGGTCTAGAAGAGTAAGTCTTATGAGGAGCAGCTGAGGGAGCTGCCAGTGTTTAGTCTGGAGAAGAGGAGGCCCAGGGGAGATGTTATCACTCTCTACAACTGCCTGAAAGGAGCTTGTAGCCTCTTCTCCAGGAAACTACCAATGGAGCAAGAGGACATAGCCTCAATCTGCACCAGGGGAGTTTCAGGCTGGACATCAGGATGAATTTCTTTACGGAACGGGTGGTTAAGCATTGGAATGGGCTGCTGAGGGAGGTGGTGGAGTCTTGATCCCTGGAAGTGTTCAAGAAATGATTGGATGTGGCACTTGGTGCTAAGGTTTAGTTGACACATTGGTGTTTGGTCAAAGATGAGACTCAGTGATCTTGGAGGTCTTTTCCAACTTTAATGATTCTGTGATTCTGTAGATCAAATTTTCCTAAGGGGAACAAATTGCATCATCCAAAGTCACTGTAAAAATAGTTTGAGCCATCTAAGGGTAAATTCATGCTACATAATAAATATTCTGAGGCATGCTGAACCAGGCTGTGGTGTGACTCTAGAATCAGATGGCACAATCAGACCTTGGCAGAGATTTTTGGAAGCTGAATTAGCTGTATCACCTATACTTGAGTGTCACCCAAGAGTAGGACCTCACCTGGCATTATGCAGTCATAGGTGCACTCACAGAGCAAGTGCCTTTACCACCAGCTGAGAATGAAGGCTGTGGTCAAATGGGGCAAGTGCCACAACTCCTTTACACCACTGTTGGCTGAGAAATGAAAACAGAGGATATGAGTAAAAGGTTCATTGTCACAGTGCAGGGAAGCCACCTGAAGAGCTTCTAGGCTATTTTAATATAGACAAATAAGTGCACACATATATAAATAGCTGTATACTTATATATAAATGGTATATATATGTGTGTGTGGGCGCATGTATGTATGTATATATATGTATATATGTATATATATGTATATATATGCATATATATGTGTACATAAGTATATATATGTATATATATGTATATATGATATATAATTATAGATATAAAATATCTGGACAGATGAGTAAAGAATGAAAAGTTGGCTGCTTATATAAAGTTATTCAAGGGATTGAGGATACAGCTACTATGAAGGGCATTATGATATAGTATAAGGCAATAGATAGAAGATGAAGTCAACTGTAGATCATTGCAAAATGTAGCACACGCACAAAGACTATACCGCCTTCATATGTTGAAAGCTGGGCTTGGTAATGAACATCACTGCTCAGAACCAAGACAGGGAGTTTCGTAAAAATACCAGCTCTGTTCTTGGCAGAAGTCAAAAAGACCTGAAGTAAAATGTAAAGAGTTATTAGGAAGGAATTAAGGAATATATATTCATTACACAAATATACATATATGCATTACAGCACTGTGAAGTTCTTGTCCCCTCAGCTCTGAAAAGGATATGGGAGAACCTGTCATGTTTTCAAGAGATACAAAAGCTAACCTAACCAAAGGGTATATTATAAAAAATTGCAGAATGAGTGGTTTTAACAGCATGAACAAGAACAAACTGTTCTCTGACTTTTCCCATGTAAATTCTAGGATGATGGAAAGAAGTGTGTGAACACTATATAAAATATTAAACTGGCCAAATAGGAAGGCTTTATTGTATTTTGAGTTTCTTACTGAACAGACTCTTTAATCCTTCCTACACTGACCCTCATTAACTTGGAAAAAATTTGTAATTTACCCATGAAATTCTAAGTTCAGATTTATTTTATCAAATGAATGCACTAAGGAAAAGAAAAAAAAATTGTTGTATATATTGCAGGCTTCTTTAGCAACCATCAAAGTTTCGTATTGTGACAACTTCAGCTCCTGAGTATCAGAGATAACATATTGTTTAATCCCACAAAGTACAAGGCTCTGAAAGGGCCTCATGTCCCTTAAAGGAAAAAATATATGAGGGCATATAGTTCTGAAATAGTGCAGAAAGTTTGGTAGTCATCACTAGGTACTATTTATACTTGCTAATTTCTTTTCCATTTAGTATTAATTATTTTTAGTGTATACAATACTGTAGAATACTGTTCCCTTAATGGCAACCACAGTAGTCTTCACACCCATGTAGCAAGGGTAAAATAACCCTATTTTTAAAAAAATGTATTGTTTTCCTTGATGAAACCTCAGATCCATCCACACAGCTATTCAAAGATATTTAACCATACCTAGGCTTAACATTTCAATGATCAATCAGTTTGAAAAACAATGTCCAGAGACTAATTAAGGTGGAGTATAAATAACTAAATCTGTACTGTAACTCTCAAGACCTCTTAAGAATATGAATCTCTGGGAAGCTCAGCTTCTTCAGGTAACCAAAATTCTGCTTATGTTTATGTCTAAGGGCACTCTGAAATTGACTGTAATGATTTATTACTTTCTGGATCAAGTCTGTCTTCCACAAGAATCCTGAAAGCTTTTTATTCCTTTTTTTACTTTTTGCACTTTCAAGGTCAGAGGTTTAGAAGGAGAACAGGCAAGAGAGTGTTCACAGAGTACATTTATTGGATAAGTACCCTTAAAAAAACCCCAAATTTAACTACTGTTTTCCTGAAGAAGGAGTCCAGAAGAGTTATCAATGTCCTTTAGATAAGGATTTAGTGCTTAGGACATTCATCCAGTACAAGAGATGTTCTTGGTTTATTTCTCCTCTGTGTGAGGATGTTGTAATGCTAGGTTTATGAGGAGACTTAAAACGAGGGTTTCTATTTATGTGCTTTACATTTCAAATACTTAATCAGCCCTCGAAGCTGAATGCAAACTCCAGATGGCCCAGAGGAAAGTCGTAAGCACTAAATTACAGCCCTTGTTTGCTTGCTTTTTCTGTATTCCATCTCGTCTTCTCCAATACAGTCCAGAACTGCTTTAGACCAAGTGGAAAAACTTCATACAATGCAGATGGAACTCCTCACACTCTCATTCCTCATTCCTCAGCCTAACTTCCTGTTGCCTGGCCCCGTAACTCCATCCCACTGTGTGAAAAATGTGAAAGATGTGAAAAAACAGCAAGGATCCAGGATATATACTCATTGGGCAGCTCAGTGTTTCGGTAGTTGCCTGACTTGTCTTAGACTAAGATAGTTTTAGTCTATTCCTCCTGCCTAAGCTGTTTTAGCTTAAACTGTGTCTTGATACCGTAAAAGCCCAGCAGTCTTTGCCTAAGAAAAGTCCTGTTATGCCAGAGGAAAGGTTGTTCACCTTGCAAAGTTTAGCAAGCAGTTAATAAGCAAAAAGTAGATTGTTTTAAGAAAACATATAAAATATCATCCACACAGATGCAAGACTGCAGTGGAATAGGCCCCCAGGACCAATACAGGACTCCTCCTTTGGATGCTTGATGTCCTGCTCTGTTAACCCATCTCTTTTCCTGAGGAGGACAGTCTGCACTGACCTTAAAATTGAAGGAGTCTTAGGAAGGGTGGGCAGGGAGATAAGATACAGTAATTTGTCCTGTGTAACAGTTTTAAGAGCTTTATGAAACTCTTATGTATTAATACAGCCTATGGTTGTTAGTGTTTCTGTGTCTGGATTAGTATAACTGGTTTTATTATCACTAAAATATTAATTAGATTTACAATAAATTCTTACATACCTGTACATGGATTCTATTTCATGCTTTAAAAGATTTTGTTTATAACAAAAAGAACTGACTACTGTCCAATTTGTAAAGAAAAAGTTTTCACTTTTGCTGTGGAAAGTTACAAGTTGTAATGACAAGTAGAAGATGCTAAATTTTCAGTGTGTGAAATACCTAATCCAAAATGGACAGGGTTTAAGACACACCCTTTCCTTCTTACTTTGCTTTTGTATTTCCAAACAAAGTTCATGTTCAATTTTTTGACCTTTTGCCAGTATACCATTTCTCGTACTTATGTTCTTGTGAGAAACCTATTCCAGCAGTTGGGAAACTAATATTGAAATATTAAAAATTTTTCAAGCAGCCTTTGTTATGATCTTTTCTCTTTAATGAAATGACCTACTGAAAAGTAGTTCTGGTTAAGGTTTTCTTTATTGACCTTTCAATGTCCTAAAAAATACACATGGTTCCAGAATACTCATCAAGTCCTCTGCTACACAAACAAATGTAATTTAATTACCTCATTTTGTAGTCTAAGATTAAAGGTTGGTGATAATAAATTTCAGTATAAAAAGAACATTCAGATACTTAACAAACATGTAAGTTAATTAACTATTAGTTCTCTTCTTAAGAAATTGCTTCTCAAAATCTGTTACCAGCAGTTAACAGCTGGTATATTAGCTAATGGGGAGAAACACTTCCAAGGACAAGGATAATATAAAAAACAGTATCTAACTTTAGTAGAGTTTTGGTTTTTTTCTGAAAACTGCTGGTATTGTACGAGGTAGCAAATAGTCTGTAAAATAAGAGAATTTGGCAGCAAGGAATACTGCAATATATCTATGTAGCATCATTAAAAAAATTTTGGTTACAAAGACACAAATAATTTTATTAAATTTAAGATGGCCTCTTGTTCCAAATGTTACTATTTAAATTTATTGCATAATCTTGGGTATTAGTCTGATTCCAATAAGAATATTCAACTCTTTCACACACACAGAAAATGATTGTTTTCTTGAATAACAAATAGTACTAGTATTAATGCAGATATTGTCAAAAAGGTGAACTTATTATTGGTGTATATTTTATCAATTGAAAGTGAAGTGAATTAGAACTTGGTATCCTGAATTCATGGTTTGATGCATCTTAATGATTATAAGAAAATGTATTTTTTAAATTATTACATAGGAATCTGTTTTGAGTGTTCACATGAAAAAGAGGATAAACAGAAGGAAACACTAATGTTCCTTTTAAAATCTGTTTGTGATTTTGCTTTTCAATTTCAACATTTTTTGTTTAATAAGACATGAAATATGTAAATATTTAATTTGTAATTTAATATGTAAATATGTAAATTTGTAATTTAATATGTAAATATGCAAATAGAGCTATTTACAAAGTTCTTAACCTATGGCATTACAGTAATAACATATAGGGTTTTGGTTTGTTTAAGAAAGCACACATTCATATAAAAAAATAAATAAAGCTTCAATAAGCATTTTTCTTCATCTTTAAAAAGGGGGAGAAGAATTTTCAGATGTGAAAAGTCTAAGAAGCAATTTCAAAGTAATCTTGTTTTCCTGAAGTGAACAACTAGAGGTTTTCAGAAAGAATGTCTTGTTTTGCATATTTTTATCTGCAAGGTGGGAACAAATAGATGGCAATCCCTAGAAGCTTTATGTCAGATTTATAATATAGTTGTATAATTTTGTTATCTCCAAGAAACCTAATAGCGTTACTACAACCGTGGGATTGGCAGTTTGTTTTCATGAATGTTTAGATTTTCCTGGGGAAAAAAAAATTAAAGGACAGCAAAATGTATTCTAGTAACTAATAAATTATTTCATCTGTGAATTTTTGGCTCATATACCTGTATAGATTAAGATAGAATAGCCAAAGAGCTCATGTGAACATGAAGTTTGCACTATATAGCGCCATATATGTTTTATTTCATAGAATAGAACCATAGAATTGTTTGGGTTGGAGGGGACCTTAAAGATCATCTAGTTCCAACCCCCCTGGCATGAACAGGAACACTTTCCACTAGACCAGGTTTCTCAAAGGCCCAATGAATCTGTCCTTGAACACTTCAATGCATGGGACATCCACCACTTCTTTGGGCAACCTGTTCAGTGCCTCACACACCTCACAGTAAAGAGTTTCTTCCTACCATCTAATCTAAACCTATTCTGTTTCTCCTTATTTATTGGAGGTCTGATTAGGGAATGACAGTATGACATTTAACTTTCCACAGAAATCTTTGTGGTTTACAGTTATAGCTCTCAAAAAAATTTTAAAAGGCAAACATCAAAATAATAATATTTATAATCAATATTATTTAATCAGGCTATATTCATAAATTCAAGTGAATGCGATAGGTAGAATGCTGAGTCAACGACAGCTTGAGACTAAATAACCCAAAAATTCCTTAATAAAGCAAAGAATGGAAAAATTTCCATGACTTAATTTTTGTTTCCAACACACTTTTGAAAATCAGTTTTACTTTTCTTTTGCAGCATGTCCTGAAACACAATACAGATTTTCAGTATGGCTTGTAAAATATTTTCATGGTGTATCTCCATAATCACATGCTCTGCTATTTCAACAGTGTGTAAAAACAAACAAACAAAAAAACTGTGAAAGCATTGTGATATTGAGAGAAGGTCTAAGTGACTCAATTCACTCTAGGTTTCACAACTGATAATTGATTTTTTTCTAGGTTCTACCTCTGGCTCATTCCTTGACATAAGCAAATTACTAAGGAATGCTTGAAAAAAAAAGTCTGGATACCTTGATTACTTTTAGAAATAAATACAAGGTGCTCAACATTAAATCTGACAGCAATGAATGAAATATTTTACCCTGTTCATATCTTAGCACATCTGAAGGCAGCAGAAATTTTGATAAGCAGTAAAACTGAGGGGAAGGAAGGAGAAAAGGTGAAACATTTTGAGTGATGACATTTGTCATCCCAAGTAACTGTTATTTATGATGGAGCCCAGCTTTCTGGGAGAACGCTTGTCTGCCCATGGGAATGGTGAATGAAATTCCTTGCTTTGCTTTGTGCATGAGGCTCTTGTTTTACCTAATAAATTGTCTTTATCTCAAACCACAAGTTTTCTTACTTTTACCCTTCTGATTTTCTCCCCATCCCATTTTCTCCCCATCCCACCAGGGGAGAGTGAGTGATCGGCCATGGGGGGCTGAGCTGCCTACTGGGGTTAAATGATGACATTCCCTCTCTTTGGGAGTGTGAAATACTTGCAGAGATTATTTTCTTTAGAATTGATTTAGACAAAACAGAAGAAAG
This sequence comes from Corvus kubaryi, assembly GCF_017639235.1. NCBI lineage: Eukaryota > Metazoa > Chordata > Aves > Passeriformes > Corvidae > Corvus > Corvus kubaryi. Next base: position 38,728,830 of record NW_024580667.1, on the reverse strand, counting down.
ATAATTGCAATCTTAATAGATATGCATGATACAAAGGCAAATACTTCTTAGGAAGAGACTTGTTACTGTATAAAACATACCAAGTTACCAATTGCTTTACTATTCAGTGATGGAAAATTCAGAGAAACAATCCCAAGGTTAGTATTCCATAAACAACATGACTGACAATTTAACAGAGTGCTGTAACTTCTCCTAGCTCCATTGACTGTTAATAAAAAATTCTAATTTCCCTTCAGAGATAATTAAGAAGATAATTTCATATTCCATTGAAATTAAATTGGAAACCATGTGAAAAGACCTTATAATAAGTGAGTTTATTTTATTGGGTTTTATCTTTATAATGGAATTTTTTTTTATCTGTTCTTATTCAATAGTAATGTAATGAACTTGTATTAACTGTTAGCATCTTGGAATCTTGTACTATAGGATCTGTGTATATGAATTCATCTATATGTGCAGAGAAAAACAAAAGAAAAAGATAAAAGTTATTTTTCCAAGAATGGTAAATTAAGAGTTTGAACCCCAGATGGTAATCTTCACTGGGCGAGATGTTAATTTCTCTACAATATGGTCTTATGGGTAATAATAATAAAATTTAGCTTTATTTTCTGTAAATTTTCTAATTTTTTTCTTTGGATATCTCTGTCACTTTTGACAACAAAATTGCAGTGATTAGCTGGGACCAAATAAATATCCTGTACACAGATGAAATCAGCATTGTTTTATTTGTTTTCAAACTCCTAGCAGTGCAGAGTTTTACCTAAGTATTTTGAATTTTACCTAAGTAATTTGAATTTATTGCTTTGCACAGACATTTTCAGGGATAGAGCTGAACAACTTAATAGAAATTATAGGCTTTGGGAATGTTCACTTTAGTTTAGCTGCAATATTCCACTCAAATGTGCAAAACAATGCCCGGTTTTATTTGAGGTTTTATGTTGGTTTTTTTTAACATCTGCATTTTTTGTCTCCATTTTCCCTGTTTTACCTCAGTAAATGCAATATATCTGTGGGTGAAATATTTGGCCTTTAAAACATTCCAGTTAGAAAAGCCTACATCAATTTCAACACAGATTGAAATTACATCAGTCTCATCCTTCGTCCTTGTTCTGCTTTCCCTTATATCCAAATCACAAAATCACAGAATCACAGAATGGGTCAGGTTGGAAGGGACCACAGTGGTCCTGGCCACCTGCTTATCTGGTCCAGCCTCCCTGCTCAAGCAGGGTCATCCTGGAGCCCATTGCACTGAACTGTGTCCAGACTGGCACAGCAACTTTTAGAAAGAAATGTTGGCTTTGGCTCAGCTGACAACTTGAGAGCCAGTGAGTTCTTTTAACACCTTATCTGTTGCTCACTATCTTTTTCTTGTTTTAAATATATGAGTCATGGATAATGTGTTTGAAAAAAAAAATTGAAAATCTCTGGTAAAATACATGCTCAAACCCATTTGTTTGCATGGCTGAAAACATATCTGAATTAAATTGCAAATATACATATTTATAGACTAAAATTTTTAAATAGCTGCATAACCTAACAAATCACATTACTTCAGACAAGATTTTTGCATTATTTAGAATAAATATATTTTCTCTGCTATCATATATAAATATGCCCTCTCTAATTTCATTTTCATTAGAAAGAAAAAGAAAACAGTTCTTGATACACACAAACCCCAATGTATTTACTGATATACCTAAATAACTGATCAAAAATTCATCTGGAACTTTAATCCCAGGTCATCAGTGCCAAACATAAGCAAATTGAAATGTAAATCTGTAGAAATTTATTGATATTTTCATTTTTCCCAGCTAATCCTATAATTTATTCATGTCAAGATGCAGACAATTTTTTCTCTTTTCAAGCTGTTTACTTTACAGAATGTATCCTCTATTACATTTCAAGAATTTTGGCTATGGTTGTAACAGTAGTAGAATTTTATTATTTTTTTGAAAATCAAAAAATCCTTTCTAAATAGGAATTAATTATATCCATCCTGTGAAATGAGTGATGCACTGGGGTCTATTTACTCAGCATGGTGTAGAACTAAGCAGCTGTGTCTTGATATGCACAAACAGGTTTAGATGAATATCATTCATTCAAGGATTATGTTGGTATTACCTGTAATATCTGCTATACCACCTCTGAAGTTGGAAAATGAGTTGTAAATAGAAGTGATCCAGTTGGAATTTATGGTCAGAAAAAAATTAACTTGTTTTCTGCTTCAGAAAGTGGAAATTTGATGCCTTTAATGAGAAACAGTGATCAGGATATCTTTCACACTTCTACCAAATGCAAGAGTAAAGCTATACATAGATACATACTGTGGTAATATTTCACATTAAGAGAGATACCTTAAATATTGTGTTCGGTTTTGGGGCCCTCAAAGCAAGAAAAACATTGAGCTGCTGGAGTCCAGAGAAGGGAGACAAATCTGACAAAGGGTCTAGAGAAAAAGTTTTCTGAGGAGCAGGTGAGGGAGCTGGAATTACTTATCCCGGAGAAAAGATGCTGGAAAGAATGGAAGACCTTATTGCTCTTTACGAATAATTGAAAGGAGGTTGTAGCAAGGTAGGAGATTGGTCTCTTTTTCCAGGTGAAATGAGATGAGAAGAAATGGCCTCAAGTTGTGCCAGGTTTAGATTTATATGTCAGGAAAAAAATCTTCACTGAAAGGTGGCAAAGCATTGGAACAGGCTGTCCAGAGAAGTGGTGGAATAAACAACCCTGAAAGTGTTCAAAAGTCAGATAGATGTGATGCTTAGAGACATGATTTAGTGGTGGACCAGACAGTGCTAAGTTTATGGTTTGATCTGATGAACTTAAACGTCTTTTCAATCTAAATGATTCTGTTATTCCTTCTTCTGTGCTACTCTGAAACTGAAAAAATGCAAATATGGAGGTCCAATTGAAAAACATGCATTTTTCAGAGTGGGAAAAGACACTCATTCCTGAATTACATACCCTGAATGCTTTTCGGAATGTTTTTTTTCTTTGATTTTCTTTTTACTTTGTTTTGTTTTTAAATGAGAATTGTTTTACAATGTCATGTCTGGGCATCCCTCAGACTGATCAGAGCTATGTTTTCATCCCCTGAGAGCAGAAAAGAAGTCTGACTCTGATATTTTTTGGTTTATCAGAAAAAGTAATGCAGTGTTATTGTCAGTATTTTCTCAGGTTTAGCTTTTAGGAAGTTTATATATCGTTTGACCATGTTTATGAGTTTGTATCTCAAACACAAATATAAGGAGAATACCTTCTCTTCTGAGTACGAAAGGGAACAAGGTCAGTGCCATCACCACTGGCAGCTCTTTGCGGTTTTGCACTTTACCAGTACTATGTAGGATTTCAGAAAGGGCATTATTTTTCCAATGCAGAAACTATTCCAGTATTTCAATGCACAGTGGAATATGTAAATTTTATTACTTGTACATAACTTATGGTTACATTATATCTTCTCCAACTCTGCACAGGAGAGAAATTGTTATAGAACAAGAATAATAGAAAACATTAAGTCATAAATATCATTACTTTTTTATTCTTCTCACTGCTATATAAAAGAATTGCAGAGTTATCTCATGACTTATATATAGAAATAGTACAATAAAAAATTAGTCTGATGGTTCTAAATTTAACAAAGTAATTTTAAACTGCCAGAAAAAAAAGCCTTGTTTATTCTCCAGTAACAATCAAAGTATTGAATATCAACTGCAGTATACCGGTATGAGACAAAAAATTGGTGAGTAACACCATTTGAATACAATATTCTTAAGACTGTGCTTTCTGAATGCACTGAGGACTCAGAAAAATAGAAATTTGTAAGGATGCCTAAATATTATATGCTGACACACACCCTACAGAACCAGTTTGCACAATAGAATGCTATTTCTTTCAGAAAAGGGTAGGAGATTGACAAGAAAATATAAATTTTAATATAGAACTCCAAATAAAAATTATTGAGATATATGTTTAGAACTTCATGTGTGAGATAGGGGAATAGAATTGTTAAGTATGTTTTTAAAAAGTTGTCTTCATCATCTCAATTCTGCTGCTGCTCTCTCAGAAGTATTTAAATCATTGTTCTAACATTTTCAATTCTTTCTGGTTTTTGCTTCAGCTTAAGTATAACTTTTATTTCCTGACTCTTGTTTTGGCCTCTATTTTTCTTCTTACAGTAATTTACCTTCCTTTTATTTTTGAGTACAGTCATGCCTATTTTTGCCTGTTTTTTGTCCTGAACTAGATTTAAAAGTATTAAATTCTATGAGTAGTTACTTTTAATGTCATTAGTGGTGTGGAAATTTATTTATGCCTTTCTAAAACACACATATAATTAATTTGGTACACTCCAATTAACTGTGTAGGAGTGTGGTGTCACTTGTCCTACGCAATGTTTGCAAGCTTAAGGACATCAAGAAGTCTTTGACTACCACAAAAAGTTTTAAACACCCTCTACCATAACATCTGAGCCTTTCCCCCTGCTTTAAGTATAAATGTTTACTATTGGTGTCAATGGTGACATCTACATCTGCTTTCTAATCACCAGGCCAAAGCCATAAGCCCATTTCATATCTCCCAGGGGGAGCTGCTGGCCTTCGAGGCACCTCGTAGTCAGACAAAACTGTTGTGTCCTGTCACTGTCTCAGGACTAGTGTGTGTTGGAGGACAGCTTGTATTCTTTTTAACTGATGCAGTGAGGGCTTGGCTGGTTGGCTCATTTTCTTCTGCCAAGGATCTATGCAGCTAAAAATAATTCCAAATTCATGGGATTACTTTGAATTTTGTTACTTTTTCTTACAAAACCATTAATTTTTCTATTTTTTGCCTTGTGTTCTTTAATTTCTAAGCTGTGTGGAGCAGGCCACTCATTCTCATTATGTAAGGCAAACCCCAAAGCCTGCATAGTACTGACAAGTGCAAGACCTACATGTTTACACACTATTCGTTGAAAAGTACAGAGGCTGAGAGAGGCTGTGTCCTGTTTGACCCTGTGGTGACACCCAAGGCTAGGTTTTTGGTTATAATACAGTAATTTGGAAGAAGTTTCTTTCTTTCAGTGAAAACCTTCCTTTATTGTTTTCTCCTCATTGCAACTTAGTACTTATTGACAAACTTTGGTAAAACCTCACTACATATATTATATGGATTGAATAAAAGACAGCTGTTTCTAACAGTTATTAAATAAACTGATGTTCTACAAAGGACAAGAAACAATACCTCTTATAATGGAAAAGTAATAAAAGAAGAATTAATGCAAAAAAAAAAAGCGTATCTATGGGTGTAGAATTAGTGCTTAGAAGCAGCAAGTCTTTCAGTATCTTCTGATGCTACGTGCAGTATGATGAGGCCAAAGCATCTTGTTTCGTCCACTGATTTCACAGTCGATAAGAGGCTCTGCAAATCCCTGTCCTAGGCAACATTTTACCACTGTCCTGAGGTGTGATCTTTTCCAGCTTGCTGTGTTTCTGATTCTCTTCTCATTATTTTGAGCTTTTTAAAATTTATTTATTTATTTTTCTATGTATTTTAGTGACTACATGGACTTCAACGAAAATGATTTCTCATGTCTTTCCAAAGTTCTTGGTAGTAACACAATTGTTGTGTAATATTAAGTGAAATATGTTGGGGACTCAGATAAGAGAATTTCAGATTTGTATATGCTTTTTCCATTTGTTTATTACAGGATTTCAAACAGCATAAGAAAAGTGAAGCAACAGTTCAACAATCTTAAATCTCTAGATCAGTTGGAGCCAGGAGCATTTATGTAATCTTTCTCTTCTTTCTCCCTAAAAAGCTCTTTTTTCTTGGCTCCACAGAAATGATGGATAAAATTCCCCTGGGAAATAATGTAAAGCCTAGTCATTACAATGCATAATAGGTAGAGATTTCCATTTTTCTCTGTAAGTTATGTAACTGCTGGCTAATTCATACCTGTACTTTTTTATGTTTTCAGTGCAATTTAGCTGACCTTCAGGTGGTCTACTTAAATTTGTTTCATATCAGAGCTAGAGGAAAGATAAAAACCCTTATCCACCCATCTCCTCAGAATAAATACTTCTAAATACATTGGAAGACAAAAAATCTGTGTTGGCAGGGTTGGTAAGAATCCGGGTTATAAGAAAAGGAAGAAGAAATTAATCATGTGAAACACTGTAGTAAGGCTCTGATAAGACTGAAACTCACACATCATCTTGTGTGGAGATTCACACAAGTAGCTTAATCTTTGCATCATAAACTTGCACAGGTTGAGATGTTAAAAGCAACACAATCTGAGAAGTCCTAGTTTCATAGAACTTGAAAGCATACAGAAAAGGCTGTGTAAGAACTTAAAATAATTGTACAAGTCTTATTTTGCAGTTAATTTGTTCTATTGTATTTGTTTGGGCTTTGTTTATTAACATAAAACATGTAAATCCCTGTGGATTATTGCGTTGTTGTAATTTTGCTGCCTTTCTGTACTTTTTAAGTCTTCTTCCAAATTTCTTTCTTGACACTAAGGAGAGCTCTGAAACCTGGATGCATTTTATCTTTGAGTACTCTCACATAGGAACCAATTGATATGAGACAACCACTTCAGAATTAGGTTCTGGGTGTCTGTCAAATGACATTATTCTAGGAAAAACGTGCAAGGTAAAAGCACTTGACATAAATACTTAATCAAGAATTAGAGTCTAGATTAAGTTTTACTGTGTTCCTAGAAAATTATTCTAGTTCACAATATAGAAGGTCATCCTTCAGAGGCTTAAAACATTTGAATTCACTTAGGTGTGACTACCAGCAATTCCCTAGTTTTTGCTCCCTCCATCCCTTAGTAGAAACTATTAATATTTACATATCACTTATTGCAAAATATTTCATAAGATACATGTCAAAGGCTATTGTAAATGCTCAAAGTGCTAAGTTCTAGACTGCTGTTTATATATTTTAGAGGTTATCTGGAAGGTTAACTGACTCTGATTCAATTCTAAACCTGCTCTTCCCAGGGACCTGGGTAGCCTCATAGGTCTCAGACTTTCCCTTCTTGTGGAACTGGTTTTGAGACATAGGAAAACACATAGGGACTTCCTAATATACTTAGATAGCTATTAAATTTAACTCTTCAATTTTAACTGTCTTAGCTATGTACCTATTTTTCTAATATTCTTTTCTATATACCACATATAAAATTGTTGCAATGGAAGTTCCACGAAAACACCAATAGAAAGTGTCCAAGACAGTATTTTTAACATAATGCAGTTCATACTACAAAAAGATAGCATTGTAATGGTCATTATTGCCTAAAAGCATCATCCTCTGAATGACAATCAAGAGTGCACAGCTTCAATATTTATATATTTTAATACGCATATTTGATCTTCTTTCTGTTTTTCATTAAGCTTCCAAAAGAGTTAATGTTCCTTTTGCAATTCTGTTGATCCAATGAACTATAAAGCAGAGACTGTGGATTCATATCTTCTTTGGAATATATTGGTTTTGGGGGGTTTTTTTATAATAATGTGGAGTATTTTCCTTGTTCAATCAAGCAAGAGACAATGTGTTCAAGTGAGCAAATCTAGTGTTTATGGCAGCCCCAGTGACCACCCTTTGACCACTGTTAAGCTCTTGTCTGGTGTTAAACAGGTCTAGTCAGGCACCTTGCCTAGTAGGCTCACTTACCAGTTAATCAGGAAATTCTTTTCCACACAGTCCAGGAACCTCCTAGACTTCATCCTCTCTGCTGTGTTGTAATTTCAGTGGGCATCTGGCAAATTGAAGACCCCCATGAGTACACAAGCTGGTGACGGTGAGAATTCTGCCAGCCATTCTGTAGAATTTATCATCTGCCTGTTCATTCTGGTGAGGAGGTCTGTAGCAGACACCTACCAGGACATCCACCCTGCTGCTCTTCCCCCTGATTTTCACCCACAGACTCTCAACCTTGTCATCATCATCATCATCATCATTGTCATCAATTTCAATACAATGAAAACATGTGACTAAGATGCCACTTTAAATTGCAGTCTTATTAGGAGAGATATTTTGCCCCATCTTCATGAATATTCAGATTTCATCTTTCAGTGCATGCTGGTATATAAGGCCTTTTTGCCCAATGAATGATTAAAGCCATCAGAGGTTTCCAGAGTAGTAAAAAAATCGCAACAGTCACTCACATTCAAAACAAACACTCAACTAACATTCTGAATTCAATTTGTTTTGAGGCTGAAGGTAATGTGAAGAAGCATTACAGCAAGAGCCACGTGAATCTTGACTTGTGCACGCATGTCTTCTAAAAATCATATACTGCGCAAACTCTACACCAGAAGAGCTACTAGATAACCTTACAGTGCTGAAGTCTACCTTTCTGATATCTTAGGGGTTTATTTCCCGAGGAAATTATTACATAGAAGGTATATGTTTATAAGGTCCTAAATTAATTTATCAAAATTTAAATATGAGCACAATGTACTAAATTTCACATAATGCCAAATTACTTTTTAAAACAATCTTTACGTGATTACTTTATAATGATGTTTAAATTTTTAATTGCTAATAAGGGTGTAAAGGAGGTATAAAATACAAGGACATAAATTGGTAGGCCGAATAAAATCACCTGCAGATATTTTTCTACATTTGCTCACTAACAGATCAGGAAACACATTTAAATCAAGATACCAGTAAAACTAGCAAATCCTCCTTCTCTATTTAGGAAACTTATTATTGTCAGCAGTGAAACATATCACCCAATATGATGCTGTTTTTCAAAGCATATTTTATTGATATTGTTTATTGATGCATATAGAAAAACCACACACATCCTCATGGCAATACACCTATGTTACTCTCTGCCCAGAGAGAAAACTGACTAAAAGGAAAGGCATTCAGTAATCCAGGCACAAAAACCAATACCAAGCAGTAATTGGAAATTATGTGTTTGCTTGGAAACTGCTGAGAATACTGCTTTGTTTCAACTGAAGAGAAAAATAAGGTAGGCAGTAAAATAGCAAAACCTTTTTCTTCTTAGGCACAATTGATCTCAGTTTGAAGAAACGGCAACAGAGAACATTAAACACAGTTCTTCAGCCTCAAAAACATCTCCCACAAATATTAGAAGACATCCTAAGATTAGCTAGATAACATAAGACAATTCAGATGGAGTTATTAGGTTATGGGTGCATAGATTTAAACTCAGATTAGCAATAATGAAATATGCCTACTAAGAATAATGGCCCTTTCAGAAAAGAGTATATCTAATCAAGTATGTTATGCACCATTGAGTTTTTGTTCAAGGGGCTTGCTGTTTAATAGCTGTTTGGTGGCATTTGGAACTGGATGCAGTTATTAAACAACGTAAAAAGCTAATTTGTTTCTTGGCAGGAGGAGTTAGCCCTTTTGCTCTCACTCAAATTCAAATAAAATGACCCTCAAGTAAAATAACTGCAGAGAAGGAGGGGATACGCATGTGATAATGAAGGAACTGACAGCCTATTATTTGCAATCCTGCAATCTTCTGTTGGAAAATTAAATTGAAAAGAAGTGTAGATGTATTTCCAAGTACTCTGAATCTGAAATAATTCTGAATAAAATATGGAGAATGGAGACAAAAACAAGAATATTTTCTGTAAAAAAAGGTTTGTTTTGCTTATTTTTCATTTGTCTAATGAGCGTATACTACAATATAGTTCATGATAGTACATCATAAGATATTACAACAGTATAAAAACTATAGGATGGCAAGACTTCCCGGGCCTGGCACTTTTATTCAAGAAAACCCTTCCTGAAATTAGTTTAGGATGATATAAGAACAGTATTCATAAGATGTATGCAACTGGTTCATTAATGAATCCTTTCAGGAATTATGAGGTTTATTTTAATTTTTACTTGGTTTCACAGTATCAGGGTAGAGTCCAACATATAGATGCAATGAAATCAATAAAACAATTAGCTTTTGCTAGAAATAATGGAATTATTCCCAGTACCTTCTTTATAAAATAGCAAACAAAAATATAATTACTACAGACATCTGTGAAAATCTGACCACTTATCCTCAAAGGTGGTCTACAAACACAGTTTAGAAAGTTAGGGTAGGTATTCCATAGCTGCCAAACCACTGTCATTTATTGCATCCATTTTGGGAAATTTGAGGTTTATCTGACCAAACAGGTATGGATAAACAAGCAAACACACATCATTAAAATGTAGATGTGAGCCCACAGTGCCTATTCATTTATATTGTGTATAAAAAATTTCAAATGCCTAGCTCAGATTTTGTTATTCACATTCTGTTCAATAACTTCCAGCCACAATGATTATGTCTGATCCTTCTGTGGACCAAGTCAAAGATGGACAGTTTAAATTGCCTCTGAAAACACTCATAGTTGATTTTGATTTCTGAAATACACTAAGAAAATTCATAAATACTAATTTTTTTTCCTATCTGTATACTTAACTAAAGTGGGTCCATCTGATCTCCCTATGTACACCAGCCAGTTTAAAGCCCATACTGACAGGATCAGTCTGGCTTTATTGTAGATCTCCTGAGAGTACAGAACTGAAATTGTGTGGAAGGGTTTAGGGCTCTATTGTTGCGTAAATGTGGATGGTCATATAAGCTTCAGCTCAAATCGGAACAAGTTTATCATCGATCCACTGAGGCTTGCCCCTTGTTTTATGGATATATTTGCAAGCTAAATGGGACAGATTGCTTTTATCAGTGGTATGAAATTTTCATACTGTTAAATTATTAGCATTGCCCTTGATCCAGTTCTAGCCTGTCCTAACTTGTGGTCTTGAACAAATGCTCAGGTAAGACAAAATTTGCATGTGACTGAGATTATTCTCAGTAGATAACTTGATTATGGCCACCCTGTTGGATCAACATGGACACAAGCTGTGCCCTGCAACTTATTTTTAAGGTCAGAGGACTGCTTCTGATCTGTTTTGTTTACTAGTATAGGTGTATTCTGTATGAATAGCATAGCGTCTGGCTCATTTTGGACCTTTTCAACTACTACTCTCAAAAGGCAGTATGGACAAGACTGTATCAATTTATACTCCATCCTGTGTAGTCCTCTAACATTATTCCAGGAGTCTTTGGGCTATGGCTCAGCTTTCCCTCACTGCAGACGCTCCAGACTAACATGCTCCCACAATTGTGCTTACATGTGTCCTAGAAGAAACCCATAGCCAAGTACCATGAAGACATTCAGACTTGGGGTCAGAGTTAGAGGGTAGCTACAGGCTCTGTTTTACATAGCTGTCCATTTAAGCTCAGTTATCATTCTTCTACTCTGAATTATGAGTAGGTGTGGACTGCCACCTCAGCCCACTTGTCAATGATATGATTGTGATGAGCATTATAAAGGACTTGAGTCAGTGATTTTTTTCTCTCCATATCTCAAGATTCATATTTTAACTTGACTCTTCCTCTAAAATGTAAATGAGCACTCAAAATGTCAAGATTACAAAAAATTAAAGGTTTTAGAAAAATTCTGTTCAACAATATCATTAATTTCCTTTTGAATTTTTTAGAATTAAAAAAAATTCATAGATGTAGATAGGAAAGGTTTCTATCTTGAAGGAGCTGCACAGAGAAATTTCATGCATCCATTTCCTTTCATGTGTCAAACACTTCAGTCACACTATGTCTAAGACTACTATAGCATTATGCAGGTATTCTCATTTGCACAAATCCTTAGGAGTCCATATGGGAAAAAAATACAGTATGATAACCTACTACTGTTATTAGCTTAGTTGATAGGATTTACAGCATAGTATTTTCTTCCCAAGTGTTTGGGAAGAATAGATGTCTCCAAATAAAATTCTATCTGAGGTAGATGTGGCACAAAGGAGGTGATTCCACAAAAAGAAGGCTTTTAGCAATCACCAATCAGCAACTGTCCTGAAAGCAAAAAATGCCAGAACTGCAGACTCACAAAAGTCTGAATTAGTTGCCGTCAATGCCTCTGATGTTTTTTAATAAAAAACTGATGTTGAGGAAGCCTGTTGAAGAACAAGTGCTTATGGGATTTATAAGCATTGTTTTAGAGGCAGATATCAGAAAGTACAGGCTAGTTTGGAAAGAGACTTAAAGCAACCCATGTACATAAGACAAAACCAAGCACACCATAGTAACCCTTTTATGACACAAAATCATTTCACATACAGCCTATTCTTAATTTTCTCCGTCCTTTTCAGTTTTGTACAATGCTTTGAGAAAATGTTTGGAATATTGTAAGACTAAAGGGGTAGAACAGTAAATGGTTTAGACTTTTTAATTGTACTGTTTTATGGGAAATACATAAGAATACACTCCTTCATTGTAAAGTATTTATCTCAAGAGGTATACATCCAAGCTTTCCCATACAATAATGCATGGCATTTCTAAACATAAAACTTCCATTTCAATGCATAAAGGAATTAAACATAATTAACCTGGAGAATACTTTGCTCACATTTTCAGCGATTTTTTGCTGAAATATATTTTATAATTTTCTCCAGAATTTCCATCTGAGTTTCTCTTCTTTATGAAGTACCAGCAGTGAATAAGCAATTTTAGCCACTTCAAATTCTAAGGAATATGAAATTATATCACTTTACATAGAAAATCTGGGGTTTTTTAAAACATGAAGCACTTGGAAAACAGTTTCAAATTCTTGAAGGAAGAAATATCAATATGAAATCCTCTGCATGGTTCAGAATACTTACAACCATTAATTCCTTTCATAATTATTTCAAAATATCAAGAGAGACCTTGACAGTGAATGATGTTGCTTTTCATACTGCTATTTATCACAACAAATGAAGTCAAATTTGGAGAAAATCAAACAGAATCCTATTATTCTCATCAACCTGTTTTTTGCTGTACTACCTACCTTAATTTTATTTTAGCACTATTCTGTGAATCCACATAATGTGTTAATTGAGATGTTAAGTGTGTTAGGCAATTTTAAGATTCTGATATGTTTAGTAGGAATTCAATGTCAGAAAAATGCAAAAGAATTTATAATAATTTTTAACTGTCAGTTCTAATATTTTTATGTTTCTATTTAGGGATGTTTCTGCCAAACTACAGTTTGAGATGCAACAGAATACATTATCTGATAAAAATCACATTCATTTAACAGATTACTTGAAGAAGAAATTTGGTACCAGATACTAACGCCAAATTCTGGGTGTACTCAGCAGTCACTCTCTTAGGGATTCGATCAATGTTTATCCCCAGAAATGAAATAAATAAATGAGCTTTCTGAAGACTTTAATTAGAATCCACCTGGAAAGAGAGAATTTTTTTCTTGTAAAACATAATATTCCAGGCTTTCATATCAGGTGGCAGCTAATAACACTCCCAGTTATAAATACTGGTCCTGAATCTGCTTCAGTCTGAGTTACATTTTCATACCAAGCACAGTCCAGTAGCAATCCTATTATAACTCTATTTTTCTTTTCTAGGTCATGCCCAAAATTAACCACAGACATAGCATCTTAGGATAGTGACACTGAATCCTATACACATAGTATTTAACTGTCATCTCACTGTCAGGATCATTTTGTACTGTCCTAAAGAGCTCTCTTCAAAATAAATGTGCCACAGAAAAGCCCACTTCTCAGCAGTGTGGGAGGAAACCAGCTTGTTGTCCTTCGGGGCTGGGCTAAGGACCAATCCCCCTGGTTTTTTAGCAATATCATCATAACTGTAGGATTCTGCTGTCTCTGAGACATACACAGTGTCATGGTATTTCAGTACATATCTCCCACGCCCTAAGGGAATACTCAAAAGTATTTCTTTCACTTGGCTTTATATCATCAGCAATTTTCATTTTATAGAGAGAGTTGAAAATAGGATCTTTTTTCTGGTGGCAAGTTACAGCTAGAATCCAGATTGAAGTATACAAAGATGTTGGAACACAGTACAAAGTCTAAGTAAACTAGGTCAAGAAGCTTAGATTTTTTTTCATCAGGTTTTTGGTAATTTCCTGCTCCTTTGTGAATAAAATATTCTTTTAAAAAATGTAAAATTATTGATATTTTCTGGGTTTTTTTCAAGATAAATCTGACTATCTTGTTAATGATTCTATTCCACAAGTATTTTCTTTTCAATTTCTCCTGAGTTAAGGTGAAAGTGCTAGCAAAGTAAAAGACCATAATTTTTTTTAGTATTTGAATCTTCAATCTGACCATTTCGACAGTCCTGTTATCAGGTTTTAAGCGATGATTTCTAGAAGCCAAAATACTTGATTTAGAATAATGTAGCATAACTAATAATAGAAACCAGGAATACATGGAATGCTTCTTTAAATAAGTCAGCAGATTTCAAAGGCATATAAAAAGTTGTTGCTACTGGATTATTTTTTTCATACTGAAAACTACTTCACACCTGTTCACCAGTCTTGAGATGACATGCCATATTTTAATACTGTTCATTTCCAAATTAATTTTGCCCTCATATCTGCTTCCCCTTTATTCCAATGAAATCATGTTGGATATTGACTAATAAAAGCCACTAGGGAATTTAAACTGTAAACAAAGGAGATATTTGTGGGAGCTTTCGCCAAGACAAAATGTTAAATAATTTTAAGTTTTTCAGACTCAAGGGATAAACCCAATATTATGCTCCATTTTAGGTGACTGGTCATGTAATAGATGCCCTATCACTGTAAATAAACATTTCAAAATTGTAGATAGAAACAATCTACTTGAGGATTTCACTTTCAGTCTGTATTCATGGTGCTGAAAATTATTAAAATGCAATAGACTAAGAGGTTGGCAGGAACAAGAAAAAATCTTTGCTCACGAATCTTTCAGAAAAGACAAAATTGCATGATTCTATTAACAATTAGGTAGAACAGGCATATAGGATTAAAGGTTTTAATTTCTACTGCATAAATATACTGTTGTATCTATGCCTGTGAAACTCATTACTCCTGGAAGAGCCTTTTAACAGGAAAAATTAATGACTTGTACAATCAGCATTCACTCTTGTACATTCCTATCCATCACCCTCCTTTAAAATGTTGAAAATAAGTAAATTGTACATCTTGCAATTTTTTTGCCCTGTAAGGTGTTTTGCAACTTCTAGAAACCTGTTTCAGGGAACTGTCAATCTGAGAGTGTTCTACTTTCACACAGAGTGAGCAGAAAATCTACATCCACAGAAGGAAAGGATACTAATAACGTATGTAAAAGAATCTGAGAGGGACCATGGGCAAAATTCTTGGAGATTATCAAGATCATTGTGACTCTGCTGTGGAAAAGTGTATTAAATATTTCTAGTTGTTTGTTTTTCTTTGTTGTTCAGTATTTACCCCTGAGCAAGTGCAGTGATACAGACATGTTATGTAACAAAGCATGCTATTTTACTTACAATACTTTTTCCTTTAGTAAAACTCCTCTTAGTATAGTATCATACCATAGTCATTTCATCTGAAATGATATTTCTGATGAAAATTTATTTGAGATTTCCTTAATATATTACCTCATTGTGTCATTTTTTTGAAGGGAGACTATTTCCTTCTTTTAGATTTAAAAACAAAGTATTTAAAAACAAAATAAGAAGAACTGTCAATGTGGGAAGAACTCTGCTATGCTGAAAGGACAGAAAAATATATATATATATACAATGCTTTAACGTGCCATGATGTTTCTTTCCAGACCCCTTCTTCCTACATGCAATAGAACATGCTAAGCACAACCACCTTCATGCAGCATAGGTGTCCCAAAGGAAAAAATGAGGAGATGTAAGGAATCTTGTCTTTGTTCACATACTGCAGTTCAAATTAATTAATTAAGAATTAATTTTGGGTTGCCCAATAACCTAAACACAGTGCTCCCTCCTGATTTGTTGGGTTAGGAGTACACAAACATTGAGCAGCGTAACAGATGTCCTGGCTTTGTATAAAAGAAACTATACACTGTATATTTCTGACAGTGTCAAGAAAATCTGCAGGGAAATATCTGGGCCATATGTTTAATGTTGCATATCAGGCAAGAACTGACCTTCTAGATAGGAATACTCAAGCCAGGAGCCTTAGAAATGTCCTTTTCATTTGCTTTACTTGCTCTGTATTCAGTATACAATAAGCACGCTAGAGGATTGAGAGCTGATATCTGTCACATGTGAGAGGCAGTAATAGCTCTCATTACATCTGCCACTGCAAGTAAAAATGCAGATTCAGCTGACAAACCATCTAAATTTGGCTGAAGGATGGAAAGCGACTTGGTGGATCAGAAATTAAAAATACTGCAAACTTTGGTTTTGTTACTCCATCTTAACAGAAGTCCTGAGCTGAATTCAGCAAACTACACTGGCACAAAGTCATAAAACAGCAAGTCAGGCCTATATATTTTATTATGAGAAAAGAATTGAATCTCTTAAAATATACCCATAATCAAAGACAAGTGGATGTTTTGCAGAAATTCAACTTTTAAAAAAAAACCCCATTGCCTTCTCCACAGTAATGTCACATAACTTTTTAACGCAGTTTGTAGAAGTGTGGTTTAAAAGGCTTACATATTTCAAGTTGCCATAATTTGTCATAATAAGGATCCTACTGGGAAGAGTCAGGCTGATGGACAGTCCTTATAAAGACCCTTATTTCCGCTTGGCAAAGAGGTTTCTAAATGATTCCAAATGAACTAAATGGACTCAGGTGAAAAAGAAAACTTTCTTTTAGAGCAATATTATACCCATTTAAATGGAGGCAACTGATTTGTTTCACTGAGAAATGTTAAGTCTATAAACATTCAAGTATATATCTACAATCTGACTATCTCACATTCAGTAATTTGTTGTCCTGCGTGAATGCTGCCTGAGGGGGTTAAGGGATGATGAGATACTTCTTTCTCTGGGTAAAATATTTCTTAATGCACACATAGATTATTAATGTGTCTTTTATTTCTTTCAACCCTTCTTTACACCTAGCAAAGAGAATGAATTAACGCAAAACACACCAATTTACGGATTGTATTATTTCAAATGACCAGAAGGACTAACTATATGTAGACTATGTCTCACGTTTCAACTGTAAGCAAAACCACCCCATCCTCCAACATGGTAAGAAAACCATCCCACCTCAGAGCTCCAGAGAAGAGTACAACCCTAAAAAGGGAGTAGCTTGAGTGACAGATGCAGTTGTGGAAGCAAAGCAAATGGAAAGGCCAGTGTGTAGGCCTTATCAGGCATGCTTGCTTTTGGTAGTATTGTGTCACTGTGTTTGAAAGACATTCCTGTTAAAAATCAGATTATAGCATAAGAGTATGTTAGCAGTGCAAAGAAATCTAAGCCACCTAACTCTACCTAAGTGTGGCAAGGTAGGTTCAACTATAAACTATAGAACTAGTTTATAGTTGAACAATAGAAATAGTTTATTTTATTGACATACAAATTTTCAAGAGGCAAAGAAATCAGCAACTTTTCTGTAAGGGTCCTTCAAACCAGAAGGAAATGGAAGAAGCTGTGAGTAACCTCCTGTGTAATGGGAGGCGGCATTTATTTTCCAATTTATTTTCCAATTCCGTGCATATTCTCTTCAATAAAATATAATAACCGTTTTTATTCCTAACTACATAAAAATTTTAGTACATATTTTGGAGCTTTCCAGAGGGGCTGGAAGAGTGCCGAGTTGCTAGAGCCATGACTAGAAGACATAGGAGCACAATAAGAGGTGGGCAGTGATAGCTGCTAAAGAAGGACCTTCTGGTAGAAGAAAGAAACTATGCACATGTGTACTACTGGCAAAAGCAAGTACTACTAAAAGGTTTTCAAAACTTTAAAATGTAAATGAAGGTTGCTGCAGCAAGGGCAAGTCAACTAGATAGTCAGCTGCTAGAGGAAAGACTATAAAACCATTATGATTATATACTAAGGATTAGTTGTTATTATTACCCCTCTTATTTATTTATATCTTTATTAGGTTTTTTATATCGCTTGAATAAAAATGTTATTTTTTAAACTTTAATTCATGTCTGCACATAGAAGACTTAGCTATTTGAGTCCCAAAGGCTTAATATAATTATCCCAGGTCTGCTTGAGCTGGTGTTTTAGAAGCAAGCCCTTAAATATCATTTCAGCCTTTGTTGCTGTCTGTCAATTTTTGCCAGGAGGATTACACAATCTTTTTTTAAAAAAAGGATTATATCAAATTACAAAATGAATCCAATTATCAGATTGATAATATTCTTTCTAAATTAATCCTTAGGCTCCATAGGAAAAATTTGGATTGTGGTAGTTCTGCTTAGCTATTAGTCCTCAGAATAAAGAAGTGGTTTTTATTCAGTGGCATTTGATATAGGAAAGTTCCAACCATGTAACAGATGCAACATGAACAAAGTCACTTGCAGGTTATAGTGACTGTTGATACTATGGCTTAAAGGTATCCTGCCTGAATTATATGTTGATTAGGGTCAGAAAATAACCTGATTTCCAACACTGAGCTTTCCTACAAAAGACTTAATATAGGTATTAATTAAATAAACAATATCAATTCCAGAAGTAATCAATGGGTACAAATTAATAAATATCTGCTGCTAAACAGAGAGACAGTATTGTATATAGATTTTGAACATTGTTCAACAATTCCTGTTGAAATGTTTTAAATGTTTGAAAAAAACTGTTCAATAGTGGTCATAGAAGAGGGAGTTTCAACCTAGTTGAGAGTTGATAACTTAGAATTTAAGTTAGTGATTTTTTAAGATTCCAGGATTAAATGTTGAAGAATCCCTTGATGGGTTAGGGGTTACTTGTTTGTGAATTTGTAACCATAGATGTTGCTGAAGCTGTCAAAGGATTTTAACAATGCAGAAGAATCACAAGTCTCTGTATCAGGTATGGTGATATTAAGAGGCTAGAGAGCAGGAATCATTGCACGAAAGAAAAATAAAAAAAACAACAGAACAACAACAAAACCCAGGATGCAAAACTGGTTCTTAACAAGAAATTGCATTTCTCATGTTTTTAAGATGATGGTTTCATTCATTTCTCTCACTGTTAGTTCTTCAAAAGCTATTTAAGAAACTGGGGGTCACTTTTCTCACCTTAATAACTTCCCAGAAGAATACCTCATAATTAAAAAAGGTCTTCCCATTTCAGATATTTTGGGTAAGAAATTGTATATATATATATCAATAAGTAGACTCAATGGATAAATCAGGTGTCACAGAGATGTTGAAAATTGCAAAGGTTAAGGCATTGGTTTTGCTTCCTTGAAAGCCCTAGTTCAAAATTCTAGACTCAAAATTCAAAATAATTTTTAAAACACAAGCTAGACAAAAAAATGCAATCAGAAGAATACACCAATTATGCTCCAAATAAAGAGAGATTATATACCTATATATGGTAAGTCAGTGTTAAAAGTTTTTTTTATCTAAAATTATATTTCGAAGACTTAATATTTATATGCTTATATCCCTCAAAGGGACAGATTCATGTCTGCTACATCTCTTGTAAAAATTTATCTGCATTCCTCATATCATGGTTCTGATTAAGTGTTTTTTCAGGTCTCAAAACTTTATTTAAAACTAAATCTTCAGATTTCTCTTCCAGTACTTTTTATCAAGCATCATTATGACTGTGATCCATGAAGCATAATAAACTTTTCATATTCCCAAAAGGGGAAATGCAAAATATGAATCTAAATTGCTAGCATGATGAATATCTATGAATATATAAACATTTAAAACTACAATGATGTTATAGAGAAAAATATATTTCCCTAGAGTATATATTCAAATAAGGAAGACTGGACAAAAGAGTTATCTCACAAAGAAGATAGGAACTGTGAACAGCTTTTGAATTAAATAGTTTCCCTAATCTGCAGCAACCTAATAAAGCCTCTTGATGAAGCCAATTGCCAAGACAATCTCTTCTGTGCCAAATCTGTAAGAAGTTTAGACTGGAAATAAGTGAAAGGATCTTCTTTCCTTTAGGAAGAATCTTTGCCCTTTTCATACTGCTATCCTGTACACATTTTAGTGGGCAGCTTTTGTCTTATCATTTTCTCCAGACCCCCATGACTTTAGAGCGCAAGCTGAAACACTTGCTAAATTAATTAGTACCATAAGATGTTAGTCATAGTGAGGAGTAGCATAACACTCAGCATTTAGCGTAGTATTTGGGGTAAAAAGGAAGAATCCTTTCCTTCTCTACCCCATCTCTGCTTCTAGCACTTTGTTCTCGTCCTTCTGTGCTTAAGGAATGTAGCTCTAGCTAGAAGAATTTTGTGCATATTTTCCTCTCCCTATAGATTCTTTTCACCCTACTATCATTGACACATAATCTGAAGCTACCTGACGCACTTGTTTTGTAATACATATAAGTAAAGAGCAGTCTGGGTTTCTATCAACACGTCAAGTCCAAGATGATTCCTTATAAAACTGGGAATAGGCTTTCAGAATTTTCTCATGTTCTCTAAGAGATGCTTGATCCCACTGAAATGAAAAATAAAAAAAGAAAAACCTTTAATTTCAATTGCTACAATTTGGACACTAGATAGATTTATTTAAGATACTGTCAGAAATTATTTGAATCACTGAATTTTAAAAATCATGCCTCTGACACTTGTAACTTAAAATACTTTTACCAGTTTGAAAATTTTTGCTGCTTCAACAAATATTTTCTATTGCTACTTACTGTAATCTTTGGGAAATTTTAATTGCCACCCCCTTTGCTACTACCTGACACATATTATGCAGGTACTTCATGTGGTGGTTAATTCATAAACAGTTTCAAAGTAAAATACAATCATAAATCATAGAATCACAGAATGTTCTGATTTGGAAGGGACACACAAGGATCATTGAGTCTGACTCTGGCCCTGGGCATACCCAAGAGTCACACCACGTGCCTGAGAACATTGTCCAAATGCTTCTTGAACTCAGACAGGTTGGTGCTGTGAGCACTTCCCTGGGGAGCCTGTTTCAGTGCCCAACCACCTTCTGGGTGAAGAATCTTTTTCTAACATCCAACCTAAACCTCCCCTGACACAACTTCAGGCCATTCCCTTGGGTCCTGGCATTGGTCACTACAGAGTAGAGATCAGTGCCTGCCCTCCTCTTCCCTTCATAAAGAGGTTGGAAACTGCAATGAGATCTCTCTTCAGCCTCCTCAAGACAAAGGATCCAAGTGACCTCAGCATCTCTTTGTAAATCTTCCATATTGTTAAATGTAAGAAGAAAAAGGGTGGCTGACATGTCAAAACTGATATAAGTTCTGTCCATTAAAAATGCAAGTCAGCAAACATTAAGACGCAATCTAACACTTTTATATTATTAAACTATTTTGCATAATTATGCATATGCATAAGAGGCATGCCGGATGAATGTGGAGTAATATACATATAGCAGACACATAGCTACTGACCCAGAGTGGAAATTACTGAAATGTGCTGTAAAGTTCCCCTTCTAGTGATAGTTCTTCCCTGAGGGATGACACACGCTCATACTCCACATGATAGGAAATGCTGTGATGCTGCATGATCCCCAGAAAAGCCAGGCCTGTCTACTTCTAGCCCTGCCTGGCCAATTTATTACAAAATGCTTTAAAAAGTTACCAAGAAACACTTTTTTAGATTTGATAACTAAGATTTTTTAATTTTCTTTGTTCCAAAGATAAGAAAATTAACAGAAAATACCTTAAGTCCTCTACTAGACTTACAGCTAGTTTCAATGAATGTATAAAGATAAAAATGAAACACAATATGAAAAAAGCCCCATAAAGTTATAAGGAACCTTATAAAGGATAAATTTAGCACATCAATGAAAACACATCAGGACTGACAATTGTCATTGACATTACGTAAAACTGATTTGTTCTTATCATTTTTTCTTCTCAGATGCCTGTAAATGTAACTTTATCAATCAAGTAATATTTTTTGAAAATTTATTAAAAACAATACTTATAAAATCTTTAAAAAATTATGAAAATTCCCTAAAATTATTGATCTGAATTTTGTGAAGTTAATTAGCCTTGAGATGCTTTTAAATATGAGAAGCATATATTGCAGTTATCCAAGATTAACCTGTATCAAATATCAAAGAGAATTTCACATATAGTCATATATCTAATGTCAAACTTGTTGAGAATGATTACAGTAGGAACTTCTATCACTAAAGATGTCCTGACATCTTTTTTTATCTCTGTAGTTTACAGTCATGATGGACTTTTAACTGATATATACGTATGTGTGACAATTATTAGTTGCTATGCACAGTGAGTCACATACAGACCTCAGTTTCCTTACATCTCTAGCCACTCATTGAGGGCACATGATGGTTGCACATGGCTGGAGTTAAGTCTACAATAATATTTCACACTTTGGATAAAGTGGGATAAGTGGGGTTATTAGTTTTCATATTATGTAGTGGAGCAAGACTGATTTTACTACGCTTAATAATTGCTCCATTTAGGACTCTTTTAACCATAAAGCCTTTTTTGTTCAGTAAGATGTGTTTCACTAAAAGAGTGTGTCTCCTATAATTTTTATCAATCCTGTCATTCCCTTATTAGTCAAGCATAAACAGTCCTGCATAAGTTACATCTTAAATTATTAAGTTTTATTTAGAGCATTTCTATACACACTTCCATGTAATTTAAGGGCAACTGAATCTATTAAACTGCAAATTCTTCAAAAAACTGTGAGGAATTTCTTTATTATTCTTTCCAGGCAGTTACTAAAGGACTTCAGTAGAATTTTTGCTGGCTTTTTTTTTTATTCCTTCTTTTTTTTTCCCTCTGGATTTTTTTTCCCCTGAAAGAACAGGACTGTTTTACTGCAGAAGACACAAAAAAAGTACTTGCTTATTACATTAGGTATCGCTTCTACCTGGCAATGACAATTACATTTGCTCAGGAGAGGTGGAGAGGATTGTTGGAATATTATTACAAACAGTCATGTAACATAGTCAGGACAAAATAACCTGTTATTTTCCTTAATTCAATTTTGTTTTTTAACACCAGCTATTCAGTAGAACCAACAGACAGGGCCTGAGGGATATTATTTTCACCTGCAATATTTTTATTACAGGTGATTTGTAGTAGCCATTTAAACTCACATCTCTTATGTCAGTCGGCACATAAAATACAAGCACTTTGTTTTTTTCAAATTAGAATAGTTGCAATTTCTATTGGTAATATTTATGCCCTTTTTCTCAGAAAACCTACATTCATGTCCACAATCTTTCATAGGCAGAGCAGGGTTCTGAATATTGGCTTTCCTTGGTCCAATTCAATTCAGTACAATTCCACAGAATTCAATAGTTGTACCTACGTGTGACTGCAGCACCCAGCTTTGCACTTTAATTAATGGAGATCACAAATGCCCCCAGTGTAGTCCAGCCTCATGACAGACACATCCATTATGCTGGATTCCCAGCCTCATTAGGAGATATATTTTAGATATTGTAGGCAAGACTCAGTTCTCTAAAAATTGATTTCTTGCACATTTTTTCTACCTTATTACATCCTGTCTGGTCTCCAGCTGCCACCAAGAAAGCCACAGGTCTTCCCTAAGTTCTGTATTTTATCTTTCAAACGTCTGCAGGTGCCTCAGAACTATTACGGCATCAATAATGATACTAGACAGATATGCTTAGACAGGTGAATCCCTCATGAGGCTATCTGGATATGAACTCTATTATTTGGCCTGAAAATTTCATTCCCATTCTCATACTGTTTTCAAAGAGATATTAGAGCATGAGGAGCTCACCCATACTTTTTCCGAGCCCAGGCTGACAACACCTGTGTTCCAATGACAGATAGTAGTGAAGGCTTTTAGAAAACTACAGGAAAAAACTATATGACGGAAAGGGTACTGAAGTACTACTGGTAGAGCCAATCTCAATCTTCTTTACAAGATATTTTTAAGGCACAGATAAATCAAATGTCTCTGACAGTGACTGTAGTGATCCAGAATTAATGCCTGGGCTTGGGTTAGATAATATCTTGAAGTGCATTCGTGCCTTTCATTCATATGTTGCTCAAATTGTAGAAAAGAGAACGGCAGAAATTAAGATTATGGATTTGGGTTTGTTTAGGGTATTCTTTTCTCTTTGTTTTCCGGCCAAAATGAAAAAATCTTCATCAGGTATTTCCCACTCCTGAATAACACAGCAAGTAGCCCATAGCTCTGAACTTTTATAAAAATGTGGATAAAAAATTATTAAATTTTAATATATATATGGATATTAAATTTTACCATTATACGTCTATAATATTAAGCTAAGAGCTACTAAAAATCCTTACAATTTTTGAGAATCAATTGAGGTTGGTCATAAAAAAATCCAAAACTTCAACAACAGATCTGATCATAATGGTTATTTACACACATCACTCCTGATAAAGGAGCAGTTATTCACCAAACACTAGGTAGGTGGTTTTTTTTCTTACTTCAAACAGATACTTGGAACATATGTGAGCACAAAAAGCATAATTTATTTCCTCATGAGAAAGGACTTTAAAAGTCTGCAGATAAGCCCTTTTCTTAATTCAGGCGGGTATCAAGACTTCACAAATGATGTAAAACTTATTTGGCCTCTTAGAGACAATATCAGCTAAAGAAATTTCTTTCTTCTCCTTGCCTCAGGGTGCCCAGCCCAGTTTTGAACACAATTACAGTAAAAAAACACCAGCTACCACACAAAATGTTCTATCTTTAAATATGTATAAATTCAGCTTCCTTTTATTTGTTTCTGGTCTGGCTTATAGAAAAAAAACCTACTCTTTTCTCCTAGAAAACCAGTTGTGGTTAAACATGGGAAATGCTTATAAAGGACTACAGACTTTTTAATTTGAACACGGTTAATAATTCTGGTCATGGTTTCACCATACAAAAAGGTAAGGAGAAATTTTCAATTTAAGTTCTTACCTAAATAGGGAAACAATTAAGTAATCTACATCAGTTTTGCCACAGACCTGTCTGAACTCTTGATCCAGTAACTGTGTCTGGGCTTCAAAATCTCAGTTTTAAAATTCTCAATGGCCATTATTCAGCCATCAAGCAACCCTCATTACAGCTACTTAAAGAATTAGCAAACTCTTAGGAGTGTGACTTGAGATTGTTACAATGTTCTCACTATCACTACTGATTTTCTATAGCAGGAAAGTAATTTCCTTCTCTCTTGGACAATCTCTCGTTTTTATGAAGTACTTTACCTCAAAAAAATTAAATTCTGTTTCTATACAGTACCTTCATTTTCACTTAGAAAATGAATTGAATCAACACAATCCAGCCTTCACCACTGTAAACTGGGGAGAGGGGTGTCATGTTCTTTAATCACTTCTAGCTCAAGGTGTTTGACAGAGATCCACTTTACCTTTTTACTTAGTGAGTATAAACTACTCTAACAGAAAATATGCTTTTTCACTGTACTTTCTTCAGAATCTTCTCTCTGATATGATGCTTTAACAGTTAAAAGTGTAATTCCCACTAACATAGAAAACACCAGAAACCCTATAGCTGTATGTACTGATAAATGGATTTGAGTTACAACAAATCCTTGGCTTTTATTCTGGCATTGGTTTTTTAAGGGATGTCTACCTAGCCTGAAAGTGAGTAAAGCAACTTTTAAATAATTACAGAAACATAATGAAGAATTTATCACCTCCTATGAATCTATATGCAGCTGTCATACCTGTCAGTAAACTGAATGAAACTCTTTTGCAGAATTAGAAAACAAAATGCTCTCTTCAGGAATTATAGTTTTCTTAAAATCTGGGTGTTTAGGTCTAGCTAGTGAATCTGGCATTCCTATCTGTGAATCAAAGAGATGGAATCTGTCTTTACAGCTAGGAAGGAAGGAAGGAAGGAAAGGAAGAAAGGAAAGAAGGAAAGAAAATGAAAGAAGAAAGGAAGAGAGAGAACCAGGCCTGTAGTATTCCTTATGTGATATTTCTTGCAGTGTGGCAAACACACAGTTCAAAGGTGAGAAAAAGATTCTAGTGAGCCAAACAGTTATCTTCAGTCCTAATGGAAATGACTCATATTCCTACAGATAATACCAGAGATAACTCACTAAACACACAGTATTTGCTAAAAGAAAAAAAAAAGTGAGGAAACCCAGCTCTTAAGCAGCATATGTTTCCACGTGTGTCCTAGGTTACAATGTAAGGTGTAAACACAAGCATGTATTCTATTATCATCTTCACAAGCTGTTAAAGCAGGTGGGTCACTGTTTGTGACTCATCCTTGATAACTCACTCCAGAAGATATCTCTGTTTAATGGGCAATCAAGGACCCACCACATGACTCGCAGAATTGCATCAACCCATTGTGAGATGCTTTAGCCAGGGGGAGGAGCCAAGTATTCCCACCTGGATATAATCTGGGGTTTGGAACAGCATAAGCAGCTTTTACCTATGGGACTCCTACAGGACAGGAGCTACTACTGGACCTTCAGGTGAAGACTAGACCCTTTTCTACAGGATCATCACTTCAACTGGATCACTTCATCTGGGCTGCTACCACCACCCTGACTAACAGGGTCTCAGGTTGTATCCTGACTCTGTCAGTGTTCTTGTACTATTGCATTTATTTTAATTTTCCTTTTAAATTATAATTCTGACTTGTGATCTCCTACTAGTTTGTTTTCAAACTAGCACAATGTGGTAATCTTAGCTGCCTTTCATGGATAGCATGCAAGTGAACAAGACAAATCCCTTTGTTCCAGCTGCCCAATGCTTGCAAAGCTGCAAAGTATCTCCACTTCCTACAGGTTTTTGTCCATTCAAGAAATCTCTGGTTAGGGTGTGTGACATACTAGGAGGTGAAGCACTGGGTATGAGGGTGGTTTAGTAATGTACAGCACATGAAGGAAGGATTGGAAGAAAAGATAGGAAGCCAAGGAACATGATGATAGAATCGTAGAGTGGTTTGGCTTGAAAGGGTCCTCAAAAATCACCTAGTTCCAACTCCTGCATGGGGGGCAGAGATGCTACCTGCTAGATCAGGTGGCTCAGGGCCCCATCCAACCTAGCCTTGAGCACTTCCAGCTTCTCTGGAGGCTCTCCTTTAGTGTCTCAGAACCTACTGAAGAGCTTCTTTCTAACCTGTAAGATCATGGATCAGCTGGACCACATGTAACAAAGGCACACACCACAGGAGCAGGCCAGAAGGAGACAAGATAAAAAGTGACAAGAGAGCAATTATGGACAATGACAATAGACTGTTGCAAATGGAGAAGCCTGAAGATATTAATATGTTTCTAGAGAACAGATAACAGAAATCTGTAGGAAACGAGATAGTGAATTTTATTGAAGATGAAATAATTTGCTTTTTGTTTAATACTATACTTCCTTACAGCAAAAATCCCTTCATCTTTTTATGACAATGCATTGGCCACTTCTGGTAACTAGTAGCTTTTACAAGGCAACTTTATGTTTAAATTATAACAGAATGCATAGATCTGGATTAAAATTTTATCATTTTCTTCTATCTTTATCCATGATGAATCATATCTAATACTGAAGAGTATTTTATTTTGGAAAACATGTTCCTGTAAACAGAGAGTGAGGTAATAAAACAACAATCATTAGAGAGAAAGATAAAAGACTAAATCACCTAATGCATTGCACTGCTATTGTACCACCGATGCCTGACAGGTCTGATGCATTTGTTCATAGTAATAATAGTGCTGAACAAATCAGTTTCTGTGACTGCCTTAGGAAGTTAGCCCAGAGATTGATTTATCTCTATCAGGAAATTTTGTACTCTTCATTCTAATTTTTTCTGTCCTTTGTTTCACTCTGTTATTCCCTATTAACCTCCATTTATCAGCGTAAATCATCCCACTTTCTCCCTGGAGTTTTGTTTCCTGAATATTTGTAGATGCTAAGTCTTACTCTTTTCTCAAAATTAACTCCTCAGAAGTCATTGTTTATACTCCACTGGAAGTGATTGTTTTCTTGTACTCTGAACTTTGTCTAAATTGTCGGTATCATTCTGGAATGGGGTGGCAAATAGAAGAATTCAGCTGGAGGAAATAATTTCAGTTCTATGTTAAAAGAGCCACCAGGATGACTAAGGGGAACATCTCTCGTATGAAGAAAGGTTGAGAGAGCTGAGTTTACTTGAGAAAGGGGTTGACCTCCAGAGATCCCTCGCAGCCTCAATCATTTTGGGATTCTGTGATTCTACAGCTTTATAGAAGACAAAAAACATTATGTCCTTTTTCTAATACAAATGTGCCCTTGTACAGACTTTGAAGATTTTTTTCATGTTTCTTCATTCCAAATTTTTCCTTCTTATTTTCCTACTGAATATCAGTGGTTTAGAGCAGATAATTATGTCCCAATGTCTTATTTCTGGAAAAATATTACGTTGCTTTAATTTCTGATCTTTCTCATTTCTTTAATTGTATTGCTGTTTCACTGCCAATTTTAATGTTTCTTTAATTATCATCCACAAACTTGTATGAGTGTGTTCTATTTCACATTTAAAAACTGCACTGCATTTCTTAGCAGTGAATCAGGGTGATCTTAAAATGTTCCTCTGAGAACTACCAGCTGAGACTAGAGAAAGGGCAGGAAACAACGAGTTCCATGTCATCTTGTGCATACTCCTGATCTTTGGTTGTTCCAAGACCTGAATGCCAATATGCACACAAGAGTGTTCAAATATTTTCTTTGGCAGCTCCAAGAAAGATCATCTTAATTGGAGACCCACAGCGTGAAGGAAGAACATACTTCTTAGCAGAGAGATTTGCTACTTTCTTACCCTGTAAAATATATATATATTTAGTTGACAGATTTGTCAGCTCTTTGTCTTCTCTTTGTCTATCCCTTTTCTTCACATTTAAAATAGGGAAAATATCACATGCAGTTTACTGTGTGTATATTTAAAAAACCCAAAATTACTTGGCATATGATGTCTTGCAATGATGCATTCATTATTCTTTGCGATTTGGAACTAGCTTTTTTTATTTTTAATTTTTATTTCTGTACTAATCTTCCCCACTAGTTTATTGCTAAAATTTTTTCGAGTATGTATCTCGATATTACTTTTTATGTTCCTACTGATATAAATTGACCTCTGTTGTCTTTTTATCTATCTTCAGACTTGTCTAGGTTGCATTTCAACTTTTTCTAGAATCAAAGCTGAAGTCTCCTGGAAAATGTTGCAAGGCATTCTATTAAAAGCCAGTGACAAAATATTAGGGTTTGGAGACTCCTGCTTTGTTAAAAACATTTGGATAAAAATGATTTATTTTCCTTTTATGTTTTCACTTGTTCCTTCTTCCTATATACGTTTGTCTGCTCTTTCTCTAGCTTGTAAAAGTAAACATCTTACCCCCAAAATTCGGGTTGCTTTTTAACTCTTCAGTATTTGTCCTGTAGAGATAGAAACTTCATAAGTAGAGGATAGTGTGCCCCAGACCCCAAGGTCCTCTCCAGAATGCATTCTGTAAACTTAGATAGAACCATCCAAGGTTGCTTGGGGAGGGGGGCTCATTCAAGCCTCTCATTGGGGAATCTTTGATAGATATGCTAATTAGTAAAACCTATAATGTTATACCAGATCTTTTGGGGGTGTGCATTTTGGCGCATTCCACCTGGATGTGGTGCACCTAAAATAAATACTGAGGTAAAATCCCTTTTTCCCTTCTAACCGTGTTTGACTCTGTATTTTAAGACCAGGAAAAGGCATCAGCTCTCTAGCTGACTGTAAAAGATACCAATTTAGCTTTCAACAATTTTTTTTTTCTTTATATCCCGCCTATTTTTACTGCCACCTGTTATTCTGACTCAATCTTCCCTTTCTGTCTCATCTCTAATAATTTTATTTTTGGAGCTCACATAAGCAAAGAAAGAGTAAGACTTTTTAAGGCATTGATAAAACTTAGTAGAGGATATTTTACTTATTTAAAAACTCTTTCAAAGTAAAAATACAGTATTCATTATGTGAAAAATTTTGAGAACTGGCTGCTAGCCCCGTAATAGTCACCAGTGTGAAATCTTCATCAATGGGTGGTTTTCCTGTGTTCCAGAGCAGTAAATACATTTTCCCTGTTGTCAAGGAAGAAAACACAGTAACAAAAAACTTTTTGATGGCAAAACACTGATAAGAAAGGTAAAGAGCAAAAGAACAGAAAAGTCAGATGAATGAATCTGAACAAATTTTAACTCTTCAAACAGAATTAATTCTAGAAGATCATGTACAAAGCATATATTTAAGAACAATTAATGCCAACTAATGGAGTATATATTCTGGAAATACCTAATTAGCCATCCAATAAACTGTTAGGTCAATGCTATACCCACACAGTTAAATGTCGTACTTATTTTAAAGCAGTAAGAAAGAGTACTGATTTTAGCATTATATGCATCACTGATGAGATAGTACAGAAAAAGTCTTCTGGATTTGCCATTTGTAGATAAATATAAGTTATTCTGTCGAGCTCAGTTATTGGGAGTTGATAAGAAGTTTCCTGGTATTGTTCCAATGCATCTATGACCGGAAAATTAATACTAAAGAGTTTTTTCTCAGAAGTGGAAAAGGTAATAGTGAATATACCAAACCAAAAGGGAAGCACAACCAATAACTTTGATTATAATAATGAACATGAGATGCCGTGGGTTTTTTGTATCTGCAAGTGTGTCATCATTTTTGTGCACAAATATAGTAAAGGAGAGTTTAATGGTTCCATGCCTCTTTTGGGAGAGCAGTGAGATGTTGCTATGGATGTTGAGAGTCAGTTCCTCTCATATTGAATATGACAAGAAAGCATAGAAGTTTAGCCTGAGGAATTATTAAGAGGGCAAAGCAGACAACCTACAAAGTAGTCTCCTGACAGTTCTTCACATAGGAGAGTATGAAATTAGACCATGTAGTTCTGAGTCACAGAATAAGCTGAGTTGGAAGGGAACCTCAAGCATCATCAAAGTCCAACTCTTGGCCCTGCAAAGCAATATCCCCAAGAATCACACCATGTCCCTGAGAGGGTTGTTCAAATTCTTCTTGAGCTCTGTCAGGCTGGTGCTGTGACCACTTCCCTGGGGAGCCTGGTCCAGTGCCCAAACACCCTCTGGGTGAAGAACCTTTTTCTAATATCCAACCTAAATATCCTCTGACACAATTTCAGGCCATTCCCTCAGGTTCTGTCACTGTCACCACAGAGAAGAGAACAGTTTTTGCCCCTTCCCTTCCCCTCATGAGGAAGTTGTAGACTGTAATGAGGTCTCCTCTTTTTGAGGCTGAACAGATCAAGTGACCTCAGCTGCTCCTCATATGGCTTCCCCTCAAGGCCCTTCACCATCTTTGCTGCCCTCCTTTGGATGCTCTCCAATGGCTTAATGTCTTTCTTGTGTTCTGGCACCCAAACCTGCACACAGTGCTCAAGGTGAGGCCACCCCAGTGCAGAGCAAAGTCAGACAATCCCCTCCCTTGCCCAGCTGGTGATGCTGTGCCTGATGCTCCCCAGGACAGGGTTGGTCCTCCTGGCTGCTGGGACACTGCTGACATACATTCAACTTTCCACTGACCAGGACCCCCAGGTCCTTTTCAGCAGCACTTCTTTCCAGCATCTCATTCCCCAATGTGTACATCCAGAGCTTCTCCATCCCAGGTGCAGAATCTGGCGTTTTCCCTTGTTGAACTTCGTATGGTTGCCCTGTCCTTTAATTTGCCAAGGTCTCTCTGCAGAATGGTGTGAGGATTTGATTATGTTTTGCCTATGCTGAGCTTGGACTGTCGAGTGGAGGGAATTACAAATACACAGCATTTCAGTCTGCTTTATTCAACTGATTCCATGACAAGTTTTCCATCTTTTCTCTATAGTCACTTCCCAGTATCTCCAACTGAAACACGATATCTCTACATGTTTCTATACTTGAAAGCTCATATTGCTTTAATATTAGTTTTATTTTTGTATTTCTTTCTCAGTCACAGATTTCAGTGCAATTTTTACTCTTTGTTTACCATAGTAATTTTAAAATCTAGTCTATTAGCCTGAATGACTTAAATACTGGTTCCCATTCTTGTCACCTTCCATTTCTCTTGCTTTCACCCTCTGCCTAACATGTCAACTCTTGTTCTATGAAAAACGAAGTAAAACAAAGATTGTGTTATGTGCCCAGAAAACACATTAAGATGTTTTTTTCTTTAACTAATTTTTCACAGAACTTTGGTGTTTTTCCAAACTGAAGAAAACTCTGTATTTCTAACAGAGGTCATCATATGATAATGTAGAAAGACCTTTTCTTATATACTACCCGTAAAGATAGATTTATTTGTCTGCAGCCATGATTAGGGGTGGAGAATGGAAGATGGAAAATGCACTTATTCCTGTTCTTTATTGCCACAACAAAACAAGCAGCAGTAAGGCCAGCAAGTCAGACAACAATTCTGGACATATCCATCTGGTGTAGATGGATGCCAATGCAAATTGGCATTCAGAGGTAGCAGTTTTAGTGCAAAAGTGTCATTGTAAAAAGAATACCATGTATGCACAAAAAAATCGCATTCATAACACAAACACTCACCTCCCAGCCACCTGCATACAAAGCTGATCTTCCTTGTTTGTATCAGTCCATTCAGCACTGAATGAAGAAGTAGCAGAGCAGTAAGAAAGATTATGATCATGGACTTCCAGAGGGCTACCTTCAGCCTCTTCACAGACCTGCTTAAAGGAATCCCACAGGATAAGGCTCTAGAAGAGAAGGAAGTCCAAGAGAGCTGGTGAATATTTAAGCACCACTTCCTTCAAGTTCAAGACCAGTATATCCCATGATGATGAAATCTGGAAAAATGGGTAGGATGAGCGTGGACCTGCTAGCAAATATCAAACAGAAGAAAGAAATTTATGGGATGTGGAAAAAGGGACAGGACACATGGGAGCTCTATAGGAACACCATCAAGGTATGCAGGAATACAATGAAGAAGGTCAAGGCCCACTGGGAATTGACTCTGGCAAAAGATGTCAAGAACAACAAGAAAAGTTCTACAAGTACATCACCAGTAAAAGGAAGATTAGGGAAAATGTGGGACCACTGCTGAATCACGTGAGTGCTCAGGTATAGGAGGATACAGAGAAATCAGAAGTACTGAATGCCATCTTTGCCTCAGTCTTTACTGCTTAACTCAGCCCTCAGGAGTCCCAGAGGTAAGAGAAGAAGGCTGGAGAAAGGAAGATTTATCCTTGGTTGTAGGGGGTTGGGTTACAGGTAAGATAGGCAGACTAAACATCCATAAATCCATGGTCCCTGATGGGATTCACCCATGAGCGCTGAAGGAGCTGGCAGATGTTGTTTCTCTGCAGCTCTCCATCATCTTTGAAAAATCATGGAGAATGGGGGAAGTGCTCAATAAATGGAGGAATGTTAATGTTACTCTCATCTTCAAACAGGGCAAGAAGGAGGACACAGGAAACTATTGACCAGTCGGTGTCACCTCCATCCCTGAAAAGGTGATGGAACAGATCATTCTGGAGGTAATCACCAAGCATGTAGAAGAAAAATGCTGATCAGGAGTAGCCAGCATGGATTCACCAAGGGAAAATCACGCTGGACAATCTGATATCCTTTTATGGTGACATAGCAGGATGGGTAAATGCAGACAGAGCAGTGGATGTTGTCTGCCTCAACTTCAGAAAGGCTTTTAACACTGCCATAACATCCCCATAGGTAGGCTCAGGAAATGTGGGTTAGGTGGATGGACAGTGAGGTGGACCGAGAACCGGCTGAATGGCAGAGCTCAGAGGGTCATGATTAGCTGAGTGCGCTTGGAGTCAGGGGCATTCCCCAGGGATCAGTACTGGGTCCAGTCTTATTCAACTTGTTCATCAATGACCTGGACTAAGGAATAGGTTGTACCCTCAGCAGTGTTACTGATTATACAAAACTGGAGTTTTACTGATTATATGAAACTGGAGGCTGAAGGCTGTGCTGCCATTCAGCGGGACCTTGATAGGATGAAGAATTGGGTAGAGAGAAACCTAATGAAGTTCGACAAGGGCAAGTGTAGGGCACTGCACTTGGGGAGGACTAACCCCAAGTACCAGCTGGGGGCTGAACCATTAGAGAACATCTCTGCAGAGAAGGACCTGGGAGTCTTGGTGAATGACAACTGGCACTTAACCAGCAGTATGGCCTGTGGCCAGGAGGGCCTGGGGTGAACTAGGAAGAGTCTGGCTGGCAGGTCAAGGGAGATGATCCTGCTCCTATACTCAGCTCAGCCCTAGTGAGGCCACATCTGGAGTGCCGTGTGCAGTTCTGGGATCCTCAGTATGAGAGACAAGGAGCTACTGGAGAGGGTCCATTGGAGGCCACAAAGATGATGAGAGGTCTGGAGCATCTCTTATGAGGAGAGACTGAGGGAGCTGGGCCTGTTTAGTCTAGGAAGAGAAAACTGAGAGAGGATCTCATCAATGAACATAAATATCTCAAGGGTGTGTGCCAAGAGGATGGTGCCAGACTCTTTTCAGTTGTGCCCAGAGATAGGATTAGGAGCAATTGCCATGAACTAAAGCACAGGAAGTTTCACCACAACACAAGGAAGAACTTCTTTACATTGGGGATGGCAAAGCACTGGGACAAGCTGCCCAGGAAGGGAGTAGAGTGTCCCTCTCTGGACACATTCAAAACCCACTTGGATGCATTCCTATGTCCCCTGCTCTAGGTGACCCTGCCTTGGCAGGGGGGGTTGGACTGGATGATCTCCAGAGGTGCCTTCCAACCCTAGCAATTCCGTGCTTGTGTTATTCTGTTAATATCCTAATTCAGAAGTTTATGCATTGATTTTTACCTTTTTGGGGGGGCATGTACTCAGTCCCTGGTGAAATCAGCAGCGCCTTAGAATTTGGTTATTGTATTTCATTTAATAAAGATGAATTTAAGAATATGGTTAAAATACATGAGTGAACTGAGGTCTAGGATTGATTCAAAAATTCTCTTAGCGTTTAAAGAGTTTCACTGACTATTAAAAATGGTAGACATTACTCTGATAATGGTAGACTGTGTGCATGTCTCAATTGTCTCTATGTATAAGTTAAAAAGAAAAAAGTCATCTGAATGCTCTGAAGTGAAAAAATTGTCAAAGCAGAGGAGATTGGGCAAAAGGAAGATAAAAAATTTTATTGAAATAGAAATAAAAGGAGACTGTAAAAGTAAACTGTAAAAAAGAAGGTTGCTGCTACATAAATCAGTGAAAACCAACTTTGGGATCTAGGACACAACCATATCTAAGGAAAATATAGAATAAAATTCTATTTTTTCATAGAACCATTTTGTCCTTCCTTTTTTGCCTTTTTTTTTCTTGTTTATTGACCACACAATTCCATATTACTCTCTTAGAGTCGGAAGTTTGGCTTAGTCTCTGACAAGACTATGAAAAAAAAAAAAGAAAATATTTTATAACTTTCCATCTGAAAATATAGGTGTCTTCTGTAAGATTCAACAACATGCCAAAGATGGATTCCCAAGTAAAACACATTTGGAAAGACATTGAAGTACTGTTCCTGAATCCTAATGTGACTTCCACATGTGCCCCAGTATTTTTGAGTTTAAATTTGAGACCCTGATTAAGTGTAATTCCCAGTTTTGAATGTTATCACGAGTATGATGTTCTGTATTATTACTACTGCTTCCAAAAAGCACTAATAATTCTGTTAGATTTTTCAAACTTTCTTGCTGTAAACCAGAACAGGCCAAATAAAGGGGGAGGAAAAACTTTCTTTAGAAACAACAACAACAACTAAAAATAGAAAAATAAACACAAAAAAATCCCCCAAAGCCACGATTTTTCACTTCCCCTCCTATCGGTTTGATTTCTGAAAATAACAAAATTTTTCAATAAAATTACTGAGAGACTATGAATTCTTGTTGGAAGCTTTTTTGCAAGAATTCAACTTTAAATCAATATGAGCCCTGTGTCATATATGTCAGAAACTATTTATCTTCTCAATCATAACTATGAAATAAAAACTAAGCTTTGAATTATCACAATCAATGGAAAGGAGATAAAACACAAAGTGGATAATCAGTCCCCAAAGTCATGCTCTGACTTTAGATATGTTACATAAGGAGAAAGAACCTGAAAAGAAATTGAATTTATTACTTATTGTGAATTCTTTGTGCAAATCCATCAGCTCTAAACCTTTCTCCAGATGCAGCTCCATGTTTTTATCTGGTTTTTGGTTAGGTTTTTTTTGTTTGGTTTGGTTTTTTCCTAGTTAGTTAGTTAACAAATATATCAGGTACTATGTTGAATGTTTCAGCTAATTAGAAATGCCTGAGAATACAACCTAAAATAAGAAAATGTGCACTATGGGGCAAAGATGCCTGGTTTTACTGCCCTTCCAACTGCAGGTTTTATATATTGGGAAAAGTAGTTTACAACTGCAGCAGTATAGAACTCATGATAATAAAAACTTTAGGGCTTACAAAATGTCATAAAAAGCTCATGAACTATTTCTAGAAATGTCATGAATTATTTATGAAGCAACTTTCAGAACTACGTTTTCTGTTCTGCTTCCATTTATATGTCTCAGAGTCATCAATTTCAGTTTATTTTAACATATGAAAGACAATCTTTCACTTTTTCACTAGAAAGTAATAAACTTTGAGCACAGTTTCAATTAAAAAGAAGCCAACCATTTATGATATATACGTAAGAGATGGTTATTAATTAAACATAGAAATGTAAAAAGAGCAAACTTTTAAGTGTCCACAGCTTCAAGGCAGCTTAAAATTTGTGAGAGCTTAAATGATTTATTCCTGTTTCATCTGAAAATTAAAGTTGAATAAACAATTTGCAGCTAATATTTTTTCCCTAGGAAAATCATCCTCCTCTTCTCTTTGAAAATTGAGTAACAATTTTTGGGTCCTGCAGTGAGTTGATCTTGGTGGGATTTCAGGTGTCCACCAAGCTGCTCTATCACTCCCCCTCCTCAGCAGGACAAAGGGGAAAAAACAGGGTGAGAATAAAACCCTTGTGGATTGAGACAAAGGCAGCTTAACAAAGAAAAGCAAAAGCAATGCTGAGGAGCAAAGGAAAAAGAGATCTATTCTCAACTTCCCCAGTCCCTTCCTAGGAAGAAGGGCCTCAATATGCATAGCAGTTGAAGACAAATACCTTAATGACAAATGCCTTACTAACAAATGCCTTACTAACAAAAGCCCACTCCACTCCTTTCTCTTAAGGTTTCATGTTGAGCACGATGTCATCTGGTAAGGAGCACCTCTCTGGTCATCTTAGTTCAGCTGCTCCAGCTGTGTCCCCTCTCAGCCTTGCTCACCCTCAGCCTACAGGCCATTGGAGGGTAAGTTAGAAGAGACAGCACTGATGCTGCTATGAGCAGCACTGCTCAGCAGTCACCAAAACACTGGAGTGTTACCAACATTGTTCTAGTTGCAAACACAAAGCACAGCAGCGTAAGTGCTGCTATGAGGAAAGCTAACTCCTTCCCAGACAGACTCAATAAAGTTTCCTGATCAGAGAATAAAAGGTTATATGCTAGTGACTTCCAATGTATTAGCACATGAATAAAAAGGGCAGAGTTTCTGTGGACTAAAATGCTACTACATTACACACTGTTAGTCAGATCAACCACACTCCATCCTCACAGCCTAGAAATATCTTCAAAAATTGTTCTTCTCTAGCAGAACTTTGGCACCAACAAGTGCAGAGACATCTCCATCAGACACAGTCCAAAGAGTAAGAACTGATCTAGAAAGTATGTTCATCACTGAAATGTTAGCATCTCCATGTATGAGGGAGTTTTCAGGTTGTGGCTTTGAACCATCTAAGGGAAGTTAGTGAAGGAATGGAGGACAAGAGAAGCCTGAATTGGAGAAGAGACACTCCCTCTCAGTGTTTGTGAACTGAAAGGACAAACTGGTCAGCTTTGTCGTGGGAGGGATAGGAGGGTTTCTATTTGTATTTTAGTGCAGACAGTGTATCTCAGATCATCTGTCTAGATTCCCCTTTATAGAACATGGGGAGCAATTACAGCTTTTACAGTACAGCTCATCTCATTTTAGGGGGATCAGCTACATTTGATCAGATGCACTATGCAACAGATGCACATATTTCTCTCAATTGAACAGAAACAGAGCTAAAGGCAGACATCCCAACTGTACGTGTTTAAAGCCAAGTAAGAGGAATCCTGCCTGGGGTCTTCACCTTCAGAATGTTCACGAACTCCTAAGTTGTCTTTGAAGATTGGAACAAAATTCTTAACTAATAATCTCCAGAAATTGTGGAAACTGTAGCATATGATAATGAATCATCAGTTGCTGACTGCTGTTGAGTCACTGCACATGTAAACAACGTACTGTTTACCACTTCTGGAAAGACCAATTGTTAATATCTCTTCAAATAATGAAAAGTTCTGGTAACAAAAAAATGAAGATAAATCACTGTATAATGTCAATTTTATGGGGTAAAACATTCCTGGTATGAGTTGGCTAAGCTGATATCACTGGCCAAAATATTTTTTGGGACTCAAATAATTTTCACCTATCTGTCTCAATAAGAAAATATCAGGTTATATAGCACTGAACAGAATGCAGAAAGAAGCTGAATTTTCTAGCTCAAACACTGAATTCTCTGCCTTAATGCTGCAGTTATTTACCTAAATCTAGCTAGGTATTTTAAAGCCATTATAAGAAATGGAAGGGTGGGGAAGGAGGGAGGGAGGGAGGGAGAAGCAGCCAGAAGTTAAAAACCTATTGTTAAGCTTAATGTAGTCACCTTTCCTGCTCAGCACAGGATAGGATTTCTCCAAGTAAATACGTATTCTTTAACAAGAAAAGCAAACTAGACCTGGGATTAATCATAGCCTATCACAGGTTGAAAGGGACCTGCTCCTTGCAGTGGGGCTGCTCTCCAGGCTGTCATCTCCCAGTCTGTATGTACAACCAGGATCACCCTGCCTGAGGTGCAGAATCTGGCATTTTCTCTTGTTGCATTTCATATGGTCATAGAATAATAGAACTGTAGAATCACAGAATCATAGAATGGTTTGGGTTGGAAGGGAACTTAAAGGTCATCTAGTTTCAACCACCCTGCCATGGGCAGGGATGACACCCACTTGGTCATATCATTGCTCAGCTCCCTAGTCTATTCAGATCTCTCTGGAAGGCCTCTTTTACCCTTGAGGGAATCCATAGCTCCTCCTATAGTATCATCAGCAAAATTCTTTGATATACATTTGACTCCAGCCTCCAGATCATTTACAAAGGAAAGAGAAATAAAAGGGGAATGAAAAGAATGAAAATAAAAATTTTCTTGATAAATATTATTTTTTAATGCTATGAAAAGTGAAAGTTTTAGTCTTTTGGTTGAAGAAAACAAAACAATGAAGTTAATTTATAAATATTACAGGTGGTGTTAATTTCATATATCATTGACTTAATTTCTTCATTTATTTCTGTAGTCATTTGACTGTACATACTATTTCAAATCAAAAGTAAGTCTTTACTATGACCCTTTTTTAAGACTCTGAAAGATTTGACAAAGGGTCTGTTTCAAACTGAAGTTACCTTCCTATATTGAAGTCTTTACTCCTGAAATGAGAGAATTAAATACCATATAGAGTAGGTAAGCCACTTCTGCGGGGAACTCAGTCCAGCTTGAGCATTCAGTTCTCAAGAAAAAAAAAAAGATGAAACCACACAGTAAAACTTCTTTCTTCTACTCTCTTAAATAATTTTTTCACTTGGAAGCTTTTAGGTAACCAAAAAACTTTCCAGAAACAGCATCACTGCAAGCTTAGTAACTTACTCATATACCCACAAGAGGAGTTAACTACAATAGTGCTAAATGATGATGCCTGCTAGAACCAGAGCTTGTCAAAGAACATTTCAAATAGTATTAAACTGTGATATCCTTCCAGACTGATGCATAAAAAGGATTGTCTGGTCATAAAAATGGAACACTGCGTGTACATACTACAGTATTCCATGGATCTGCATTACATATTGATCCATCTCCATTATAAATAATAGGTAGAAATACATGCAAAATTTAATATGGAGATACAAACACTATAATAATGAACAAAGTTATATTTTGTTTTTATATCTCCATTCAGAATTGCAAACTGTTTTTATCCTTCCATAAAGGATAAAATTACTAGAGCATACTACAAGTATAACTAGAAAAATTCTAGAAGTTGATCTATTTGATTTTTTAAAAAAATTTTTCATTCCCTTTCAGTATATGGAGTCCTTAATATCAGGTGATAAGTCTACACCATTTTGAAGTCCATATAATCCAAGGTCTATAAACTGTACTTTGCTCTAGCACTCTACTTGATGTCCACTGCAACTACAGAGTCTGAAATCCATAAACTGCACAAGTTTTCTCTGCAATACTGCAACACCCTGTAATTACTTCAGATTGTTTCATCAATGACTGCAGATCGCTTCTTCACAATACTTCTTTTTTAAATCCTGGCAAGCACATGGAAGTTTGTTTTCAGTATAGCAGCTTAAGCTGTAGACAGTTGCCAAAAATCTGCATACTCAATCACTATTTCTTCACTCTCTGAAATACTGCCAAAATATCTCTAAGACATCACTATAGAATTCTAATGACACTGTCAACCTGTTACATATAACTGACAGTTTTAACCTTTATGTTTTGAGAAACATTCAATAGTTTTTCCCATAACATTTCCCCAAAATAACTGGTTTTGTATTTCTGGATGATGGGCTTCAGCCAGCCTCCTGCATGCCAGGTTATTCAAAGCTGCAATGTAACACACTGTTAAATAGAGAATTATATGACATAGATTTCACCATCTGGCATAGGAGCACAATATTTTTTACATGTTCTAAAATTATTTTGCAACCAAGAATATTTCATTAGATAGTTGTTCATACAGCCCTGACACTCTTCATTATATGAAAGTATGTAAAAATAACACTAAAGTTCAGGCCATACACACTTTATGCACATCTGTGTAAGTGTACAAAGACATTTTGTGATGATTCCAAAATACTCTATCTTTGTGGCCACTTAGTCCTGTAAATACTATAGCTGCATTTAAATAACAACAAGCTGAAGCCTGCAAGTTCTATTTACAAGGAAAGCTTACAAGGGCGCAGCACAATTTCTTAGTCACAATAGTAGACTTCAGGTAGGGGGTGATCCAGACATTCTTGCACAATGTCATTAATACATTCCAGCTCTTCACTAACTTAGAAATTTTTCTGTTGGACTTCACCCTGTAGACTTGTCTTCTGATATCATTCCTAGTTGGTAAGAGGAATTAAAAATATGATTTTAAATTTTTTGCTAAGGTGAGGTTCTTGGGTCACAT
This sequence comes from Corvus kubaryi, assembly GCF_017639235.1. Lineage (NCBI taxonomy): Eukaryota > Metazoa > Chordata > Aves > Passeriformes > Corvidae > Corvus > Corvus kubaryi. The sequence goes on along the minus strand of NW_024580667.1, from coordinate 38,687,604 downwards.
AAATAAAGTAACCCCGTGAATTTCAACAGAGCTCTATCAATTCAGTTCTGTCATTCACTTACTGAAGGAGTATATCTATTTACAAGTTTATTTTAATTTGCATTACCCATGAGCAAGGTTTTGCTTAGAAATCCAAAACTAGGAACAGGTTGTCAGTGCTTTTCATTAGCATTTCGTGCTTTACTACAGTACACTTTGGGGAATTACAGACTCCAAAAGTGGAATGTGATAAATTGCTGGAAATATTTTTTCTTGTGGTTTTAGTGATTTGAAATAGATTTGTATACAAGAAAAACAGTGGTAGCAAAGAATCCAGGGAGAGTTTTCAAAAAAAATGCAAATTCACAGAGAGATGCCTGTCAGGACTGGTCAAGATAAACCTTGTAACTCTCAAGGGATCTAGTGAAAACCTCAGTCAGTGAGTGTTCATGTCCTCTTACAGGTAACTTTTCCTTAAATCTGTCTGACACTCCTTAAAAACGGTGAAAAACTTTTTTAAAAGTGAATTTTTTAAAAAGAATACCTTGATCTATTCTCTTAATTCATGAGAACCTGTTTTAAGCTCTATAATAAAGAAAGCCAACAGATCAGTCAAGTTACCCTGCTGCTCCATTGTCCTGACACTGCCAGACTGGTAGTTCTTCTCTCACTAACTTTGCAACAGTGACTTCTAATTCTGAGTAACCAGAGAGGAGGCTGAAACAAAACAATAAAAAAGGAACCATATAAGGAGGGAAGGAGCGTAAGCTTCAGGCAAAAAGGCTTGAGTGGGAAATTGCTTTTGTTCCAGGAACCTGCTGTTCTGACGAGCCATTGGTGCTTGAACAGCTCATGACTGATTGTGCACAGAAGAAGCCAAGTCATTTGAACTATGAGTTGGCCATCTAAGAAGGAAATCTGACCACCAGATATGCTCAGCTGCTTGACTGCAGTGCAGGGACTCTTTCACCTCACCAAATCCATACACAGTAAACAAATGGTACTGAAAGCAAACAAACGTGATGGATCCTTATTGCCACCTCTAACCTTGTCAGCTTCTTCAGCTGCCAGGTGGATTAATCTAATCTGTGTATTTTACTGGAGCCTAACACTGTGGGGGTAAGAGCACTGTAATTGAATATATAAGATCAATCTTTTCTGGAACTGTTGAATTATCAGGACAATTACTTACACTAACATCTCTGTGTCAAATTATGTGATAAGTGAATAGTCAGGAAAAGTGAAAGCAGGATTACTTCAATTTTATCCCTCTTCTGCCAGCATGCATATCTTATTTCTGCTAAACAATCTATAGAATACTTTCTGGTTGTCTACAGAAAGCTTAAGGTATTTTTATGTATCATTAAAGAATCTAACAGGCTATTTCCACATGTGATGGGGAGGTCAGATGGGCCCAGTTAAAACTCATAAAAAACCTACTTCAACTCTTCCAGGTACTTGGACTGAATCTGTTATGCTATTGGCTTTTTTATCATCAGGCATTTGTCATGGTCAAGTGTATGAATGCAATCAGCTAAATGCTGCTTATCCTTTATACAAGAATAGTATTTGCTTAACCAAAGAAACTACAGTTAGAAGTCATAGACTGTGGTTTAAACAGAGGATAGTATGGTTTCAGCTACACCATTTTAGTGTAGTCTAATATTTTTTCTATAATCTTGAACCTTTAAAAAGAAAATTCTCAATGTCCATACTGAGGTAACTAACTTGAGTATAAGAGTTCCAGCATTTGGTCCTCAATCCAAAATTATATTTCAAACTGTAAATGTTTGCTAATGGACTTGTCAAAACCCATGTGATACAGAAAAGGAGAAAATGTTGTGTACAAGCCTGAATTCCTTCTTCTGGAAAAAGGTCTTATGAACCTAAAGAAAATGTCTGAGAGAAAAATACAGTGATGGACATTTTTAGCTAAAATATTATGTATAGATAAATATAAATCCCAAATCTATTATGCACAGCATGTCTACTTTCTATTGATAGAACTAATCTCATTTGGGCAGGAGGGTGGGGCAGGAAAGGCGTAATGCAATGGCCTACCTTCTTTTTGTGAACAATCTGTCCAGAGCTTGTTTTCCTTGGCTGAAGCATGGCTTTGCCAAGTAACTACTGTTATTAGACTATATTTCTTTCCTCTCTTTCAAATATTTTATCCAGCTCAGCACAAGCTTTAAGACCCCAGAGGAACCTACAACTTCTAAGAGCTTTTGCAAAAATAAATGCCTCAAACCAAACAGCACCTCAACAGGTAAGTTATTTGAAGCTGGTTTCTCTCAAAGAGAATTTCATCTCTTAAGGTGAGCCAACATTTGAGAAACATCTTATATATGCATCATCCAGCTCAAATTAATAAATTCTCTAACATCTCTGTAAAACCAGGATAAATTCACTCTTGTTTCTGATCTGAGAGACTTGCAAATATTTTTATTGGCATTTATTTCACCTTTTTTCATTTTGCAGAAATATGATTTTTTTTCTGCTTACCTAGTATACCTAGAAAGGACACAATTGTTTTCATTGCATAAGTTTCAGAATCACTTCACTATTAGTGTGTTTTTTGTTTTTTCTCAGTATCATTGAAAATATCAGAATTTATTTGGGATAATATTAGTCAACCAATGTTTCAGGAACATAAAAGGGAAAAACAGCTATTTTTTGTTGATGAGTTTTCTTCCTCCTGAGGAGGAAATTAAGTTGAAATATTTAGGGAGGAAATTTTTTCTGTCTTTTTCATGGTGATAAAAGGGTACAAAGCAATATTACTAAAATAAGAGATATATTCTGCCTGAAATGCAAGCACAGGATAATCTGAACCAGAAGAAGGCATTGAAGAACAATTATTTTCTGCACAGGAGCTCAAAGAGACAAACGGACTGTGTGCTTTAACAGACCCGTGCAAAAACCCCTCGTCTGTTCCTTTGTGCAGAAGCCATCACCTTCAGTGTATATACAGGCAATCGGATGAAATACAGGAAGTGGAAAGCTTCTTTTTCTCTGGCAAAGCAACTCTGTCATACAAGAGTAATGGTTTTATTCCTCAAAAGTAAAAGAGGAGTCAGTCTTTTTCAGGTAGAGTGAAGTGCTTTATTTATCCCACTCTATTTACTTTGGCAAAGGTAATTAACATTTTCCAAAAGTGAAATGCTTCATCATAGGTCAAAGAAGGTCCATACATATAAGACAACATATTTGCAAAGATTGGACTAACCTCATCCACTTTGTTAAAAAAAGATTTTGAAATTAATGTCTTCATACACGTTAAATTTAATATGTATTAGTGAATAGGGTTTCATTTTTGTAATTGTTTTTTGGGAAGCTGAATTAAGGAAAAATTATATATTTTGAACAAAAGAAGAAAAAAATTATACTATTAAATTTCTCTTTCTCAAAGTAGAATAACCTACCCTTCAATCACCTTTATAGGTTTATAAAAAATGTCCTGGATAATTCCAAGGAAAACCATGTTTTGTACGATATCAGTATTACAAGAAAATCCAGAAAAGTAAAGCAAGTGAGCCCCCTTGTGTCCTGCTTCTAATCTAATAAAACTGCCATTCAGAGGTTCTAATAAAATACAATGGAAATAATTACATTTTCTATAAGCAAGTATGATAGACAGTAAACAATCCTAAATGCTGATAAAATCAATATATAGATTTTTGGCATAAAATAGCATATCTTGGTTTTACTCATGGATTACACAGAAATACGTAGTTCTCTTCAGTCTCTAAAATGGAGAGTGCTATCTCTCAGATAATTCATGTTCTAAAAAGTCCCATTGATTTTTTTAACTGAAAATGAAACCTATCATTACACTTTCAGAATATTTTGATGACAAAAATAGTCGTTTCTAGGTGGATTTTTAAACGGTGTTCTTGTGTCTGTAAGCTAAAACATTGCTTGTTAAAAATTTACAAATATAAATTTCTGACTTTTGTAGACAAAATTGTGCATGAAATTTTTCTGATACTATAATAAATATGATCACTGATAAAGTTTCTTCTCATTAAGTACTTATGAACTGAAAAAATAATAAAAAAATAATTATCTGACAACTGGTAGGGTAAAGCAGACTGTCTAACAAATCTACTGGGGTTTTTTTAGGTTTTGGGCTTTTGTTGTTTCTTTGGGGGGGTTTGCCTTTTTTTTTTTTTTTTTTCTTTTTTTCTTTTTTTTTTAATGTAACATAAGAGAGTTTGCTGTAGAGAAGCAGATAATCCATAAGCAGTCAGACAACCTCAGGCAGAAAGCAAGATCTCTGGAAGAAAATGAAGGGAAAGAGAGAGCAAAAAGATTAGAAAAAGACTGTCAGGCCCTCAAGATGAATTCATAAGCAATAAGGAAAGAGAATTAATGACTTTACAAGATGAGAAAGTAGCTTATACATAAAGGAGAAACTATCATCCTATCTCACTTAGGAGAAAAATTATAAAAGCCTGGTGGCAGTGAGAGATCAATGCCTCAGCAGTGCTAGTTAAAGATACAGCTGCTCTAGATTCCTGAGCAATGTTATTTTCTCATGGGGAATAGGGGCACAAGAGGAATCAGCCACTCTGCTCTTAGCTAAAATGGTTGATCTCCACTTGTCTTTTCTCTATGCTTTCATTATAGTTAATTCTATAAAGTGTTCACAGTAAGCCACAGATAATAGACACCTTTTGTAAAGCACAGATCTCTCTCACCAAGGTTCCACTTACTGCATTAACAATCCCCTCCACACAACTTGAAAAATTTGGGATATTTTCCAAAATAAAACATTTTAATAATTCATGGGGCACTAGTAAAACAAACAAGCAAATACCCTAATACTTGGTTCTTGAGGCAATCATGCAAATATTTTGGCTCTTTCTTCATATTATATAAACATTCTGATGAGAAACTTGGCTGCTGTAGCCACACAGACCTGCAAAGGAAACATTCATGTCTCGAGCAGGCAGATCACTTGTTGTATCATGTTGTAACCAAAGTAATCAAATTGAGCCAGTAATCATCTTATAACTCAGTTGCAAAGGTTTGGAAGTGTAAGGCTAGATGAAAGCAGAAAAACCGGCCTCTGGATTAATTCATAAACTGAAGTTACTACACTGTGAGAATGGGGAACTTTCTTCATGACCCCTTCTAAGAGATTTTTCTTCATTATTAATGCCAGGTGCTATGCCAGGGTGAGGATGCAGTCCCTGTAATCACCCTGGCTATGGGTGATTACAGGAACTGCGACCTCACCCAGCCACGGACTTCGTTACACCGGTCCTACGGTGAAGCTTCTGCTCTTGCAATTCTCAGAAACTCATTATGGCATCAGCAAAACACCTCTCATATGAGCCAGGAATTTATCACTAGCCCAGTTAATATTCTAACAGTCTAAGAGTCCACATAATCTAATTATTACAGAAAAGCACATTAATCATCTTCTTACATCTTTTAAAGAGGAAATCCTTCTTAGATTCTACCTTTCTTTTCCCTAGTATTATGCTCCCCAGTCCAGTACTTCTTGGGGGCATTTTATGCTGACCATTTCTGTAGGTACAAAAATGCTGTTAGTGAGGATTTTCTTGTTATGTTCTAAGTCCGTGAGAGACTTTTCTCTCTCACAGAAGAGGTAGCAGGGAATGTAAACAACCAAGCCACCTGCAACCTTGGAAAGTCTTGTTTATGGTATAGTAGGAAAATATTTTGATAATGGATGTTTTAGGATTTTGGCCAATCACCCCCAAGGAGTGGCTGGTCCTTTGTCCAATTAGACTATGAAGAAAAAAGTCTATAAAAGAGTTTGTAAAATAATTAAATAAATCAATCTTGCTGCACAATTCCTGCCTGCTGGATCTTCTCCTCCTCCTCCTCCCTATGGCCGCGGGACACGGTGATATACCATAGGAACCAGGCCTGCGGTAATACATTTCAGCCTTCCTCAGGAAGGCCAGGGCTGACTGCAATGAGTGGGGCATATGCACAGGGTATGGCCCCATGACTACTGTCCTGTTTGGGTCTCTGAAGGTACATTTCTTTTCCCTTCCTGCCACTTCCTTCTGGAGATCCCTTGAGGGAGTGCAGCAAGTGCCCCTTCACCCCATGACACAATGGGCAGATTTTCTCCCTGTTTGTCTGCTGACAAGAGATAATTAGTTTGTCTTTCTCAAACTTCAGACTTTTTTATGCATGATATGCATACCTTTGTTCCTAAGAGTCACACTTTGTTTTTTTTCCCCATAACTCATGTGGTCAGGACTACAATTGTATTTGTATATGTATGTCTATACTGGATGAGCTCAATAAACTTTCTCCATAAGTGACCCCTCGATGACTCCTATGAAGAGCAATACCTAGATAAACATAAAATGCAGCTCCCACTACTCTGGCAGTCTAAGATTGTTCTCAGCTCCCAAACACCATCCATAGATTGAGGGTTGTCTTAGACCTGTTAAATCTTCTTTTTAGTGACCAGCATTTGATCAGCCCTTGAATACTTGTCCAAACTCCTTGAATCTTGAAAGCTTGAATCTGCAATTCCCTTTGACAGTGTTCCACAGGCTATTGACAGGCACTATGCTTCAACGCTTTTCTAGTTCTTGTCTAGAAAAGACAAATTATCTTTTACCCACCCTCTTCATGATGCTCATTTTTCAGTTCTTTGCCACATGCTTCCAAAACTGGGTCAGACTTTAAAATATTTAAGTAGATAGAAACTCTCTAGATATTTAGAAACTGTTTTGCATGTAAGTCATGCCACAGAAATCGCACTAGATGATTTGCTGTATCTTGATATGTCTAAACACTTACAAAAATCTGCTCAAAATGTGTAAAACGATGAAAAGCAAAAACGTACCTCACTGCAGTTCATCTTACTTTAAGCTATTATAATGAAAAGGGCTTGCATCAGGCTGACTGAATTTACAATGTGACTGAATGGTTGCTAGGATCAGAAAGACAATTCTTCTCAAAGAGAATACTGACAGATAATATTTCTGAGCTTCCTTTCACTGTGGAGGCATGTTCTCTCCCCATATCATTTATAAATTACATTGATTTAAAACTGAAACAGAATCGTGACCACTAGGTTATACTATGCCTTGGCTCTCATCCCCTGTCCTTCCAATTATAAGCTACCTAAGAATTCTGATGACTGTGGTGCCACTACAAAATATAACCGATATTGTTGTTTTGGAGATTAAGTGTTGTTTCCTTTTTTTTAATTTAGCCTGGACAGATATTTAGATCTACACATTGCCAATGCTGATCCAAGGCATAAAATCTAATAAAACTTTCTTTTCAAGAGTTTTAATGGCTCTGTAGCCAGCATATAACTCTCCCTTAGGCATCACATGTCTAAAATCTGCCTTTTGTGGTTGTATAGTACTTTGTATGCCCTTTTCATGGCTCTGAATTAAGAATGATCTCATATGACCATTCCTTGTTTCCACAAGGAGTATAACATCACAAGTACTACATTTTAAGCTCCATGCACATTAATTGTGTAAGTCTCATTAACCTTTTTTACTGGAAAGTTTTTTTTGTTCTCCACTTTTAAGCCTTTAATACCATGACAAAATACTAACATAATTTCCAGTAACAGACTTTAGTAATTGTCACAAAATTCCACTTTATCTAGGTAATTACGCATTCTGGTAGGCCATCTAAACCCCATTATTCTCGGTATCATATACCGAGCTAAACCAAATTTTTAAAATCTCTTTCAAAGAAACAATACATAGAGAATACCACTGTTTCTTTTCCTTAATTAGTTTTACAATCTTAATTACACTACATTTTGAAAAAAAATAATATATACAAGCTGTTAACATGTTAGTCATTAAGAATGCTTAAAACCAAGTAAATAGAAGAAATCCTATGCTATTTTCTTTTATCAGAAAGTAAATGGACAGATTTTTTTAAAGAACTTACTAATTAAACAGTGATAATATTTCACTTCTCTCTTTTCTTTTCTTCGTAGGGTAAGCAATGCTCACTGGCCAAGGCATTTTTCCTTTGTACGCTATTTTCTGTCCTATGTACACAAAATGACAGGAAATAAAACAGAAGCTGAAGACATCTGCAAGGGCTGAATGAATTTATGGATATTTAGGCATGCAGAAAACCTGTCGGATCCCTGTGCGAGGAATAGGAACAGTAGTGTAATGTCCAGATGAAAGCCATTGACAAGCAGAGAATTCAGGGGTCAACACCGAGTCCTGTTTTTTCAACATCTTTATCAGTGAACTGAACAATGATAGCAGTGCAACATCAGGAAAGCTTTTAGGGCCACTAAACTGGGTGGAGTGGCTGACAAAATAAGTGGCAAAGTGTCAATTCAGAGTGACCTCAGAAAGTAGGATCAATAGAAATATCATGAGGTTCAAAAATCATGGAATCACAGAATCATTTATGCTGGAAGAGACCTCTTGAAATTATCCAGTCCAGCTCCCCAGTTCAGGCAGAGTCAGAGTAAGTATATTTGCTAAGAGTCTTCCTTCTCTAGGCTGAACAGTGCCAGCTTTTAGGCTCTTCTCATATGAAAGAGGTTCCAGTTCCTTACCACAAAGACTTTATGCCGGACTTACTTCAGTAAGTCTGTCTTTCTCATACTCAGCAGTTCAGAACTGAACATGGCACTCCAGATGCAGTCTCAGCAGAGCTGAGTAGAAAAGGACTGCCTCTCCTGAACTGATGGTAGCACTCTCCCTGATGCAGTCCAGGACACTTTTGGCCTTCTTTGCTATGAGAAAGGATTGATGCTGTCCACCAGAACCCTAAAGTTCTCTGTAGGCCTGCGAAATGCTTTCCAGACACTTGGTACTCAGAGCATCCTGGTGTCTGGCGTTATTCATCCCAGGAAGAGAACCATGCATTTCCCTTCGCTGAACTTCACAAGATTGTCTCAGCCCATTTCTCCAGTCTGTCTAAGCCCCTCTGGGTGGCAACACAACAATCCACCAGCTATTCCTCACAGTTTTGTGTTATCTGTGAGAACTTGCTGAGGGTGTGCTCTGTCCCAGCATCCTGGTCTTTAATGAAGGCACTAAAGGGTTGTCCTCAGTATAAACCCCTGGGCTATGCCCCTAGTGACTTGCCTCCAGCTGGACTTTATGATGCTGATCAAAACCAAGTGGGTCTGTTTATCTAGCCGGTTTTCAATCCACCTCACTGTGTACTTATGTAACTCAATTATGTCTGCTTAGATTTGAGGATGTTGTGGGAAACAGTGCCAAATGCTTTACCAGTCAAGGTAACTTCATCCAAAGATGAATTTGAGCAATATTCAAGTGGCCTTTCTTTTTTCCAGAACAAATGTTCAGTACTCTTTAGAATTCTGTTTCTTGTATTGCCCAAACAAAAGTCAAGGAACTTTCGTCAATAGGTAATTGAGAACCTTTTGAACAAGATGTTCTTCTATCTGCAAAAGTTTATCAGAATTTGAATATTAGTATTAAACTAGATATGTATAAACAACACAACTTAAGGAAAAAATAGACCATTGCTGTTCTATATATATGTGAACTTATCATCAATTCAGGGTGTTTACAATACCATCTATATTTAAAAAAAGTACACTTCTTTCTCTTCCTTTTTATCCAGATAGAGGTGTCTTTCCAAAGGTCCAGCTTACTAAATTTCAGCAATGACCACCAAATTCTCTTTCCAGTTTAAGAATATACATGGGATGAGATTCCTGGGTAGACAGAAGGAGCTAACCCTGACTCCTACTGACACTGCACACAGTGTGTAATTCATGCAGAATTCACAGTCGCAGGATGTCGTGAACTCTAAAAGTATGTTTGAGTTCAAGTGAGGACAAGTAGACAAATTAATATAAGAAAAAGGCAAGCAGATAGAAACAGTGGGCAAAATGGAATATCTTGCTCAGGAAAGCAAGAAACCTCTGACTTCTACAAATTGAAAAGTTTTATGATCTACAGGGTCAGTCTGTATGTCTTTTGTTGGTTACAATTTTTCTCTAAAAATCTGCTACCATCTCCGGTAATATCGTTAATACTTTGTATTTTACTCTTATCAGCATCATGATTTATTGTTCTTATGCTTAACAGAAGAAAAAAAAAAAAAGCATTAGGAGAGCATCAATAATCTTGTTGAATTCAGTAGGACTACTCAAATACTACTCAAATGTTCAATTTATGAACAAGAATGTTCATAAATTGAGCATGGGATATGAGCCTTTCTCATGTTTCAAGCACAAGTATTTATTTGTTCAAAAACTATATAAGTAAAAGCTAATATAAGTAAAAAATTGTATAACATCAAAATTCTACATCATAGATAGACAGGAATTCCTTTTATGTTTTTTACAGGGAAGTACTTCACTTGACTTTAAATGAGTATGGTTGTAACTGCAGTTCAAATCAGAAATTGATTATATCACCTCAGTTGAAAGTAAAAGGGTTTTCCAAGGACTAGTTCCACAGATGGCTGAACTCTGAGTGGTTTGTACTGCTGTTGTAGGAATTTTGAAAACAATCATTATTTCTTGTTACCATTCTGTGACAACATTTTACACTGCCTTCAAAATAAAGACTTTGGTTGCCAGGAAGTGATTTGATTTCATTTTCCAATTTGTGTCCATATAATATTCCAATAGAGTACTCTTTTTTGAATAAAGTCTCCATTTTGTTACTGTAAAGTGCAAGATTATATGTTAATTAAGGTCATATATTCTGTTATTTAAAGAGAAAATTAAGAATGGTCAATGTCTTATGTTCTGTCAGCCATTAACTGATATCTGAAATCAGCACACATCTATATGGATTGATAAAAGTAGTTAAATCATTAAGCCACAAGCAATGCAAGGTTGCTTATAATAAGATTGACAAACCAATGAAAAATAAAATTTGAGTGTGAAAAGACAAGGAAAAAAATAGTATATTCTTTCCTAGCTTACCAGTGAAGTGTTAATAAAGGTAATGAATATGCATGTTGTTTACAGTTAAGCCTACTTATGTTATTTCAACTTGTTCAAATGGCAATATTTTTAATATTCCCTACTGATGGTAGTACTCATGCAGAAGGAAGAGTCATTGTATATTCAAACTTCAAGTCACAGAATTATTAGTGAGAAATAATTAGATAGGTTATGCCTTTTTTGTCTCAATGAATTTTTATGCTTTGATGCAAGTTACTTTCATCATCATTAATATCATTGCAAATTTTCATTATTCATAAACTATGAAATAATAAGAAGGATTCATTACAACACCAATGCAAAATTACTCACTTCAGTTACCAGTCCATGAATGAATGATTCTTGGAGAATTCAAACTTCATGATAGATTTTTCTATACAGAATATCAAAACCAAGGTAGCGCCTGTAGTGCTGTCTTTCTATTATTTGTACTTCGTTCAAAAAATAACAAACTGCAGGAGTATTTTTTGTAAAAAAACCCATATTTATATTTATTTGTAATTCAGTGTGCTTTTTCATGTTCAGTTTCAGCAAAAAATTTAGCTCAGCATATATAAGTAAAGCTTGAGGAATACATTTTCTGCCAATCAGTGTGGTCATTAGAAGCTGATGGTTCATGACTAAGGTTAATAAAAAAGTAGGTCATACAAATGCTTCATCAATAGCTGAGCTTTCTCACTCAATATGAGGACATCCTCGTCTAAATGCGCCTATGAATAAACATGACATAAACTAGACTTATCTTGTATATGAAACATAACTCATCAAGGATGGTGTCTGAGCCATATAAGTCTGTTTTCCTCCTGAAATCAGGTGTTCACTATAGTTACTCTTTTTCCTAATAGGGGGAAAAATCAAATTAGAGAAAATGGTGGTACGCAGTCCACTTACTTCTTACCATTCTTTAATTCTCTTTAACATTTCCAGATGTAAAGTAAGTTTTTGGTTGAAAGTGAATGTATTCGGGCTCCTGTCACTTAGATTTAATTTTTATTGTATTCTAGGATGTTTACTGCCCTAGAATTGTAAATTACATGGTTTTCCTTGATCTAGTAGGTCACCTATATTTTTCCATAAGAATCAAAACATGAGAAAGCAATTCAGAGGCATCGTGAAATGGAACATTACATGGGATTTTACTTTAAATATTTTTGGTTTGATCTCAACAAGAGACACTACCTGCATTTCTTATTATACAGATACTAAATTAAAAAACAGAAAAGAATTTGAGAAACAACCCTCAGTGGAGAAAATACGAGAACATCTGTTTCTCATGTGAATTCTTCGTCTACTAAGTTAGGAACAGATTTTTCTTCTGTTCTCACTTCATGGTACCTTCAATTTTGAATGTTAATCTACAGAAGCAGTATAGGCAGTCCTCAATCTGTTCTTGACGATCTTTTCAGCCTGAACAGGGAGGGTACAAGCATAACCTTGGATCCTCCTTTTTTCCAATACCCAGGAGAAAGAGCAATTTAACCAGACCTTGCACTTCATGCTCTCATTGATACTGGGAAATGAAACGAATTGGTGTATGTACTTCTTCTTTTCAAAGTGGAGAGCAAATGATTCCTTTCTCTGAAAGGGTGGTTATTAAATGTCCATGATCATAAGAAGATTAAGGGTAAATTGTCCCAAATAATTTAAGTGCCTAACCTTTCAGGAGAGGTAGGATTTCAAGGAAACCTTCTTGACTACCGCTACTCCACCTAATATCCAGTATGTAATTTGGACAAGAAACTCTCCTTATATACTGAATAAGATACACAGGCAGCAGCACTTCAATTTCGTATTTTTGTTTTGAGGTGTAGAAAATGAAGCACTAATACATTTGTCTTGGTGTCATCAACTGTTTGTTTTGGATGGTCAGTTATAACTTTTTAGCCAAATTTATTGGAATACATAAAAAAAAACCAAAGTCTACAGCTGCAGTTAGCATTTTTATCAAATCAGTGAATGAAATTGGGTGGGAAAAAAAAGAAAAAATTGACATTTTAAGTTAAGATTTTTCACTTGCAGCTCTATAATCATTTGGCACAGTAAATTATGTAAATAATTTCCCCTGAAACAGGCATATTGGTTTTCAATTTAAATGACATAAAGCAAAACAGGTTTAGATTATTCAAAATCCTGCCTTTTTTAAAAATTATTTATTTGGAATAAATTATCTTAGGTTAAAAAATAGTCTATGCCTCAGCATTTTTCTTTTGCTTTTGAAAGTTTCTAGTTTCTAGCAGTTGAGTAAGCAAAGCCAGAATGTTTGTGAGTCTCATGTAGTTATTCTGTAACAGTAAGTTGATCTAGTTCGTGAGAGGAAAAAGGTGCAAAGAATCAAAAGCAAACTAAATGAAAGCAAACAAGAAACACCTTTCTGTTGGATTATTTTCATGGAGTAATTCTAGTAAATTCTAACCCCTTTTCTTTAGTTGACTTTATTGTGTTTGTCCTGTAGTTCACCTTTTCAAAAGAAAAGAAAATATTTTCTTCCCCATTTTCTTGGTCTGCTAGGAGAATAGCCAAAGCTTTTTTTCGTGTTTAGCAGTGTAACTTATACAGCCTTGGCATAAGGCTTTGATTCTTTGTTTGATTTTTTGTCAGCTGTTTTCTACATTGTTTAATGCCACTAAGAAAGAAGAGGAAGCTTTAATCACCCACTGAGATAGATTTCTGTCCAGTTGGATCTCAGATTGACCAGAGACATTGCCTATCAAAGACAAGGCAAAAAAATTTGTCCTGGAACTGTCAAAAATCTTCACATTTACAATTGATCCTTGAGGGAGAAACCTTTTTCTCTGTCTTTTTAAAATGTTTTCCTCTGGCCTTTCTTGTTAATATATGTTCTCTGATCATAGTTGACTTTGAAAACTGATTTGTGAAAAAAGGAAAATATTCCTCTTTGAGTAGGCTAGGAGCAGTTTGCTGTAACACAGTTAACACTTTCACCATTGAAGAAACTGCTAAGAGAAAAATGTAAGTTTTTAATTTGCATATCCTGCTCCCAAATTACAAACTTACATTTAGAAGATCAATTAGAGAGGAAGCTCAAGTGGTGGGGTAATGCTAATACCAGCTGATACCGAACAAATAGAAATTTCTTGTTGAGTGTATACTATATGAGGTGATGGAGATATAAAAATAAAACAGATCAGAGCCCTGCCTTGACTTAGCACTGATGAGGCCAAACATGAAGCACAGTGTCTTGTTTTGGGCTTCCCAGTATAAGAAAAGCATGGAACTGCTGGAGACAGTCCATTGAAAAGCCACGAAGCTTACTAAGAGACTGAAGAAACCTCCTCAGTGAGCAAAGGATAAGAGTGGTGGGACACTTCAGAATGGAGAAGAGAAGGATCAGGAGGAATGCCCTCAATGTGTACAAATACCTGAGGATAGAGCCAGGCTCTTTGCAGTGGTGCCCAATAACAAGACTGGAGACAATGGGCACCAACTCAAAACCAGGAGTTTCCATATGAACATCAGAAAACACATTTTCACTGAGAGGGTGCCTGAGCACTGGAGCAGATGGCCCAGAGAGGTTCTGGAGTCTCCATCCTTGGAGATATTCAAAAGCTGTCTGAACATGGTCCTGGGCAATCAGCTCTAAGTATGTGCTTCTGTACTTTGGTATTTACCTCTCTTATACCGCCAGCACTTAGTTATACAATCCAGGAGCTGACATAGCTGAAACACAGCCCACCAGAAAACAAAAGAAAAAAAGAAAAAAAAAAAGAAGACATTTATTTTCTGCTGTATCTGATTCAGATATCTTGCAGCCACAGAAATATTAGTACCCAAAGAAAGAGACCAGGTGCTAAAGGAGAAGAGGAAAGGACCACTTCTTAGCAGCACGGGTGCTAACCAGCTGTGAGGCAACACAGCTAGTCTTATTGTAGCCACAGTGGGACCTAACAGGCAGCCCTATCCTTTACCACCCAGCTCTTCCAGTTGTAAGAAAGTGTGCTGTACAATGAGCATGTAGGAAGCCAGGAACAGAGAATAAAACCATCCATCACCATATGAAAGAGTTTTATTACATCCCCAGACCCAAAAGTACTGTAGAGTCAGATGTAGAGACATCCCAATACAAACAGTCAGCTTCACTTTAGCAAGGCTTATTAGTTCTGCCTCATTCTCAGCTTTGCAGGGCTCAGACAGCTTCTTGCAGAGCAAGTCAACTGTTTCTCCTAAGCTCCAGAGTCAGAAGGGCTCATTACCTGGGACACTGGAAAAATGCACAGAGACAGCTCTTGCCTGGCACCTAGTAAGGTTGCTCAGGACTTGGTGCTCTGGAGACCTAGGCCAAGAGCAGCTGACTTTGAACCAGAGCTAATAAGCTGTGCAACTTTGAAACTGCTGGTGCATTTGGATCTGTTTCTGACATCCTCCTTCATGCTTATTTGAGGAGCACAGTGGAGTGGTATCAGTAGCTTTTAGACCTGAGCTGTCTGTGGAAGTAATAATCTTATAAGGCTTAATATATATATAATGTATTGCAGCTCTGTAGCAGGGCATCTAAGTCCCCTAATAGCTTATTTATTGTTTGTAAACTGGTCAGATAACTCAAACAAGACAAGCTGTCTCACAGTGAGTTTTTAGGCACCATGGGGTTAACACTGGTCTGGCATGTCCCAGCTGCCAATAAACATCTTACTCTTGAATGAAATTTGGCCAGCTAAGCTGGATTTCTGACTGACAGCCATCCACTTCACAACTGTAAAAGTCACACCAAACTTCTACAAAGCAGAAGTATTCTATATATTTTCCTGGTAAAGTGTGGAGTTTCTCCCATGAGTGGGAATGCCTATTTCACAGTTGCTTCCCAAGGGATTAAGCGAAGGAGTCTGTGTCCAGTATTGTCATTTCGGTGATAAGTTACATTTAATTCTTAATAAATATTATTTCTTTTGCTAGCTTTAGTATAGGTACCTTGATATAGTGCACTATTTAATGTAATACTGTAATCCACTAGCAGTTCTTTTAGTTTTATACTGTGTAGTAAGCAATTCTGATTCAGACCTTTCATCCATTATCTTTTGTCTATTCCTTTGTCTTAATAAATAACTCATCTTTTATAAATATATGTGATTTGCCATCATTAAAACATGTGGGACAAAGTTACAAAACTTAAACCATTGATAGACTGAGGCTAAGATAAGATCCTAGACTTCTCCCTCTGAGAAGAGTTTTAGAAAGCAAGGGGGTCTTCTCATCACCTCATGACTCAGTGGCAGGGCTTCTATAAAAAATTTTGTCGAAAGCTCCCACTCCACCCATGACAAGGTCCTTTATAAAACAGGGTAAGCAGCCATTGCTGGCATCCCCAAATGCATACACATATAGTCAAACATGCCTCGAGCTTGTTTGTTTGGTTTGTACTCACTGCTTCTGTGCCTTTCCATCACACTCAACAGCGTTTGCAACCGCAAGGGCTCGGTGCAGGCCTGCTTGAGCTGATTCCTTGTTGTGAAGGTTAGGATGGGGAGGCATTATGGGCTCGTGTGCCATAGTACACACAATTCCCAGTAGTTACCATTTCCACTGCCTTTCTTTCCCTTTTCCATACCTGCCCAGGAGTGTTTCTTTCCATGACTCCCACATTACCATTAGCTTGCTCCCACAGCAAGAAAAAGAGGCAGAGGAAACACCAGTCAAAAGAAGTAAGAAGTTTCAAGAGAAGGAGTTAGGAAAAAAATGTAACAAAAGAAGAAGTTAAAGTGACAAATAATTGTATGCAGAGTGAGAAACCCTGAAAATGGCATCTGATACAAGCATGAATATGCTAAGAAGACCTTACTGGATGAATCTGAGAGAAGCTAATCCCATATAATTCCAGTATTTCCACTAATGCAAAAAGTCCTGATAAGGTGATAATGTAATTAACAGCTATTATTAATTTCATGCCTTTTTTTTTTTTTCTAAATACTTTTTATTAGAAGTTACTTACTTACTCCACATAATCCTCTTTTCTTGGTTCTCAGAGATTTAGTTTTTTTTAGTTTGGTTTCCCCTAATCTTTCTAATTTCTTTTTATCTGTCCTGGTTTTATTTCAGAAATACTCAGCTGTGGCTATTTTAACTTCTTCTTTTTTATTTTTTTATTCTGTGTTTTCCTATACCAATTTATTTTTCTATTCTTTCTCTCCAATAACTTTTTCTGTTGACCTGTCACATCCTTTATCCTAGCCCTTCTTCAACCTCTATCTTAGAACCTATTTTCCCCTACTCCTTTTCATGTTCAGAAAGATCCAGGAATGAGCTAGAATGCCTCGAGAAATGGATATAGCAGTATAGATGAAAGAATAAGGTGTTAAAACTGACACAGACCCCTAAAGTTAGACAGTTTCCCCTAAAACCAGGAGACAAAAGTATATCTTAGCATTCACTATGCTGCACTAAAAAAAAAAAAAGGTAAAAAAATCCTGTTTCTATAGAATAGGAACATAAAATGTTCCTATTTATGTGTAGATCCTTAGGAGCTGAGAGCAGCAACTGCCCTAAACTAGCCAGTAGGAGAGTATGAATAAAAAGAAGTTATGTGAAAATGTCTATCGCTGGGGTTTTTTTCCACTGCTCCTGAGACAGAGGGACATCCAGACTCCTTGCAGTATGTAAATATTGTATCTGAAGCTGTATTATCTTCTCTTCTGCACTCATGATTTGTCACCACAGAAGTCAGCTGATGTGCACTAGCATGTACGCAGGGTAAGTAAAACAGTTACCTGAGTTTCAACAGTGTAATTCAGGGAGGTGTGACTTAAAGTAAACATATCCCAAATCAGCCAGAAAATGTGCCAAGCATATAAATGAAGGTAAATGGGAGTGACCTTCATATTCAAACATCTCAGAGGCATTTCTGAGGAGCTAGCAGCCCTGCCAAAAACATTCCCACGGTTCTCTATGAGTTTTTAAGTCAGACCACATAGGAGTCAGCCTACCAAATACATAGAAAAAGGCTAAAAGGAAAATGTTCATTCTCTATATGTGGGTTTGTAGGAAAAAGACATCTGTTATTTGAGAATTCATTGATCTAGAAGACAAAAGCAGAGAAAAATTCTGTGGTCATATGTCAGTAATGGACTCTCTTGTCTTTGACAGATGATGTTTCTATCTTAAACTTTGGAGTTGATTCCATCAGCAGGCTGGAAGTCATCAGCAAGGGGTACATTCACAGAGCTATTTACTGAGAAAGGATATGAATAACTAATGCAAAAGGAAGACTAAGTACATCACCATGCACTAGATTACACATCATGAGATCTGACTTCCGGGGTGACAGAAAATATCACTGGAGGGGAACACACATGGATCAAGAACTCAGTGCAATCCTGAAGAACCATTGTGCTTCAGGAAGATGCTTTTCTTGGGAAATAACTTGTAAATAACATCAAATAATGCATCCCCAGTAGGATATAAGTCTGCCTTTAGGTTATTGTAAACTTCTGATAACAGGTATCAAACAAAGAAGCAAGCCTACCTTAAAATTGCTAAATAGAAACTCCTTGTCATGTATAAATATTTGATTAAACTGAGTTTATTATATAATTTTCCATTTTCAAAGACAATGCAGTAAAGTAACTAAATTTATGAAGAATTGAGAGTAAGTTCAGATAAGTATCATCATTTAGCATTACATTAACTGTAACAAAAATATAAAGAAGTAGGAATATATGGGTAACAAAAATTATAGTACATAATCTAGATTCCTGAATAATTTGAAAATAAATTCAGGAAAAAAAATACCTATAGTAATTAATTTACACTGTTATGGTCAAGTTAGATAAAGTTATCAGCCAGGCTAAAACTGTGCCAGTGAGACTTACAAGGTGCTCAAGATGATGTAAAATAATGTCAGGGTCAATGGTATCTGGAGAAGATGTTAAATTGAATAAAATGAGCCATGAAAGGACATTGTTAACAGCCTGAAGCTGAAGAACATTATAAATGTTTTCAAGGGCAATGTTGACAGAGCATTCCCATTTTAAATTAACACTATTGTCAGGAGATAGTAGGCATGGAAGTGAATGTCTGTGTTGTGATTTTTTTTCCTTTGAGCACCTCTGCAGGAAGAATAATCAGTTCTCCTTACTGCTAAGTCTTGAAATTATTAAATAGTTTTTAATACTTAAATTTCCAAAATGAATGTGCCTGTAACTATAATCTATAAGGTATTACTCCCTCTAATAGGAAAATAAAAATTAACACATTACAAAATAAAGATAGATACAACAGAGAGAAAAACTTGTAACATCACATAGTAGAAATACAGGAAAACCTTTCTCCATTCTTGAAATAGCTTAAAATAAATACTATTGAGTGCTGTTTCACAGGAAAAAAAAAAGATTTACATTAGAAATGTAAAAGATGACATAGAAAATAAATGGTTTAGCAGTGCTAACAGCTTTCTGTGAATGATAAAAAATATATATGTGTTACAATCTATGTTCTCATAGAGAAGGAAATATTAAAATCTGGTGTGTAGGTTGTACTTGTCACTGTTTACAGCAACATGAATGATATTTTCACAAGAACCACCAATATTCTTACACAGTAGTTGGCAAGAATTTCCTTGGTTTCAATAGATTTAGACACGAAAAATCATTAGTGATCCTAACCATTATCCTCATTTGGATAATTGAAAATAAATATCTAGAAAAAACCTCACCCAGAACTCAATCTACACACATAAGTCAGAAAACCCCAGTCTTTTCTCAGTCACATATTCTCACTTACAGTGTTTAGAAGAAAATGCGGGGTTGAATTTATTCTGAAATACAGCAAATTACAGTTCCTTGCAAGAATTATTTAATATTGGTGTCATAGTAGCCAAATCATAGTCAAAACACCAGAAAAGTTAGAAAATGTCGTATGAGACTGTTGATAGTAGTAGAACAAAAGTTGATATTTTAAGGATTCATACACAGTACTCTTAAAAGTATAGTAAATACAGTGTGTTGTGGGTTGATCTCAACTGGCTAACAGATGCTCACCCAAATGCTCTCTCACTCTCCCTCCTCAACAGGACAGGGGGAGAAAATTAAACAGGTTAAATTAAATTGGTAAGTTACTGTTCTGTCTTAGTCTTGAGCTTGATGCTCAAGCATCAAGATTAAGACAGGAGAATTACTTACCAATTATTAAAACAGGAAAAATGGGAAAATTAATTTAATTAATTGCTAATTAAATTAGATTTGGATCATGAGAAACCAAGACAAATTAAGACCACAGTTTTCCCCCATCCACTCCCTCCTTCCCAAGTTCAACTTCACCCTTTCATTCCTGACTGTTCTACCATCACCTCACAAACAATGCAGGGGGCTGGGGAGTTTGGGGGAGGTATGGTCATTTTTTAGGGTTTTATCTACCTTTCTTCCTCTGCATGCTTTTTCCCTGCTCCAGCGTGGGCTCTCCACAGACCACTGTTCTTTCAGGGTATATCCACCTGGTCTAGTCTGGGTTATCCACAAACTGCAGTGTGAATATCTGCTCCACTGTGTTCTTTTCCATGAGTTACAGAGGCATACCCACTCCACAGAAGTCAGAGAAATACCTGCTTCTCCACTTGTATATGGGTATGGCTATGATCACAATAGTTGTACCCTTTCTTCTATTGTTATTTCACACCCATATGCCTATTTGAGGCTTTTTTTCATAGCCTACTTATTTGGTATAACGATAATGTGCATGTAAACCCAAAGCAAGAAGCATTGACATTGAAATGAAGAAAATAAAATTATAACTCTGTTAACGGATATGAGGGGAAGACCCTGAGTAAACAAGGACCCTCAGTTCCTTCTCCTGTGGTATCTACAAACAATGGAAATAAAAACAATAATCTTTGAAATTTTGTGTAAATAACTGTTTGCCATAATAATAGACTTATATTATACACTTTCCACACATAAGTGCTCTATATAACTCATACCCTGGGGCACAATAAGTATGCTTTTGCCAGATAAATAGCAGTTTTGGCTTTCATTAATGATGACAGGGTTCACAGGACAGTCATGTATTGTTTAGACAGTAGCAGTGTTTAATGTAGCTATCACTGAATTCTCAGTTTTGAAAACTTTTATTAAAGTACCTATAATTTTATTATTTTATTATCTCTCATTCTTTAATGTCAGAATCATTTTAGTGGTTGTCAAGCATTTTGTTCTGTTTAACTAAACTACATCTCAGCTGATATCCTCAGTTTCTTGTAGAAAGCGAATAGACTAAGAAAAACATCTAATGTTGTGTTTGTAATAGAAATATTGACAAACAATTGAATACAAAGATGCTGTTGAGAATCTCTCTTTTTCTTTTAGATTTTTTCAGTACTAATTTGTCCTTTGTCAAGGAGTTTTGCAATAGGAAATAAATCTGAAATGTGTTCATTTTGATTTCAATACAGAATTTTATATCAAGACTGCAAAGGAAGCAAATTAAACCAAGAGATAAAATCACATCATGGCAACTGGTTTTCTGTTCTTTCTACTTTTATATTATTTCATGTTATAGAAAAGACCAAAACAATATTATAAACTGAAACCAGCTAAGAACTCTGCAGATGTTCAGATTCTGAACTAAGTATGTCTCAGTAGTCTCTGGTTATTTTATTACACAAATTGAGATCTGAAATACCTTTGGAGGCAGAAACTTGTTATCCAAACCTTCACTGTATCATGAAGAGCCAGTAAAGATCTAATACTAGAACAGAATGATTAGAAGTCAGAAAGGTCTGAAGAATTTTGCTGTTTCCTACTAGTCACAGTCTCTTTGATTGTCCCTTTTCTGATAGTTTTTGAGTATAATTTTGAACACTTGTTCATAAAGTAATGATTTGCCTTACTTTGTGCTGTGGTTAGACTTGTGGTCTGCAAGCCCAGTAGTCCATCACCACTCCAGGTCTGCCTCACCCTTTCCTATTCACTACAATTATTTCCAGGTGAAGCTCAAGCTGTAGCTCCTGATTCTGTGCATGATAAATGCACAAAGCAAAAAATTTTCCTGCATACCTGTATGGAAACATCAGGAGACCACAAGACAAAGCAAAAAAAAATAGTTAAATAGTATGAATAGTATGCAAGCATTGTACCAAGAATTTAATTAATTCTACTGCATGTATAAAAGGAAACCTTGAAAACCATGCTAGTGAGCATTTTGAAGGCATCATCTCTATTACTGGCAGAGGTTTTTATGATTTTTTTACTGAGTCAATAGAATTTCACTGACCTGAGGGACCATCATCTCATTAATCTGAAGAATACTTTGAAAAAACAATTTATTTACCAAATGAGATTTTCTTCCGGCATAACAGTGACAACAGGATTATAGTTTTACACACATGGGAGCTGTATTACATTTTACACCTTTCTTTTAAACATGCATGTCCATACATGAATCATCTTAAATCTCGTAGTTTTTTTAAATCCAAACTCCTGAAATTTAAGGACAAGTTAAACTATTTTATATCGATTTATCTATTTGTAATGGGTACAAAAGAAATCCTGGGAAGAAAAAGAGCTCCCATGCTTCCCAAAATCAACAATTAAAAGAAAATGTTGAAATATCAGAAATTGAGCACTTCTTATATTCTTACTATTTGATATTTTCAATCTTCTAAGTGTAACATATCTCGATGACAAAATTAAAACATTTCTGAAAAGCAAAAAATTAGGGACGTGAGTTATCGGAATATTTTAAATTTTTTTTTTGTTTTAACGTAGTTTGACGTGCAGTATAAATTTCACCTGATTCATACGTATTACTGGCCTTTTTTGGCATTAGTCTTGAATTAATCTTGGTTCTGTCCTTAAAATACATTAGAAATTAAAGATTTCCTGTGATTCTTTAATGAAGGTTTGATTTTAATTATATTCACTTACTATGTAAATTAGGTCTAAATTACTCAGTTTATTAATAACATATCTGGATATGCAAAATAAATGTCATTTAAATTTCATTAAACATGCTTGCAGTTTTGAGCTTTTACAGAAATGCATATTTAATTACGTCACAAATTAACAGATTGCTTTACTTGGTAAAACAATGCTTCGTGTTAACTGATTTGAACATTTACGAATGTGGTACAGATGTGGACACTTTTCTTCTCTCACAACTAATAGGACGAAAAATCTATGAAGTTAATTTTCATTTCAAAATGCAAATTAGGCTACACTGATTTCCCCATTGAATTGCAATCTGTAATCATATTAAATTTATACTATGTTCCTTCATGCTTTTCTGAACAACATTTTCTGATGAAAACTTGTTTCTAGTGTGTGAATCAACATTTTCTAACAATGTTTCTAATTATTTTGATTTTTAAGAATCAAATATGTAAGATTTAATTTTTTCAGACTTTCAGAATGTTTGAGTTGCATTTCAAGAATTGAAAATAAGGACAAATTATATGTCAACGATGAAATACATACAGTTCAAAATGAAAAGCTAACAAATGTAATCTTCTGTTTGCTTATTGCAATAAAGAAAAGATGAAAGAACAGTAAGTCTTCCTATTTCTATTGCAGTTTCCTTTAAAAATCTGAACTCAGTTGATAAATATAACTTCTGGTTATATTCCCATTTCCAAAAACCAGAAAAGATGCTCAGAGAAGTAAAGAAATTTGTTTAATGCTTCAAGGGCAACTAGTGGCAGAACTGGCAGTAAAATACCCAAGTTCTTTAATTGTTAGGTCATACAAATGTTCTGCTAAAACAGGAAAACTTCCCTCTGGTATACGCAGAGAAGGCTGCACTTTACATATTTGAATCTGTTCCAGAAATAAACCTCAATATTTTGTATATTTTTCTTTAAGCTTTATTCTGTCTGTAATGGGGAAGGTCTTAATTCTGCAAAGATTTTCACAAGGTTCTACACAGCATGAAGTACTGCAGGGAAGATATTGGAGCAGCTCACAAAGAATAAAGCTCAGCATATGTAAATCTTTTATAAGCAAAGCTATAGTTTCAGTACCCCAATCTTCTGTGCACTGCAAATTATTTCTTTGTTGCTTTTTATAAACATATTTTCAGAAAGTAGCTATGTTACAGTGAAACGGTAATTAATATTTAATTAATTTCATTTAATTGGAAATTGAAATGAGGTGTCTGTTATACATATCTGCCTTAAATCAAATGAGTTCATCATGATAAGTACTATTACACCACATGACTAAGGAAGGCAGAATTAGAAGACAGAAAGAAATTCTGGTGAAATTTTATTTCTACTTTCAAAGCAAACGGAAGAAGCCTTACAAAGCCTTTATATCTCCATTACTAATATTACTGCAGAACTGATAAGAACTATTCAGCTACTATTGTGGAGCAGGGAAGTGGCAGATAAAGCAGCTTTTCTCCTATCTCACAAAATATGTTCCAGTCCTCAAATCCTCCCATTTCTAAAAACTCTCCTGTTCCCTGATGTATATGTGTGATTCTGAACAGATAAAGGAAAGTTCAGTCAGCACATGTCTGCCTAAAGCTCACTGTTTCAAACAGCTATTCAGTCTGCCTGCTTTTCCAGCTTAGTTGACCCTGTTAATTCCCCCATTTCAGCTAAAAGTTAGTTATGTCACCCAGGCATGATCAGACCTACTTGTTCTGAGGAGATGGACCCCTGCCTCTTGAAGAGAACGGTACTGAAACTCTGGGAAGACACTTGTTTTGTGGACCATGTTTTGGAAAAATAGTCTCATGGTAAAAGTCTGCAATGTGGGAAAACCCGTGTTTTCCCCCTGAGTTTGAGAGTGAAGACACATACCAGAAAGGTGACCTGGAAGTGTCAACAGCACTCCCCTGAATGCAATTTACATTAGATAAACATTGAATTAAAGAAAAACATTTCCAGGGGTCATGATTTGTCTGTGTACTAGTTTTGTCTTTTTTGCCTTTTTTTTTTTTCCCTACAACATGATACTTGGTTACAGCACAGCTTTGATTCAGAGTCAGATAAAAAACCAGCACAGAACACAATTTTTCAGTTTCCTGGAGTAATGCTCCAAAAAACTAAATCATTGTGTGGAAGGTGGGCAGTCCTGCCTTTATGCTGTTTTATTACATCTCTCTCTCTGGTGTCCCTCTTCAGAACAGGACTCATTTCCTACATGCTTACACGACCATTCTGACATGTCTATGTTCACAGCAGTCAATGCAGATTGAATGACTAAGGAACAGTTACTCTCTGCTTTTAGATGTACCTTCTTCCTTCCTTGGACTTTACAGGGAATTTAAGTGCGATTTTTTTAAGTAGATTGAATCAACACCATTTAGGAATATATCTAACACTTTAGTTAGATACTAAACTTTAGTTAGTAATCATGAGCAATGATTACTTTCACTAGTCATATAAAACTGGATTCCAAGATTTCTTCAAGTTACAGAAATATAGATCTTCTTATTCTGTGTTTACAGCAGAAGATATACAGGTTTAACTCAAATTAGATTTTTAATAGAACCTCATAGCAATTACAGCAGCAAAAATTGCTGCTGCATTGAAGTGCTTAAGTACTTCTTTATTTAAGCAAACTAAAAAGTATTTTGGAGATCTATATACAGACAGAAGAGAATCAGAATATTGGAGTAGGCTTTTTTTTTTAATCTTTAGTTTTCACATTATTCAATGAAGTAAAACTAAACTTCAAAGGGTTGCCAAATTAATTAATGTTTAAAATTAATATCATTTTAGAATTATTTTTCCTAATATTTAATTTGAGGGGTCAAATATTAAATTTGACCCCTCAAAAATTAATATCATTTTAGAATTATTTTTCCTAATATTTAATTTTGCCTGTTCCTCTACAATTTTGGCTATTGTTTCAGCTGTTGGTTGCGACACACTGAAAAACCTTGGTGGAAAACTCCTATGTGAAAGTAATCTAAATGTCAATAATCTGTATTTCTATCTGCATATCTCTTTCTTGTGGTTGATATTGTTATGAATTTTAGCTGCCAGGAGACAATATGCTCAGAAATAGTTACTGTCCTTTTTACACTGGAGATTTACATTAATAAGTCTTTGCTTAACATCTTTCTCTTTCATTTTTGTTCTTGTCAGTTCTATTGTCATTAGGGAAATGTCAGATAAAAAAAAAAAACACAACAAAAACCCCCAAATGTATCCTCTTAAAAATGTGAAATCACTTCATCTAAAAATTCTGTACGAGAATTTCAAAGGAAATCAGGATCAGTTTTTTAGGTTTTAACAACTTAACAATTTCATATTGAACAATCAAACTGGACAAAGCTTCTAAGAAATTAAAGGAGCCATTACTTAATATTAGTACAGCTTTAGGTTCTATACCTAAAACTACATTTCAAGCAACCAACTGGAAAATGTGTTGTAGCACAGCACATTATTAAGCGTTCTTTCAGGTCCTAATACTGTTAACTTGTTACAGATGTTACTTTTGAAATATGTTATGT
Source organism: Corvus kubaryi (assembly GCF_017639235.1). Lineage (NCBI taxonomy): Eukaryota > Metazoa > Chordata > Aves > Passeriformes > Corvidae > Corvus > Corvus kubaryi. Next base: position 38,661,293 of record NW_024580667.1, on the reverse strand, counting down.
CAGTGCTGATTTATTACTATTATTATTGTTATTTTTATTATTGTTATTACTATTTTTTTAAAAGTGCAAATATTGCTCCTGTGAATTTTTCATCAGTTACTTTCTGGTTTACTTTGTGCAGGGTATGCTGTTTTACTTATTTCTTAAAGATAAGCTCTGAAATATGTTCCACTTACAGGAGATGCTAGTCACAGCCTGCTGCAATCCAGGAGAGCTCAAAGGCCTTCACTTAGGACCATTGTTTATAGGGTCAGAAGATGATTGGCCTTAGTCATCCTTAAATTTCCACCCTGGCCATAATCTAAGATGGTAATTGCTGGAATTTTTCAAAAGTGTAGTAACAGCAATACTGTTCCACTCTGGCTATGACTCAGGAAAGCAACGTTCCAAGGCTAGCAGGGGATGACTGATCTCTCTCATCCCCTTCCTTGGTTAAGCAACAGAAGTTCCTGGTACAGACAGTGTTTCTGATAAGGTCAAGGGGAAGAGCATCACCTGGGAGTCACTTATCAAGGCCAAGGCTAACAAGAATTCCTGACACTATAGAGCAGTCTGAGTTGGGGGAGGTGGGGATGCACGACAACAGTGCCTTAAACTACATTTCTTGGACAAGATACAAACATAATTATATTCCCCTGAGAACTGATAATCAGAATCAATACAACTAAAATGCCCTCTGTGGAATAAAGGACAGTTACTGTTTTCACTTCTGAAATTAATCTTCCTCAGTGTTAGACCCCTAATGGCACGTGCCTTTAATCACTGACATAGAACCTCTCCACAGACTTACCACTTGCAAGTGTTAGATGAGAGCAGGATGAGAATAGATTTCCTTAAAAGGATGGCATAGCCATCATGTATTCTGGATAAGAGCGTATCAGTTCTGCAATGACAAAGTTGTGATCTAATAATGGCATTAGAAGGAATCAGGAAAGAAAACTCATTTATAAAATATTGTTCAAAATGGGTAACCCCAAAGGGGAGGCTGTAAGACATAGATCTTTGGCTTTGTCACTTCATTCATAACAGTCACACAATAAGCATAGGAGAAATCCTTGTGCCTCTGAATTACCAGTTTATGTATTTGCTCTCATACAGGTCCCAAAAGCTATGGTATAAGGGACAATGACAGCATCTGAATCAGGAGCTGAATGCACTTGACTCCAATTGTTCTACAGGAGTGGGATATAAAAGGATCCTTAACTGACCCCTCAAAAGAATATAAATAATATAAAATGTATCTTTAGGTGGAGGGCATGGGGGGATTGTTTATTTGCTTGTATGTTTGTTTTTAAATCAAATTCTGCCCAAGTTACTGCTTTAGTACTTTGAGTACATTTGTTGTGAGTAGTTTGGTCTGAAGAATAAGACATTATTTTTCATTTACACACAGATTCACAGCTAATTGGAAGTGGTCACTTATTAATTCTGCAACACAGATGCAAGTTTTACAAACACACAAGGAATACCATTTTCCAATATTACTGAGTGTCCAAGCTACACTATTCATATCCTTTCAAACATTTCTTTGCACTTTTTACTGTTTTTGTCTTCATTCTAACACAAGAGTTCAGTTATCTCATGGAACTGGTCCTGGAATATAGAATCATTTGTTTTCAAATGGCCTTCTCCTGTTCAGTGATCTATGTGAAACTAACCAGTAGCTGAAATTCAATTCCCGCAGCACAATTGCTCCACAAAAAGTGAAACTGTCATCACTTTCATCAGAGGGATTAGGCAAACCCTTAGAGACAGTGTTAGCACTGAGATAACTTTCTGTCAAGCAACTTACAATATTATTTCCTCTTTGTGTTACTCTGCAAATACATGGAGCACTAAAGCCATGAATATTGCCAACTTGTCAAACTACAAAAGCACTACAATAGCTTTCTAACTATTATATATCTGATATTAATTATCAGGCAGCCCCTAATCAACATTTCCATGCAAGTAACTGAGAGAGAACATAGAATGCCACACAGCACACTTCTATGTTTTTCTTACTAGAATTACTTTTAGTATTATTTCTTGGGACACCAGCTGTTCCAAAGACATAACCCAGGTCCCATCTTCAGTGCCAGTTATGTTCTCAGGAGCAGTGCAACTGCTGCATCCCTCGTTGGCACTTCAATAGGATGTTTCAATAGGCTGTTCCTCCAGCAGGTGGTTTCCAACTTCCACCATGACACTGGGCCCTGCTACTGGAGTGGTCCAGTCATATCATCGGAGGGGGTTTTTGATATCACTGTCCAAAGATCTTCTTCACATATTTGGCTCCCTAGCTACCTACTTCTCTGGAAGGGTCCGAAGCCTTCTGTAACTCCGTACCATATCCGTCAGCTGCATGTGGAGTCCTTGGACATCTTAGATATTTAAAATATCATTCAAAATAACCATTTTTAAGTAGATAGCCTCTCATCTTACATGACTCTTCATTTTCATTTGAAGATTTTAAAAAAGTGGTTTTATTTGGTGCTTTCTTTTCTTATGTCTCTGCTTTTATGTTAAAATGAGTTTTTTGCTGTGGGATTCAGCTTGGGTTTTTTCTAAAAATGAAACAAAAACTCTTGACATATTGGATGAAAAGGTATGGATACTGTGCTGGTATTATAATGTCAAAATTTCAGCAATAATCCTTTACATTTTCCTTTCTGCTTAGATTTTGACTGGTCTGCACAACTCCTGAAGTCTTGTGTTACCTAATCTAGAAATGTATTAACAGTTCAAAGCATATTTGCTTTCGGTGAAGAAGTATGTATCTTGAAGGCAGTTTATCTTATATAGGCTTAAAGATTGTAGATTTTTTTTTTGATAGGTTGCAGAGCATAAAACATGCAATGAAAAATTACTGCAACATGATTTTTGAACTATTCTGTCAAAACACTTTATCACTCAGCTACTGGGACTAACTTTACTGCAGTGAATTAGCGCCTCTTTTCTCTCTTCTCCATCCTAAAGTCTCTTGATGTGAAAGGGTGAATGTTGCCAAAACCAACAAAGGATAGAAAGTCTAATATACAATGCAAGATACATCACAGTGACAAGTGCTATTTCAGCATCATTAAAAGGAAGTAATTTTCCGTTGTTGAAGTGCAGGACAGAACAATTCTGTAACTGGATAGCACAAGATAGCCTGAGAGCACAAGCATTTGATTTGTGTTCTTGCCAATTTCTGACCTTAATAGTTGTGTTTGATAGATACAAAATTGTCTAGATACCTTTCATTATTTATCTAGCTAACATGAGTTTGGGGGGGGGAGGTGTGTTATTATTTTTCTCATGATTCACAAGGCAGACATTATTTTTCATGCTTCTGTGAATCTAAATGAAAGTCAGATATCAGAAACTACATTGTCCGTGGCCTATTTATTTTAAATTATTTTCTCAGTTAAGTTACTGCAAACTAAATACTGTTATTATACACTATTAAATGTAAAGTATTTTGGATTTTGTAGCATCATTACAAAAAAGTACATGAGTTAATAAGGTCGGAAAAATACAGCAGGAGAGTTACAAGGCCACCTGAGAAAACTAACCACATTCTGTGATTCCAATTTTTAGGAACATTGAAGAACCCAGGAGGAATGTAATAACTTCTCTCTGTGCAGAAGTCTTGGAGATCCAAATCTATAATAACTTTCTTTGTAAAATTCTCATTGAAGTCCATGTAATTTTGAACCCTTATCAAGCAAGATTAAGCTTCATTGCCTCTTTATGTTTTCTATTCTATAATAATTTCCTTTTTTCCTTATTTAACAGAAGTGCTGAAAGTGCTGAATTTAGACATTATAAGGGAAAGAGAAGTTAAAATGTTTGGTTCCTGCGAAGGTTTGGTAAACGCGAATATCATTACATCTGAGTATCAGGATCCTTACTTAGATGTCTAGAAATATTAGAGGAGTTATTCAGAACACTTCCTACAAACTGAAGCATTATGACTACTGTGGGACAAGAGCTTTAGGGAGCACGCTTTCACACCTCTTGGTAACAAAGACTGCTGCGCTAGGATTTACACCTGTCAGGGAAGAAAAACTTTCCCAATGTCAGCAAAGCAGATATTTCAAACACAGTTGTTTTCATTTACAAGGAAATATTTCAAACCTTTGATGTGATCAAAAAGATGGGAATGCTACTCAACCTGAGTATGATTGTTTTCTCAAACAGAAGGCAGCGTTCTAGAAATCTGCTGCCTCCAATGCTGTTACACTCTATCATGTGACATCAACAGCACATGTGCTGATGATAACTTGTGCAGTAACCTCAAAAGACCACATACTGAGACTTTTTATAGAAGGTCTATAACTAAAATGCTCCATGAATTGATTAATATTGCTTTCTATCACCCTATAAATTGATTAAGCTACAGTATTTGTTTCTTGCTTACTGTGGTGCACTAAGCAGCTTTCTTCTATTTAGAATTAGTTATCTTTTTTGCTCCATCTTCTGGGAGGAGGGATTTTTTTAACCGATTTCTTAAAGCTTCATAGGAAGGGTAAGTGTACACCTGCAAAACAAAAAAGACACAGACATGGACCTTAGCAGTGGCACATAATTGTCCACACTCCTGATTATTAGCACCGGCCATGTCATACTCTTAGCCCATGCAGACTAGCATATTCTAGATTAAGACAGAGGCAGGTTTGGGGTTATCTGTTGGAGCTAATCCTAATAGACATTTGAATTCCCTCCCTTATTTGGGGAGGGAAAGAAGATGTGACCATGATGTATGTATGTGAATTGAATGGATATGGGCTTACCATGTCATTTGACCCCATAATCAAAGATCACTTCCTAGACCATATAACTAGAATGAATTTAAAATTCGATTACCACATTGCACATTATAAAATATCATTTCTATTCATCTTAAAATCAAGAGAGTTGTGACATAACCTATGATAAATTTGTATTCAAAATGAGTTATAATGAATGACAATGAGTAGAAAGAACTAAACTGCACCAGTGTTATTATTCCTGAAAATAAACTATTAAATAATTTTGTCTCTTTGTTCTCTTAGGAATTTGTTTGCAAACAGATGCTGATTTCTATGAAAGTATTCACAATACATTTACTGAAGAGCTGAAATGCACAACGCATTTAATGTACACAATACATTTACTGAGAAGGTGAAAAAAAGTCCAATTTATGTCATGATTAGTATGGCATATACTAGCAAGTATGACTGCTGATTTGTATTAAAAATAGTCAAGTATACACTACAATGAAAAGACTATTTGAAATACAGAGGAGTGTCTTTGTAGCAACGGTTTATTGCTTTTATGTAGTTCAACAATATGCTGATACAAATGCAAATGCACTGATGTGTGTTATGGGGTGTGTTATGAAACTGATGTCCTTCTGCCCTCCAGTTAAACCTGTGATCCTGTTTCCAATTTATAATGATGAATTTGAGGTATCACTGCTTTCAGAATCTAGGGGGGGATTTAAAATTTTATTGCCGAAGAAATAAAACAAAATTTTCTGATATATCCTTTCGTGATAATCTCTTTATGCTCTAATTGTCATTAAACTTGAAGTTAAAAAGTGTCAGGTTGAACTGAAAAAAGGGAATAGGATATGAAAGGATAACAGTTTCTCGTTTTTACTTCACAGAAGCGATATTTGTTGCCTCATTCTCTAAGGAGCTATGCTTTTACATCTTCAGTTAAAATATTGCTGACCATAAAAAAAAATATTTTCTGAGTCAGCTTTCTTAATTTCAATCCACTAATTGGCATGAATCAATAGAAAGATAGGAGTTTTTCACAGCGCAACTTAGCCAAAGCACATTCTTAGTAAATTTATTTATGTCATATCTCCTCATTATGAAAACATTGCAAAAAAAGGGTATAAAACCTGATAAATTTTGGGTTACTTACTATCAAATTCTGTACGATTTGATAGCAAGGTTGTATTTTTCACAAATGTTATGGATACATTTAGAAAGCAGAGTAAAAGTAAAATGCCTATTACTAAAATAATAATAAAGGAATGCTTATTCCAGTTCTAAACGGAATGCTGTTTCACAAACCATTGCTTACCTAGCAAAATAAAATTACCCCTCTATTACTTCCTCAATATTTCAAATAATTTTCTAGGACAGTTTTACTAAGTAGGAAAGTTTACAGCAAGGAATACCTCCAGTCAGTATATATAGGAAGAGAATCAGTGTTTTCAGGGCCTGGGCTTCCACAATTCATTTGCATTTAAGCTGATGAGCAAATTCAGGAGGGATTTAGGACCAAGGGGATTAACCGTGACTGGTAATATGCATCTTCTTGCTTAACTTTTTGTTTATTTTTCTACAATGTTTTGTAAGAAGCCTGAGTCTGCACTAATCCTTCAGTATCTACTTTTGCCAATCCTTGACAGGGAAAGGATAAATATGAACATAAGAATTGGTGTCACTGGCACCCCCCAAGGATAAAAATCTGTTTCTCCTCTTCTACACCATAGGGAAAATTGCTGAAAAACTTGAATCCATACTAAGGAATTTTAAAGTTTTATAACCTTCATCAGTTTTCCTGGTTCAGGCACCATATTGTTCTGGCTATTTTTCCAGTTTGATAAGATTTGTAAATTAAGGTATTCTTAATAAGACTGGAAAAAATTTGAGAAGGATTGGAGATTTTGGCTGAAAAAGCAAAAAATAAAATATCATTAAGCAAGTCTTTCCAAACTATGAACTATTACATTATCTGTATCCAGGAAGAATTCTTATCTTCCTTACATATACTATTTTTAAAGAAAATTCTTCACTTTTTTTCTTACATAGCATTTTCTTCATATATAAAAAAGTATACAGAAAAGGAAAACACATATTTTTCTTGACTGTAAAAATGAACATGTCTTTTCATTAGTTGTGAGAATTTTTAGCCAATAAAGAAAAAATTTTGCAAGTAGATATAACACAATAAAAGTGAGGCAGCAGATAAAATGAGGACTCTTCAAAAAGAGATGATGGGACAGAATGCAATGAAGAAGGTTTGTGTTCCATAGAAAACAGGAGTAGTAACTGTTTTGACATCTATTATATTTTACACTGAACTATGAATTAGAGAAACTATCACTCTGCTCGGGGAAAACCCAAAGAGATCCAAGGAAGTGCCAAGGTTGAATAAAGTGTGAAGCATAAAACCTACATATTCCTATCCAGGTTAGGCAATGCGAGAAACAGACACAACCACAGAGATTGCATAAATGTTAATAAGCTATATATTAGGGAAAAAACTATGGATCCAGAATATTCGTGCATGAGTCTGCATGAGTAGAACATGAGAATTTCTATAAGGATCTGAAGCCTTAACAAGTCTTTATAAAACTACATCAAACAACAAAATGTAGAATCAAAAGGAATTTAGAGAATTCCCAATTGAGTTATTTTCCTGCAGACAGTATGCCATATGGCCAATTCCATAACATAACCTGCCTCATTTTGCAAACTCTTAACTTCTGCAATTTTTGTCTTTCCAGCACTGTGCTTGAAAGGCTTTTCTAAAAGCTTACTCCTTTTACTATTATAGATGTCTTTTTTATTATCTTACTCTAGCATTTGTTACGATGTTTAATTGACTGGTTTAATTCATATCCAAATCATTCAGAAATGAAACAGCGATAGACAAATGTTCTAAAACCATCATGGATTTCGCAGTAAATGTAACATATTTGAGGTAGGTAGGAGACCAAGGAGGTGACACGAAGTAGGGTGTCAACTGCTGCTCGGTCTTACATGTGGAGAAAGCCCAAGAACTTGACCTGGGCTACATAATGGTGGCTTAAGGCGCCTCTAGTGGCTTAAGTTAAAAATCTCATTTATAAAATAAATAGGTAAACCAAAAGATACAGGGAGGAAGTGGCCTCACACATGAGCACCTGACACTGCATCAATGGCTCAGTATGGGGCAGATCCCTTGTACCTATGAGAAAAGCCACCAGGCAAGACTTACACGAGCATTTACAAAAATATTCATAGACCCTCACCTATGCCTCACAAGTTGCACAGCAACTCACAAGGTTGTTTACAGCTGCACTTAATCTAGAAGAGTATTGAAAAATCCAATATTCATCCATTTGTGGATTCCACAAGTACTCACCGTGTCCTTGTTAGAGTGACACTTCTACGCTTTCTTTCTAAGACAACTAACTGAGTGTTCATGGTTAACCACATATTTTATCCATAGATCTCTTGTCCAGAATAAATTTGTCAGTTGTTTCAGGAATTCACATAAATGTGTCTATGATGCTGCTCATACCCATCTTTTTTTATAGTCCAAGTAAAATATTAAGCAAAATGATTCAATACTTGCAATGACTTTAGGCCTTGGCTGGATACTACTAGGAACATTAAGATTATGGTGATGGGAGGGGAGACCTGATCCAAACAAAGTTCTGCCAATGGTATGAACCTGTGATCTAATTCAAGGTTTCAATTTCCTTTTGATTTCTCCTGTGGAGTTTTATATATTATTCCTTTAATTTTTGGCATGTGTACCTCCAACTAAATTTTATCGCTCTATTTAATTAACCCTGGAGTTCATCTTTGGAAGGTATTCAATCTTTACATTACTTTTACGTAGTTGCCTCTTATAAACATTCCCACATTCATCAACAAACATGGAAACTGAATCCTCAGTATCTCTGCTGTGCTCTCAACAACTCAAAAAATCTTTTTATCTTTTTGCACAAGTCTCCCCATTATCTGTGCATTACAATTATGAAAAATGAACAAAGAGGCGTCTGCACTTTCAGAAAGCGAAAACAAGACCATAAAAACCCAGAAACGCTACTCACCAGTATCTTCTAATGAGGATTTAAGTTCTCATTTTTTAATGGGACAAGTGATGCATACTAAGCTGAAATGTGTGATAAACAGGTAGCAACTAACCCTTTTAATCTGGGACAAATTCATTATACATTTTAAAGGACAATAAAAACTCTCTCATATATTCCATCAAAAGTTATTTTTAATTTATTCAGTAGGATGCCATGTTAATAAAACCCAAATTATTTTTTAATACCCTACAGCTTTGAGATGTACCTAAAGCCTTAGCACAGATATTCACCTGATAATATAAAGTTCATGGTTTATTCAACCACAGCAGCTGTTGTAAACCCTAGGTTGTCATTTATTTTTCAGCTCTAGAAAAAGATTTATAATCTGATTTTAAATGCAACAGGTATTTAGCCCTCAGATCTGTAGCAAAAACAATCACATCAGTACTACTAGATCCAGAAAAACAGGGGGGGAAATACTGTCACAATAACAAAGAAACAAAGTGAAAATAAAAGGATTTTCCTCCTTTTTTTCTTTTTAAACACCTCTTCTGAAATCTTCAGTAAAAAGATGAAAAAAATGTTAAAGTACATTGAGATATTACCAAAATTATTTCTTTTACTTATTCTTGCAAAGTACTGATGAATATGTTTAATGAGGATTTCCTTTGTCTCTCTAAGAGAGATTTGCTCAATGGAGCAGAGTGATTTGGAGAGATTTGCTCAAAAGCACAATGATTTGGAATGCATATTGGCATTCATCACAAAAATATGAGGATTTCCATATTTAAAATATACTTTTTCTTTTTTCATTAGGAATTAAGCCTCCATCACCTTCTCTGATGTCTTTGGAAAATTTTAAACATATTTTAAGGAGTGAAAAAGCATTCTCTAAAAATCATTTTAAGAGGACAGCCTTTCTTAAACCCAGCAGGAAAAATTGAATTGGAGGAAAAAAGATACCTTTTCTGAAATAACGAACGTTTGGAGGTGACTAATGTTATAAGTCATGATTTGGAACCAGCAATAGAGGTAGTGTACTATGAGAAATCATTACAGAACTTATGCATATCCATCACTGAGCACTGCACAATGCACATATCCACAATGCATTCCTTGGAGTCTTGGCACTATGATGTTAAAAGACCAGACATGCCAATTCAAAAGCATTAAACCCTCATATATTTATTTACGAATTTATTGCATTAAGACATTCTGATGAGTCTAAGTACATGAAAATCATAACGGGCATCAATGATTTCCTTTTTACAAGATTCTTACTCACACACTAGCAAACAGGTGGAAACAACAGGACTCTTCATGTGGAAGCCCTCATCCTGGTGCAGCAGGGCCAGTTTCCAACTCCTCAAAGTCCTGCTCTGCCTGGCCTCCCATAGCCATGTCTCAGCCCAGCCTTAGCCCAATCCTGTCCCCAAGGAGGTGACCAAACCTCAGGGCTGAGACTGCCCCAGGGTGCCCTGGCCACTGGGGAGTGGGACAGGCCCTGGTTCCTCTCCTGACATCCCACAGGGACACCCCACTGCTCCCAATACCCCAGAAAACAACCAGCATACAAGGTACCTGACAGGAGTTAATCTGTACTTTTGACTACAGATTTTATTTACAGGATTCATAAACCTGCAAACCAGAATTAAATAAGTGCAGAGTGTTTATGTTTGTATTTAAAAAGGGAAAATGCCTAGAAAGTCGTCATATCAAAACTTTCCCAAAGCATGCTATTTGCTAACATAGCTAGATATACTACTATAGCAAAGCTGCATGAACACTGACAGTAACTGTCATATTTTGTTTGGGTTCAGGAGCAAAAAACATTAATAAAATAACAGTATTTTCACATGAACAACAAAAACATGCTTAAACATCCTTTCCATATCTACTGCATGCTACAAACGTATACTTTTCATCTATATCCTAATCACGCACTCTAAGCCCAATCACACACTCTAAGCCAAATCCACCCATGTGAGTGATTCACCCGTTTCCTCAGGCCGACAGAAAGTTAATGCACAACAAACTTACTTTTCAGATATGCACAGTCACATTTCCCCGTCTTCCCATGCATTTCTAGAAGTGCTGTGGTTTAATTAATACTCACTGTCTGAATATGTTTGGCTTCTGTGAAACAGCAGCTCAATAAACAAAGAAGTTACTGGACTTTTATTCACTTCCAAGAGGTAGAGGTTCAATAGGTTGAAAAAGTAATGCACAGCATTCATCATAATTTCTCACCATGACTCCAAATTGGATGCTTGCATTTAAGCTTTTAAAAAGTGATTTAAGGCCTCTAGGTAAACTGACCACTTTCCAAAGTCACGAGAGATTCTAATTATATTGCAGTACTATGAAATTCAGGTCACTAACTTAGGAGCTTGGATACAGATATACAAGAAAAAGTCATAGAATGCACTCATGAAAAACTAAACTGTGACCTTCCTTTACCAGTCTGAAATAAGGAATATTTTCAGAAATTTATTGTACTTTTTTATCAGCCGTGAATGAATTAGACACTCTGGTGCTGACTCCCCAGGCCAGTCAACAAAGAAAGCTATGACCATTTTAGTTACAGTATTTTCTTCAGCCAGTTAATAAATATATATTAAACTCACTGATTAGAACAAGTATGTAACACCATTAGATTCACTCATTAACTTCAGCTACTTCACAAGCATTTGCCATAAAATTACTTTTTCATCCTCATTTGGATAAATTAAGCAGATTGTTTTACAGTCTGTCTGTATGAAGCCGTTTTCTTTGTCTCCAGAACTTATCGTTCTTTTCAGAATCTACGTGTATTTTCAGTCATTTTCACATGTGCAGCCAGAATACATTCACCAAGGGTAGAGGCAGTGATAATGACACCTTCCTAATGTTTTTTCTCCATTATCTATTTGCAAATTTATGTTATTTAGAGCACCTGAACAAGACATCTTTTTGAAGGATTTATTGACAATGTTCACGATCCAAGAGACATCTTTCTGTTTTGCAAATGTGATCACCATTCTTAGACTGAATCTTAGAAATTGTAAGCAGCTTTCTATATTAAATCTCGTCTTTAGAAGATTGGATTAGGTAAACATAATGCTTCCAGCTTTCCTCTGAACATCTGGGTGAAGACCCCAAAGGAGTCACATCTTTAGAAGATTAGACTAGGTAAACTTAATGCTTTCAGCTTCCCTCTGAACCCCTGAATGAAGCCACTAGAGGAGTCACAGGGAACAAGGATATCCTGCAGTGGAAGCACAAGTATTCATCTAAGCGTATAGCAGAGAGTAGTAAATTTTTGCTGTATGAAATAGTTCAATATTATATAAAATAAATCATGTTCCAAAGATCACTTTGGCAAAGACATCAGTGTTGGGTTATCACATTCTGATTATAATCTGTATGTAACACAAGACTGATGTTCTGATACCCTCAAAACTTCAACTGACCACGTGTGGAAGCCTACAGCCTTTAGTAGATTTCAGGGAATGCACAGTATCAGGACCTAAAATTTTAAAGTCAGCTGGAGCCATAATCAGTTGATGCTTCAGAGACGCAGCTACACCCCATGTCCCTAACATGTCAGAGAAGTCTGTGTTTGATAGTTTCCTATTCTTCGTTCTCCTGCACAGAATAACAAGAGAAGTAACAATCAAATCAACCACACTCTCCACTAAAAAATGCAAGATTCACTTTCTGATTGATTCTACTCTTATCATCCTCCCGAAACAACTGTGGCCTTAGACATTCTTCAAGTTTGAAATCAATATAAAAGCTTAGTGCACATAAGTATTAGTTCTTATCTCTTGCTTTCCAGGTTGATTTTATGACAGTATTGCCAAGGCATCTTTCTTAGTGCCTTAATCAGCACATACGTATAGCTGATTCTAGTGCTATCTTTTGCCTTTTTTTTCCTTGGGAGGGCTGTTCTCATTCTTCTTTTTTCACATGTTTTTCTAAGTCATTCTGAATTGTCCTCTATTGCATACATGAGCTCTCTCATTTTCTGGTGAGTAATTTTATATACATTTTATATCACTTTCCTTCCTGATTTTTTTTTAATTACCCAAAAAAATTTTTCAAGATCCTAATTATTTTTTTTTTTTTCCATTCCTTTGGACCTACAGATTCACTAGTATTTTTGGAACAGGAGGGTAATAAAAGAAAAAAATGTTTTCAGAATTATCATTTCCTGGAAGTGATTAGTAAATGCAAAAGAAAAAAAATTTTAAAAATTAAGCTAGCGTTTACATATCCATGATGGTTTTTTCCCTGATACACCAATGTATTTTTGCTGTATTGCATTAAAATTGATGAATCTCTATGTCATGATCTATGTTAATCAGGAGGTAATTCTGTTCTTTGGCTTCTCTAACTTCTCACTGTCTTTTCCTATTTTTAAATCTTTTATTGTTATCGGTAGGCTTTCTTACCTTTTGTTGATCTTTTGTTCTGTATGAACACCGCTATCAGACACAGGAGAAACTTCTGGCATCTTCTCACAGAAGTCACCCCGTAGCCACACTTTTACCAAATCCTTACCGTGAAAATCCAGTATGCTATGTACGAAAAACAGCTTAACTAGAATGTTATCTTAAGTACATCATTTAAAATCCTCGATTCAGATTGGCTAATATTTGGTCAACACAATAACTTTTACATGGAAATTGCACTGATAATAGTGGTGGAAAATGATGGTGGCAAAACCAAATAATACTGATATTTACTTTTAAATAGCGTGAAAGAAAAAATGTGTTGCCCTTGCATAGAACTTCACTTTTAAACCATTTTAATGAAAATATATATTGGAATCATGATTCTCATAACCTGAAAGAAACTATATTTAATCATTAAACTTATCATAAAAACTTTTTTAATCTTTATGGGAAATTTAAAATTCTGACTCCTTGGATCCTCCTCCCACAATTTTTTATGCCAAGGATTAACTCACCATGGACCTCTCTTCCGAGGTGAAGTAAATAGTTCCTTCTAAGGTGAAAACCAGCATAGTACAAAGGACAATATACTCTAGAGTTGATTCTCAAGAACAGGAATGGATGTGGAACAAAACTGCAGCATCTGTATCCCTTCAATCCCAGCATTCTACAGAGTGTTGTATCTGAAAGGTCCGCACATATGCTTCATGCCACACTTTTGCAAATTCATTGCATGCCTTCAGTTCCACATTATATCAAGTTAATTCTAATAGGCCAAAAGATAGTCTCACATTATTTCAAACACTTTTAACAGATAAAAAACATCAAGACATTAAGAATTATAACCCAAGGCTAGAAAGGTTCAGAGAAGCCCCAGGACCAAATACTGTGTACACAGATATGACAAGTCTCTGCTAGACTGTTTTAGCCTCGCAGGGTGGGTTACACTGAATCAGTCACTTCCTGGTGGTGAAATCAGAATGTCTCAAGTCATATCCAAGTTCTTTCTTCCCTTAGGAAACCCATTTAAAGAAACACTTAACAGCAAAGAAGCTGACCAAGTATTGCCTTCTGTTATTACTACATTGAATCACTGACTTTCACAAAAAGCACTTAACGTGAGTAATGAGTGGGAGGATATGCATCCTTCCAGGTAAGATGCAAAAGAAAAAATTCTCTATATTAGTAAATTTAATTCCCTTAGACTTTATGAATCCACTTAAACTCCACATTCTAGATGTCTAAAATTGGGTACCTATATATAGTCAGCTAAATGCATCTTCAAGTTTCATTCACTATGTTGACTAGGGACTTTATTTACTTCCATTCATGTGGGCATTTAGTGCCTGTTCATAGAGTCTGAGGAACAAAATATGCAGAGATATGGCTGGCAGATGCAGCATAGCACCAACAGAAGACATGGCTGTTCCGAATATAAGGCAAGAGAACAGTCAGGAGGATCTCCTGGGGCCCATCAAAGGGTATTGGATGCCTATATTTGGGCAAGTTAATTAAGTCCTTGACTTCCAATGACTACAAGACCTTAGACGTTAATTTGAATATAAATGCTTGTGTACAATCTTCTTAATTTGGAGCCAAATTTGACTCTGGGCATCTCCACTCTGAAGTAATTTTGAAATCATTCATGCTTGTCCTGTTTGCATATACATTGGTGCCTAGACTAATTTCAGACATCTAAGGTATCCAGGACATCCACTCAACACTGGTAAATAGGGTGCCTGACTTAAGGCAGTACAAAGCCTTTTTGGGAAGAAGATAACCAAGGATGAGTGAAATAGCATCCCAAATATTATTGCATCCTTTGGCAGAATAAAATCTTACAAAAAGTGCCATAGGAACTCTGCTAATAACACCTGGCAGGATTCACCTAAGTTTTGCACAGTTAAGTTCAGTCAATGAATATAGTACCAGGTGACTGTCATAGATCTGTAACATTTTCTTATAGCAATGACACTTTGCTAATTTAATTCTAATTCACTTAATTGTAAGTTTTATGACTAAAACCCCTCTGAATGTTCTATTCAATACAACTTTTTCATTTCCTTCCTGGAATTGTTAAAAAATTATTTTGCATACCTTATTTACTCAGCTGCAGGTATCACATTACTGTAGGTTGAATTTCAGTAATACACTACATTATTTCTATGTGATCTTTATGTACCTCTAAGGGATGCTATAAAACATAATAAATGCATTTGAATTATTTGGAAAATTTTAAGTGGAAACCAATGGAGACAACTAGAAAATCTTAAGACACAATTGAGAAAATCATTGAATCATAGAATATACTGAGTTGGACGGGAAACACAAGGATCATTGAAGTCCAGCTTCTGGCCCTGCACAGGACACCCCAAGAGTCACACCATGTACCTGAGAGCATTTTCCAAATGCTTCTTGAACTCAGACAGACTTGGTGCTTTGACCACTGCCCTGGGGAGCCTGTTCCAGTGTCCAACCACTTTCTGGGTGAAGAATGTTTTTCTAACATCCAACCTAAATCTCCCCTGACACAATTTCAGGCCATTCTCTTTGGTCCTGTCACTGGTCACCACAGAGAAGAGATCAGTGAGGAAGCTGTAGGCTGCCCTTTTCCAGGTTGAACAAACCAACATCAGAGGAAATGGCCTTAAGGTGCATCAGGGGAGGTTCAGATTAGATACTGGAAAAAAAATTTCACTGAAAGAGTGGTTAGGTATTGGAATAAATTTCCTAGGGAGATGGTGGAGTCACTAACTCTGAAAGCATTCAGGAAGTGTCTGGATGTGGCACTTGGGGATATGGCATAAGGGTAACTATGGTGGTGCTGGGTTGACTGTTGCACTAGATGATCTTGAAGGTCTCTTCCAACCTTTATAATTCTGTGATCAGGCATAAGACTAGCATAAGTACAGTAGAGTAGATAATCCTATTGTAGATAACTAGTCTTACCCTGTATAGCTGTAACAACTTTGCTAGCAGACACTTGTGAAATAAAAACTATTATTTTCATTCCATCAGAATTAAATGCAGAAAAAGCATTCTCAGTTAAAATGGAGGGTGCCCATAGTACAAGTTCCATCAGATTAAGCAGACTGGTTTTAAAAAACTAGTGTAAATTCCATTTGCAACAAAGGTCCATGGTATACCACTTCCGAGTAACAGTGTTATGCTCTTTCCCAGGTTCTTAGATAATTTACAACAGTAACAAATAGCAAAACTTTTCAATACTAGCAAAGAATTATTTTTAAAACTAAAATTTAAGTTATACAATTTGGACTTAAGCAATATTTAATACAGATGGTGGAGTGGTGATAACATTACCAGGCTAAAATAAGATTTTGTGAAAATCAGTGCAAGATAGTGAGTGATGAGGGATTTAGGCGTATAACTAGAAAGCCTTGACTCCTTGTGAGGCTTCAGAATATGTAATCCTGTAAGAATAAGGGTGAGTTAGCATTACTGTAAAAAACTTAATTATTCGCTGACTATTCAAATTACAGTAAGAAAACCTTTTTCTTGTAATCCCTTTTAGTCAGGGGAGATCTCATCGCTCTCTACAGTTACCTGACAGGAGGTTGTAGGCAGGTGGAGGCTGGTCTCTTCTACCATGCCTGCAGCGAGAGGACTGGAGGAAACGGCCTTAAACTGAGACAGGGCAGACTCAGATTAGATATTAGAAAAAATATTTTCACTGTTAGAGTGGTCAAGCATTGAAATAGGTTGTCCAGGGAGCTGGCGGAGTCCCCATCCCTGGAGGTGTTCAACAGATGTCTGGATCTGGCACTGGATGATATCATTTAGTGATTTGGGGGTTGATGGGAGGACTTGATCTTAAATGTCTCTTCCAATCTTGATGATTCTAGGGAAATCTCACAGGAAAAATAAAACTGTCTCATATAACTTGATCTAGTCCTTCTCTCTGTGTCCTCAGCCTTTACAGAAAGAAGAAAATATCTTATTGCTGTAAAATCTCTGAAGGAAAATCAAAATTAAGCACAATCAATACTTGATTATGTAACTCCTTTAAATAAAAATTTCACTGATATTATGTCTTATATTTTAATTGCATATATTTGCAAATTACTTAATCGATTTAGAAGAAAACTTGCCCTACCATGGAGACATTAATAACATCAAGTATTTCCAAAATACTTCATATCACTGACTTAAAAACTTACTATTTTGTTTTAGGCTCATTTATTATTTAAACAAAAAACAATCAAAAAAAAGAAACCAGAAAATCTCAAAACAAAACCAACAACCAGAAAATAAAACGTAGTCTTATTGATTTGAATTTACTGAATCTCTCAAAAGGAAATTTACTGTTCCATAACCATCTTGGAAGCCATTCATGTAACTGACAAAGTTATTGCTAGAATGTTGCAGCTTGCTCTTAGACAACTTCTTTCACAGTCATCTTAAAAGCAGGTTTCCATGGCTTCCATTTCCCCATAAATGAAAGCAGCAAGTCAAATAGCATTCAAAGACCACTCTCTCTCAAAAATAATTGCTAACACAGAAAATTACTTTGAGAGGTTCTAAACTTCATACCATCAATAAATCCACAAGTTTTCTCACATTTATTGCTTTTTTTTTCTCTGTAGGCTTACATGAAATGTCAAGAAAAATCAATGTGACAAAATGAACTTGAATATAAAGATGAACAATTTCCATTGCTGTAAAAAAAAGTCATGAATACATACATACTTGAGAGCAGATTTTAGCTCACTGAATGTAAAAAAACTCCACCAACATTATGAATTTTCATGGACAACGAAAATGAAGCAGTAGCATCTCACTCCTTTCCATATTCCAGTCATTAAGGTGATATTCTAAATTAGAGTGCAGAACTGTGATGAAATTAGCATTTGACAGTAAATACCTTAAACACTTCCCTAAGCATCCATTGCTTCTCTGTGCTAGATATCTAAAGAACCTAAGCATTTGGTCTGAAACAGTGAAGTGATTCTATTATTCGTATGGCCAAGTTCTCAGAAGTCAAGAAGTGAAGTCTCTTTATTGTGTCACTGACTCCACATGAGAATGGTTGAAATGGAAGAGTGCATTGGCAGATGTTATTATACAGGATTGATGAGGGAATTCAGAGGAAAGAAAGGACTGTTCAATTACATTTAGAAGGCAAAAAGCACAGAACATTGCCTATGAAGCTGGCCAGAATGGTTCAGATGAAAAAGTTTTCTGTTATGTATTACTTCTGCTGAAAATAGATGTATTTTGCTATGCTGTGGATTTTTATTACTCCCAGACACAACACAAATAACATGACTTTAAGATATGCCTTGATTTCTGGACATCTCTGACATTTCTTCTACCTGTTTGCAATATTTAAGTATGGATCTGTTTACAGAGCTTTGATTTATTTTTCCACAATATTATTCTCCTGCTCTATAATTAACCTTTTCTTTAGCAATAGCAATTATAATTAAATTAGCATGCTGAACCATATAATATTTCATGCTAAGCCTACAGCTGTTGACTTCATTTTAATTTGAATATGGCCAAAGTACTGAAACAGATTTTCCTCTGGATCATCTTATTAAAATAATTATAGGCATCTTTTAAGAAGTCAAATTTTAAAGGACTTAAACTAACTTTTAATTTTAACATATGACCTTGCCACTAATATATTGCGGGTGCTGTGGCTCACCAGGAAACATCAAATATTTAAGGAATTGTATGGAATACAATTTTAATTATATCCTACATACTGTTATGGTGTTCAATTGATTCTGATTTTTAAAATCTGTTAAATACACTGTTTGGTTTTTGTCAAATCCCTTATAATTTCTTGTTGTTCTTTATTTTTCACTTATAGCCTTCTTGACACTTATCTTTTCCACAGAACTGTTCGTAAGTCTGTGTTTAAAACTGTCCCATAAAGGTCCAGTACATTTATCTGCTGAAAATTCTGTTCTGCTGCATTAGATAACAGTTCTTACTTCTAACAGAAGTCTTTAGTTCAAATCTATTTCATTTTATATCACCTCAGCCATGATCCACAGCTTCTTCCCCTCCAGAGTAATTTGCTTCTTCGCACGTTTTTTTTCCCATTCTACTCTTGTGAATGTAATATCTGATTTGAATAAGCCCATTAATCCATTAGCAACTTTTTTAAAATATAAATTTATATTCCATCCACAGGTGAATACTATAATCCCCTCAAGCATTGGTCTGGCTGCCACATAGCAGGAAACAAAGAAATATGTGGGTTTCCTGCTAATTCCTAGATATGTATTCCCAAAATGGAACTTTTTTCTTATGTGAAATAATGTCAACCTTTCAGTTCTCCAAGACGATCCCAGTCATACCTCAGCTAGTTTATTCTTCTTGCCATGATAAATTTCTTATATTTCAGCTTCTTGCTTAGTCGGACCTCCATTAAGAAGACCTTAGATGACACGTCACCTACTGACACGAAACATGTAATTCATCTGCCTAAATAGTAGGAAACACATTTTGGGAGGGTGATTCACCTCAAGTTGGAAATCTGGAATAGTTTAGATGACTCACTTTCTATTTCTCCCATTCAGTACAAAGGAACAATACATGTTACCCAAATAACTTGAAAACATTCTGCTTTTGCTACTTCCGCAGTAGTATTTATCTGCCAGAAACATCTCCACTGTGTCATAGGTTGACCACCTGCCAGTGTAACTGATGTGTTACGACACTTTTAGTCAGAAATCCAAAACACAGCGCCACACTGACTGCTCAAAAAAAAAAAAAAAATATAACCTTTCTCTCCAGTTAGAGTAGTTTGAATTGTAAAGACAGTGAAGAGAAATGTTGTCCTATGACCTAAATTTCTGCATCTGTGAAGAAAGAAAGGAACAGCTTTTGTGTTTCATGTTGCATGCCCACTAACATACGGACCATCTTTGCTTGTGCACTTGCTTCTAGTGGTAAAAGCTGGTGTTAAACAGAGTAGCTAATGTTCTCATCTCCTGTGCCCTTCGTTCCACCAAACATAACAAAGGCAGGAATAACCAGCCAGCTGTCATGCTGAAAGCCAAGCAAGTCTTTATCACTTCAAATAGAAACAGTCATTATAGACTTCTTTTTAACTGGGCATGTTTTCCCTACAAACAGACCTATAAACTAGGTACAATTTTATAATTGAGTTGTAAATCTTAGAAATTAAAAGAAGACATAACAGATGACTAGAGATTAAACTTTTTGTGCATGTGTTTTCTCTCTCTCTCTCTCTCTACTATGTATCATTCTATCGGTGCTTACTAAAGTATCTCTGCTCCAGAAAAAAATCCGCAGAACCCCAAAATGTTATTGTTTTCTACTTTTTTTTTTCCCAGCACAAATATAGTGTGCTTTGGGGGTAGTAGTGCTAATTGCATTTAACCAAACTGAGCCCTGTAATTGCCTTTTCTACTTCTTCAAATCTTCATTGGTCCTCATGACCAGCCAAAACAAAACAAAACAAAAACAAACAAAACAAACAAACAAATGCCTTTCCAGAAGGTTTTCCATCTCTCTGCAAAAATTTCCCATCTACCTCCTTTGGTCATAAGTTACCCCTCTTTTTTAAAATCATTTACTTGTCTATTACTACACACCTTATTTTTAGACATTTAGTTGTCTAGTGTAGCATAGTTTGTTTTGATACATTCAGAATAAAAAAAAAGTTAATTGGTTAAGAAAGGAAAAAGACCCTGCATGCAGTAGGTATGGAATTTACCTGCCTGATGCCCAAGCTATTCACCCATTTTAATCACTGGGAAGAGGTAGATATGTTCAAAGAAAAATTCGCCTGTACTGTCTCAGCTTTTTGTCACCCCCTAAGGATGACATTTTCTCTCTTTTGAATATAAAGGTTACTGGAATGACCAAATAACTTGTAGACAGTTAATCATAACAGAGAACTCCTGGACTTAAGAATACACCTTCCAGTATACTCCATCTGTTCTCAGAATTCATAGCCTTTAGAACAGAACTGCAACTTATATCTCAGTTCTTTCTTCTAAAAGTGACTCATTTCTTCCAAACATTGCAGGCACACAGAAGATTTTAATTCTATTCCTTATTATTTTCCCTTCATTTATTTATTTATACACTTATTTGTTTATTTATTTATCACAGAAGCATAGATACATAGTGATCTTTGATTAAATACATAATTTCCAATAAAAACAAGGACTTAAACCTGGAAATCACATTCTAATTACTTAATGAAAAGTAAAATTATCTTTCCAATATGAATCCAAGTGATTTATAGCAGAATGTTATAATGTTATGATGTAACAGGGTGCTCTACTGGATAAAGTAGGTTCAACCAACCATACTCCAACCAGGAAACTGGACTCCAGGCTCTGGAATTGTAAGTCCAAGTATTTCTTCAGCTGTGGTACATTTTGTTCCAAACAGACTAGTAGTCCAGAACAAAGCACAAATCTGAATGTGAAAAAGACTGTGTTGGATGCTTCTGTAGTTGTTCTTATTACCTGAGTCTCCACTTGGCTCCTTTCACTGTCTCATCAAAAGCCTCTTTTATTAGCATCTGAGAATGCAGAACAGATCTGAGTTGGCAGACAAGGTATGCAAAGGAACAGGTTGTAGATATTACAGTAAGTGCATACCTATTATGCTGTACTAGATGTAAAATGTTTTTGGCACACTAAGATTCTCATATTAAAAATCTCTCCATTTTGCACCAATAAATGTTTACATGGTCAATCAGCAGCTAACAGGCTTGGCATGCAGGCATTAGCAGTTTTGGATTAGGAAAACATGTAGAGATAGATACTTAAATCTCATGCAAGTCTTTCTGTGGACCTAGCCAGAAGACATTTTTTAATATTTAACACATTAAGGCAATTTGCTTTTGCCTGCACTGACTAGCAGGTTATCCATTTCCATCTAAAATACTCCTCAGAATGTCTGATTCCTTTTGAAGACAAGCACAATAACCACTCTGCCAAATGTTGACTGAGAGCCAAGCTGGTCAGGATCAGTTTCTGAACGCTTTTTCTAAAAAAAAGAAATAACATTTAAACAACTCAAGCCTCCACCTAGACATCCAAGAATTTACCAACATTATTATGAAGTCCTGTTAGCAGAAAAAAAACTGGGAACTACAGATCGCAAATAAAACACTTAAAGAAACTGGTCCAGTTCCTGGTCCAGCACCTTTTTCCACTTCAGACTAAAAATGCAGCACCACATTCTCTCTAACTTGGTCCTTTCTTTCCTCACTTAAGGTAGTCTTTTCACCTGGAGTATGGAGAGGGACTCTTTGTCTTTGCAATCAAAGACAGTATTGGAAAGCCTCCCCTCCCTCAGACAGACCATTGCTTTCTAGACATCACAGGATTTACAGACATGTCACTGAAAATTATGAACATACACCTTCAAATACTTCATGCTACCACTTTTGGTTAATCAATTCATTAATACATATTAGATGGCATCCTTAAGCCAAACTGATGACTCCAGATATACCATCAATTATTATTTAGAATTTTTACAGTGGTCCTGTAGCTCCAGTGACTTGATGAAATGATTCTTGATTTACATTAGAATGAAAAATTAAAGTCAGTCTAGGATACCAAGACTTGTAAAGACCAAGAGGACAAAACCTGATGGTTGTCAAGTTCTTCAAAAATTAACTGAGTAACAATGGATAGATGAAACACCATTACTAACTACTTTTAAGAATAATTATATAGCTTATTAGAACTGCTGGCTGTATAAATACTAGAGTTTAAAATAGTCCTTCATACTAACTATCTGCTGTAGAAGCTAAGAAGAACTAAGGAAAAGAAACTCAGCTTTTCATCTACTGTTAAGGCAACATCCCACTCTGACCATTCACGGGGCTCCCCGGCAGTCACACTCCCAAGGCCAGACCTTCACTGCTGGGACCGAAGCCCCTTCCCAGCAGGTGGCTCCAGTGACCCAACAGGAACCGCGCTTGGCTCCCCGCTCACCCCACTCACACAGCCACACCAGGTTTCCCATGGCAGGATTGGAGGTCTCATCCCATAAAGCCATTTATTCCCCACCCAATAACACAGAAACAAGCCAAGCTGGTTCCCTCGAGGAGGGACCCCTAACCAAGAAACCCCTGGGCTTTTATCCCCTCAGTCTCCCCATGCTTCTGCCTCCTCTCCGTGTCCATCCACCTTGCTGGCATCACCCATCTTCATGTCTTTTGTTATCCCAAAGGCTGGCAGCTCCCAGTCTCTTGTCTCGGGCTCCCACTCCGAGCTGAACCCACATCTCAATGTGCATCTCAATCTGCATCTTGCAAGCCCAAATACCCACAATCATCGTGGTCCATTAATGTCAGTACAGATAACTCTGTATAGATTGGCAGATTTACACCAGCTAAGAATTTTAATTTCCTTTTTTTGCCTTCCCTGGTGTCGGTTGGTGGTTTGGATGGATTTGAGGTCACTACCTAGCTCTGCCTTGTTTACTTTCTGAAGATGAGCTGCACAGTACAATGAAATTATGCTGATATAAAAGCGACATCAGACAGCCCTTGGGGAAATTTCTTTCTTGTGTCACCCAGATTTAATTAGGAAAAGCTAGAAGATGGGGGGAAAAAAAATCTTAGCTGACATTGATTGCCATTAATGTAGTTCTAAGACTATAATTCCCTGTGACTTGGTACTGAAAATAAAGGAAGTCATATTATACTTGATTATAAATCAATTTTAAGAAAGCATTTTATTTTTTCAATGTAATCAACTGAATAATGAAAAATAAATTAATCAATTCCAAAGTGAAAATGTTTTTGTAGCTCTCTCAAGCTCTTTGTTTTGCAGTATATGATACCATTTCTTTCTCTCCTTTTTGGTTTATTTTTATGTTTTAGGTACGTACAATATCTACAGAAAAGAGTGGCTAGTTTTCTTTTTCACTCATATGGAAAAAAGATGACACTGAGAAATTTGTTCCAGTACAAAACATTTAAATTTTTGGTTTCATGTAACAGCCTGATTAAATTCAACATTTAGCACTGAAACTCAGGGTAGATAATTTTTTAGTAATTATAGCTATAGACAAAAAGGATAAAATACAATCCTTATGCAGTGATGGCCTCTGAGCTGACTATTCTATTCAGGGAGAAGATCATAAAACTATAATGTGTGATTCTCTGAAAAGATGTCTAGTGTTCAGTAGTAACAAAAAATTCAGCTGAATTTTAAAATTTTATATGGAAAATTACAGACGGCAAAGGAAAAAAATGCGTCTGCAAATTAATATTGCATGTCGATACATAAAACTTTGTACATCTCTTGTCCTTCCATTTCAAAATTGATGTAATTAAATAAATCTTCAGAGAGGAGAAAAGTCATCATCAACAAGGATCTGAAGGAAGGTGGAATTAAGAATATATAGACTGGTAAAGCAAAAAGCAGAGCCCGTGCCGGGGGGAGAGAGAGAGAGAGAGAGAGAGAGAGATGATGTTGAAGTATTTGAAGTCATGAACATCACAAAGAAGGTGAACAGTGAATGTCTGTTCATTGTCTTTACTTTTCAGGAACTAGAGGTAACTTTCACCTGGCTTTTCTACATCATGGTCTCATACAGAACATAAGAAAAGAAAGGAAAAACACAGGAAAAAAAAACAATGAAAGTGGACTTAATTTATAACTTCTATACTCCAGTCAGAAATAAATTTCACAATAGAGCCACTGGCCTAGTAAATAATGAAATTTGTAAAAACTATACTTCTTGAGTTCATTCAAACACATCTGAAAGTCTGACCTCTTTGTAGGACCCTATGGAATCCAGATCAGAGATTTCAGAAAGTGCAGGGAATACGAAGATCTCATACATTAGAATTAAATTTTGGTAAGAACTGTTTGCAAGATCTTTCTTCTCTACAATCTTTTCCTCCATTTCAAAAGGAAATCACATTGTTCTTTTTCCATCAAACATTGTGAACATAACAAATTTTCACATCACATGATTTGACATAAGGTGCAAGAAAGCTAGGACATACTAGAGGAATGTAGTGTGGGAAGGATACTTAGAAAGAGTAAATCCTGGAAGACAGAACACAGGATTTTAAGTGTTTTGCTTACAGAAGCTATTTTTCCTTTTACTATTCCTTTATAAGCAGTATTAAGTGTCATGATTATGGTTCCCAGCTCAGTCTTCGATGCTCCTGAGCCAGATGCTGAAAGAATTCAGGTTACTTACATCACAATAATGTAACAGTTTCATTCTCCAATACTAAAATAGCATTTCAAGAATACGATATGTTTCGTGTTATATGACTCATGTATGAGCTGTGAGGCCTTTTAAGAACCACTTTATTTCATTTAAGTATTTTCAATGTGGAAAAATTAATGAAATAAAACTTGCTCATTTAAGTCATTAAACCGAATAGTTTCTGCCATAAGCTAGAGTAGCTGCTGGATGGATAATGCAGTAACAGCCATTCCCATGGTTCCAAAACAGCAAGTTAAACATTGTGCAGAAGGGCTCTATTACAGGAACTCTCTTATGGCATTCAAACACTTGTGGGTTTTGCTTGTCAGAGTAAATTTTCTGCACTGTGTACCCCATGGACTTTACACATAAATAATCAAGTTTTTTTAAAAATCAAATGGACATTTAATATAATATTGTTAAACAACATATCCTTCTCGTTTTTCAACATAACTTTTTTTTAACTCTTATGAGGATCAATTCTTGTAGCTAAGCTAGATATTACTCTTTTACTTAGATATTCCCTTAATTATCTTACAACTTTTCGTAAAGACACTGAATTATTATGAACTGTACATAAAAGTGTATATAATCGTTTACAAATGTGACACATCAACTTTATTAGAAATGGAACCTGTATGCTTACAGGAGTTTGCCCTTTTTTGTCACTCTGCTACCTAGCAAATCATTTCTGTTGTTTTTAAAACCTGTGTGAACTTAGTAGCTTTGCCATCAGATAATTCTGGCTTGAGAGTTGCTAAAGTAGGTCACCGTGTTGTAAGCTCTCCTTGCAAATTTTGCTGGTGCTAGTCCATTCAGAGTGGCAGCCCCAGGGGCTTGTTTGCATGTTCAGATTCCAGTCTGTTTTCCCTATTTAAAAAGGAAAGCAAATCAGAGACTTAGACATGTGCGTAGCAAAGAATCCTGTTGACTTGGTGTACTTTTTGAAGCTAAATATGTAATTGGGAGGAGTGAGCCATGTGTCAGTTTAACTAAATTTGTTAATCAGTCCTCTAGGCTATGTTATGCAGTTTTGAAGAAGGTAAGTTCTGCAAGTGTGTAAAGTTTCTTGGTGACTGATTGAAAATGCCATTTTAATGCTCTTTCCCACATTCTTCTTAGGTTTAAACAGTTTAGGCTGATAACTTCAGTTTTGGGTAATCCAAGGATCTGTCTCTTCTGAGAAATAAAATATGATAAAGCCTGGAATGCTGATCAGATCCACACAGCATTTACAAACTGGATTAGTCCCTTGCTCTGTTATGAGGTGCTCAAATGACTCGTCTGTCTCCAAGCAGGGCATATTCTGGAGTAAATTCATCCCACTCATTGTTTCAAAAAGGACAGCTTGCAGAAAACTGAACCAGTGCTGATTCCCTCTACCCTCAGTAGCTCTCCAGTGTTACTCCAAAATGTTTTGTTGTTGCAAACAGCCTGTGTGCCATAATGCCATTGCCAGATTTAAATTTTTAGTAGTTGAATCCCTTCTTGAGTTCAAGAGTGGATTTCAACTCACTTAAATGTAGGTTACTGTGTTTCTACCATAATCAGTGAAAATCTAGTAAGTACAATAGGTGGAATTTGGGCAGATTTATCATACCCTAAGATAGACAACTTTTATCTGAATATCCTTCTAGACTCATGATTGTATTGTGATGGGGATTATTTCCCTTTCGAAAACATGAGAGTCTAACACTGTATGAAATACTTGAAGCTTTTCAAATCACCTGCCTGATGCCGACTGACATAAGATGGGACCTGTAGGAAACCGATGCCTGCAGGTGGGCATGGGTCAGTGGTGCCCACAGTCAGGCAGAGCAGGGCTGAACTGGAGGCCAGCCCTTCTCCAGCATCACCGGGGCAGGGGGTGATGGCCTCAGGAGGGAGTGATTTGGAAAAAAATCTAGAAAACAGTTATATGATACTGATATTAACATAAGAGATTCTCACATCTACTGATCAATGGAAAGTCAGAGATTTGCTGAAGTAAATTTACACATGCCTAGACTCAGATGATAAGATTTTAAGATGCATGTAGCCAAAACTTCCTACATATTTATTTTTCAAATCACTAAAAACATTCAGAGGGACCAAAAAGTGTATTCCAGACAAATCTGCCAGGAAGCTCTGTTATATTAATCAGTATCTTACACAATGACAGATCCACAGTGTTAATAGTTTTGCATTAGAACATTATTCAAATTCTTAACACATCCTTTAGGTGCTGAACAAGTTATTATGTTGCAGCCAAAAAATAATTTTGGTTCAGGTACCCACAGGCAATGCAGAGTTAAGCAAGAAGCAGTGAATTGCAAATATTACTGAAATACCCACTGTGCAGATCTGAAGATAATTTATGGTTTAGAGAATACATCGAATTAATTTGAAAAGATGTAGAAGCAATTTCTGAAACACACATGAAAGGATTCACTTAATTCTAGATTCAACACTTAAGTGCTAGCATATGGCTTAACAATTTTTGTAACGTGCAAGTGCTGACTGTCTGAGATAAAGTCATTTTTTATTCTTCATTCATTAATTTCAAACTGCTTGAGTTCCTCAGGAGAAGGGGGACAATAAAAATAGCTTTTTTACATATGTCAATAGCGAAAGGCAGTCCAGAAATAACACTGGTGTGTTACTTGATGAGGATGGCCACCTCACAAACGAGATAGACAAGGCAGAGAAGCGTTAATACCTTCTTTGTTTCGGTTTCCAACACTTATGATGGACTAAGAGTGTCTCAGTGCCCTGAGCTGGAGGACCAGAATGATAAACTCCCAGGGGACCCTGAAGTTCTGCAGGAACTGCTGCTCCAGCTGGATCCCTGTAAGTTAAGGGTCCTGATAGGATTCATACAAGAGTATACCCAAAGAGCTGGCTGATGTCTTTGTGAGGCCTCTCTTTGATTTCTGAACAGTGTTGGGAATCTGAAGAAGTCCCGTGACTGGAAGCTGGCTAACATTGTCCCAGTTTTCAAGAATGGCAAG
This sequence comes from Corvus kubaryi, assembly GCF_017639235.1. Classification (NCBI taxonomy): domain Eukaryota; kingdom Metazoa; phylum Chordata; class Aves; order Passeriformes; family Corvidae; genus Corvus; species Corvus kubaryi. Next base: position 38,632,890 of record NW_024580667.1, on the reverse strand, counting down.
GATGACATTGGAAAATATAGGCCTGTCAGTTTCACTTCAGTGGCTGGTAAAATTATGGAGATGATTATTCTGAGAGTTATTGAAAAATGCCTGAAGAAAAACACAGTCATCCATTACAGAGCGCCTTCATGATGGGAAAATCTTGCTTGTTGAACTTAATTTACTTTCACAATGAGGTAACCCACCTAGTTGATCAAGGGAAGGCACTTGATGTAATCTTTTTGGATTTAAGTAAAGTTTTTGATGCTGTCTCTCACAGTATTCTTCCAGGCAAAATGTCCAGGAAACAGCTGGATAAATGCATCATGTGCTGGGTGAGAAACTGGCTCACGAGTTGGACACAAAGAGTTACAGTGAATGGGGTGACATCACACCGGTGACCTGTCACTAGTGGAGTTCCACTTCTTCAACATATTCATAAATGACTTGGATACAGGATTTGGACGAACACTAAGTAAGTTTGCTGACGGCACTAAATTGTGAAGAGTTGTCAACTCCCTTGAAGGCAAAGAAGTCCTGCAGAAAGATGAAGACAAATTAGATGACTGGGCAATCATCAACCATATGACGTGTAAGAAAGGAAATTGCCACATACTGCACCTGGGACAGAGCATGGTCAGAGCACCACTGGATGTATGTACAGACTGGGGAACTGGGCTCTGAGAACAGTGCCACAAAGAGCAGCCTGGAGGTCCTGGGCATTGATAAGTTGAATGTGAGTCAGCAGTGTCCCAGCAGCCAGGAGGGCCAACTGTGTCCTGGGGTGCATCAGGCACAGCATCGTCAGCTGGGCAAGGGAGGGGATTGTCCCACTCTGCTCTGCACTGGGGTGGCTTCACCTCAAGTATTTTGTGCAGTTTGGGGCACTGCAATAAGATAAGACATTAAGATATTAGGCAACATCCTAAGGAGAGCAAAAAAATGGTGAAGGACCTCGAGGAAAAGCTGTATGAGGGGTGCTTGAGGCCACTTGCTCTGTTCAGCCAGGAGGAGATCGAGGGGAGACATCATTGCAGCCTACAATTTCCTCATGAGGAGAAAAGGAGAGACAGACACTGATCTTTTCTCTGTGGTGACCAGTGCCAGGACCTGAGGGAATGGCCTGAAGTTGTGTCAGGGAAGGTTTAGGTTGGATATTAGAAAAAAGGTTCTTCACCCAGAAAGTGGTTGGACACTGGAACAGGCTTCCCAGGGAAGTGCTCACAGCACCAAGCCTGAGTTCAAGAAGCATTTGGAAAATGCTCTCAGGCACATGGTGTGACTCTAGGGGATGGTTCTGTGCAGAGCCAAGAGTTGGACTTCAACGATCCTTGTGTTTCCCTTCTAATTCAGGATCATCTATGATTCTATGAGTTACAACTTAACATTTCTTTTACCTTTTGGTGTGTACATGGAGAAGTGTTTGTCACAGCCCAAAAAAAGGTACCATTAAAAATTATAACTCTTTTCATGCCCAGCCTTATCATGGCAGTAGTGAGTTAGTTGCTAGCTAGACAAAAACAAAACTGAGAAACCTTATTTTATAAATTCGAACTTTGGAAATATTGACTTCAATATGAACTATTATAGAAGCTGTCATTATTCTAGCTTATTTCCAGCTGCAGCACTACGACTTTCATTTTGCAAAATATTCTGTAAATTTTAAAATTGAACATTTTCTGTCCTTTTTCTGGTTGTGTTCATACAGTGTCTATTAATCTGTGGTGTATTTTTTCTACTAGTTCTGGTACACCTTAAGTGGATATGACTGTATGTGAAATACTCTTTTTTTCCTTTTTATTCACTATTACTCCTTTATGTTATTTGAAGGCATTCTGACCTCTCAAAGTCTCAGAAAGCAGAACTTGAAGAACTTATAATAAGAAATGTCTACTCAATGAAAAAAAGAACCTGTCATTTTGGCAGAAGCACTATGTATTTCTGAAGCACTGTGTATTTCTGTTATTGTGTCACAGCAAGAGAACAGTCTCTTCTCAGGGATAGCAAGGGAAGGGAATGGTATTTTGCCTTAGAGCTTTCTCTTATGTTGATCTGTTAAAAATGCACGGGTTCATAAATATGTAAGATTATATGTGCTTGCAGGAATGGGCTTTTGAAAAATACAGCTATAGTGCTTTCTTTAGGACTTATTCAATGAGTTAAAAATTATTTCAAAGAATTATTCTAACTGAACTCCAGTTTTTGTCCAGGTGAGGACAAGTCTGGGGGGGTCTTAATATGTGGTTATTAGACTCAATCGGAATGAGCTCTTTCATATATTAACTCTTAATTTCAGTGAAATCCATCAAATATAACCTCTATTTTTTCCTAAAATTAATGTTAAAGTACTAATCTCATGTTTTTGTACAAAGAAGAATAAATAAAGCAACAACTTAGTCTTCCAGACCTTGGGCATGCTATGGAGATTTTGTATTGTCAGTATTTTTCCTTACCTTCCTCCTGTGTCTTTCATCAACTTGAGTATAGTCTCGTGACTTTATCAGGTTGCCAAGTGATAGATTTTTATGCCCTAAAAAAATTCTTCCCAGAAACAGCATAAAGTTTAGCTGGGAGGAGAAGTTCAGAGTCTATTACCTTTTTGACAAAGCCTTCCTTGATCTGCTTAAACTCACTCCTCTAAGTCTCTGTCCTGAGGTTAAGGTCTGCAAACTGCAAAAGCTACTTCACTGAAATGATTTAACTCTCACTTCTGCCTGTCTGTACATCCTTTTATGGCACTAGGATCGATCAGCATGTCAATAAGTATTTTTCCTGTCATTTGCACTCTGGTTGCTAATAATGGTATGTCAAAAGACATTACAGAACAGAATGGGATTTCTTTCATATCTAGTTATATGAGATTTCTCATCAACTTGAGCCCCAAACATAAGATGAGTGAAACCTTACAAAGAAAACATTCAGCTGGACAGTATAGTGTGTCATTTTTAGTAGCATTTTCTACAGTTTCACACTAGAACAACTGTGAGTGGGATGGGTGGGGTGTGGTGTGGCATAGACACAAGATACTAGCACAGAAACAATGAAATTCAAAATTCTTCCAGATCTAAAAACATCTAAAGCTTTTATTTTTTTCCTCCCTTTTCCAATAAAATGTGGATAAATTTTACAGTGATATCTTGAATCTGACCTCTGGAATTGATTCTTGAAATCTGAGTGGAGCTTATCAGAGATCTTGTTCTGACCTGGCTTCTCTTCCGTAAGCTAATAGAGAAAAAAATCAATAAATTAGTTATTTGCCCAGTTTTACAGGATTTTAAATATATTTCTTTCAGCACTTTTTCATTTACATACTTCCAGGTGAGAGCAGTGATGACATTTTAGAGATATGAGGGTCCCTCAAAAGGCAGATAGGTGTTGTAGATCTGAAACTCACTGTCTCAAAAATAGTTTGGCAATTGTCTCTGGTCTTGGCCAACATCTAAGAAGACATTTAAACTAATGTTTTCTATATCTGGTAACTACTTAATATAATCCATTTATAGATTTCAGTATACAAAGTATGCTAATATGATAAGCAGTCTTCTCTTTCACAACTTGGTAATACACAGTATTCACATTATATTAGAAATTTGGTCAATTACCAGGACTATTAACAACAGTTTTTATCTGTGATCAGATTGGGAGCTAGACCTACTTACAAAAGGCTAACTGACATTTACAGTGGAGTGATAATGTCACTTCTGAAAGATAAGAAGTGGCAGTGACTAATCCTTCAAGAAAGCTGCCAGAGCATATATTCAGGCTTAGCCATGAAAATCTGTAGAAAGGAGTTTTTAATCTGTGTATACCACATTACATGAATTTTCAAATCCAGATCTTATTCAGCAAAACAGTACATAAGACAAATAATTTAGGTTTTTTGTTGTGAGGGGTTTTTTTTTGTGGTTTTGGGTTTTTGGGGTTTTTTTGTTTGTTTGGGTTTTTTTGGGTTTTTTGGTTATAATACAGATGAGGTAGCAGTTTTAAGGAGCTCATATAAGATACAGGTAGCTATGAACCTAATTCTAAACTCTTGGTGCACAAAGCATAGAACAAAATATTGCTTAATTTCTATTCAAGTTTGTCTGATGCAAAGAGTAATTTCAGACTAAAAATAGCAAAAAAAATTATACCTTCCATTCCTTAATGTAGATAATAAAAATCTTAGAAAACAGGTTGCAAACCATCTTTTCAGGGCACAGTAGCCCAGAAATCATTGAATGTCATTCTGTTTCTCTTCTCTTAATCAGCATGGACCACTTTGTGCAGAGGCAATGTAGCACAATGCTCTCAGATCTTTGCCACTGCCTGATCTTAAACACAGGTTTTTAAATGTATTTCTGGACACTGCAGAATATGCCTAAACATCAAGATCTCCCAGGGAATATGTAAACCAAGCGAGAATCAATCCGATTTTTAATGTTTTCTTAAAGAAAAACAGTATTTCTGGGAATTTCTTTCTTTTCTTTTAAACTGTCAGTTTGGGCAACTTATTATAGTATATGATATTAAAGTGGACTAGTTGTCTGATACATAACACTGTCATTCTTTTTTACAGATTTTTTTTTTCCCTTGTAGCAATAAACCTTTTTACCAAACTGTATTTTAACATAACTATGTTGGCTTTACCACCACAGAAATGTGAATGGATAGTGTTGAAAAAATCATTGAGCACAATAAATCCTTTGAATTCTGCCAGCACTCACAACATTTCCCTTAAGTTTGGGGTTTTCTTCATTCAAAATGAAATTTCCTAGTCAGCAGCAAACAGCCAACACCTGGCTTAACACCAGATTGCTTAGTCTGGTTGTGAATTAAATCATGCCAACAGGTTTCTTCTAGTGCACCACAATAAAGATAGCTGACAGTATTTTCAGGTTCAGCACGTTCTCTTTGATGTTTCCTCATGACCTTCTGCCTCCAATAGGTTTCAGTGCTTTCAGAAATATCAACACCACTGCAGAGTTAATGTATGTTGTAGTCTGCCACCATTTGTCTGCATTCAAAAAAATAATTTTCTTATCCATTTACATTATATCTTACAATATTCATTACATTTTGTGTAGTCTTGAAGGAAAAACTTCTTGAATATGTCATGTAACTAGAACTGAAAATGCTCCCTCTGCGACTGAGTTTATGCCATTGAGAGAAGCATGGCTATAAGTTTTCCGCTTAGTAATAGGTATAGCTTTGAAGTCCCGTGTAGGAATATTTATGGAAAGATGTGCCACAATATGAACATGAAAAAGACCAAGTTCAAGGAACCACAAAAATTCTGCTACAAGATATTTGTCAGAAATTATGTGATTTTTTCTTTTGCATTATCACTGCTTAATGTGTTATTGCACAGGTATGTGCATTCCTAAAATTCCATAGGTTCTTTACTTAATTAAATTATTTTGGTGTACCTACTGGAACAGAAAGGCAATGACTTATGATTCTATACATTTTAAGTATGAAATGCTCTCCATGCAAATGGAGCAAAACTTATCCAATTGACTAAAGAGATGCTGATAAGTCATCATGTGCAGTGAAATGAGTTATTCAGCTCTCTGTGGGAGGTAATCTTAGAATACTGCTCCATGTTAAAGCAAACCTCTTTCAAATGCAGGGCTTTGCAAAGCCCTTATCGACAGCAAAACCCCATTAAAGGTCTCTATCTCAGGTAATTTCTTTTCACTAATGAAGATCATCCAATCATTTGGTTCATTTCTAAAAGGTTTGAAGAAAAGGAAATTAAGATTTCAAGGCAGATATAGTACTTGTACTGAGTAAGCAATTTCTAATGTCTAGATTACAATGATGCTAGCTTCACAATAGTTTTAAAAACAAGTCTTTTGGATCTTTTAGAAACTAATCTTTGAATTTCTCTTTTGTGAAATCTGAAGAATGCTTTTCATGACAAGTTCCAACTTCTTGTAAGACACAGACGATTTTCAAAATATTCATATGGCATAAACGAAATAATTTATCTGTTGACAGGATACAAAAAATATAAAGCTTTAAAAAATTCTCAAAAATGTTCCAAAACAATCAGAAAAAACATGGAAAAAAAAGAAAAACATATTGATGATTTTTAATTTTAGTTAAAACAGATGATTAGTGGATGCTTTTTAAATGAAAAATACATGAAAAATTATTGTTAAAAACAGCTATAACACTGATAAACGGTAAAATCTACACAAATAAGAGTCATATCATAGATACCAGTGTCAGAATAGGAACACAAACATAGGTGCAAATTTTAGCTTTTTAAATTCTTGGTCAGAAAGTCCAGTCTGGGATACATTTCATCTCCAGTCTGAGACAGACACAGTCAGGTATTTAAAGGTCGTAGCTGAACCCCATACTTGGAGCCTTCACTCAAGCACATTTCACATTTTTAGGTAGGGTTTTTTTTGGGTTTTTTTTTTTTTTTTTTTTTTTAGATTGTAGGTATAGAATTTTGATTTGTTCTTTTCTAAGTAGTTTTTCATAGAGTATGGCTACAGACCTGTGTTCAGGAACATGCTATATTTTGTATCACGGAAAACAATACTACTGCCTCTAGAAGTGTCCAGCTCAAATTCAGAGTGTCTGCTAAGATACAGGTAAAATTGTGCAATGAGCACATATAGAAGCTTACACATATGCCCTGGTTTTGCAAATTTATGTAAATTTTTGTGAATCTATTCTCTCAGTGAAGTTAATGGTGAGACTGGAGGGAAACAACCTCATCTTCTTCCTTAACCATCTGGAAAAATGTTCCAAGGGTTTTCCACCAATGTACAGAATTTGCTGCCACTTTACAACATATTTTTAAGCCAACAAAATAATTCAAGGAGGTAACACTAACAGAGACCGAACCAGGATACTTACTGAATTGCTACTCACGCACACCTACAACTTCTTTGCACTACTGAAACAGAAGATTTCACCCAGCTTTACTATATTACACCTTAATATCCTCTCTCACTTTCCTAAAACGTTATTGAAAGTGCCTGCCAGCAGATCCATCTCTTTCAGACTGGAGCATACTCATCCTGAACAAGCCAGCTGATGGATTATGGTGATCTGCCACTGGCTGAGAGCAGCTACCTCTCAAGTCATTATGTTTTATTTGCAGTGCAGTTTGAATTTTATTTTTGCATTTCTTATTAGTCATAAATTGATTTTTCAGGTTCAAAAAGAAAATAAATAAAGGGTAGAGCATGGGTTAAGAAACATCTTCTGTTTATCTATATAGGATATATGGAAGGAAACATATGCATGGTGCAATAGTAGTTGCAGTATTGTTGTTTAGGTATTCATCAAATTCAAGGAACATCAATCTTCTAACCTAAAAGATTACATAGAAAAGTGGAACATATAAACTGCAAATTAATCACTGAGGGGTCTGGGAGCCTGTAACTGACTCCAGCTGACATGTTCTGATAGAAGAATGTACAGAACTTCCACTGTCATCCTACACATCCCCTGCAGCTCTGCCTACAGTGCGCACTGATAAACACGGAGTGTTGCACAGATTATGGATACAGCTTCTAGGGGCTATTGCTATGAGAATATTCACAACACAATTCTAAAACTATATCCACACATTCATTAGGGAGAAAAAAATGTTTATTTGTTGGCAATCAGAATGAGACCTAATGGTCTTCAGTTCCTGAAGGAACCCTACAAGAAAGATGGAGAGGGATTCTTTACAAGGGCATGTTGTAGGACAAGAGGGAAGGTCTTTAAACTGGAAGTGGTTAGGTTTAGGTTAGATATTAGGAAAAAAATTATTTACTTTAGGGTGATGAGGCACTGGAACAGGTTGCCCAGGGAAGTTGTAGATGCCCCATAATAACAACAAAACCTGTTTAATCATTTCTGTTCCCAGCATATACTTTAAAATCAACAGAAAAAACCTACCCAGGTAATCTAGAAAAGAACTTTTCAGAAACAATTCAAAATCTGGTTGACTTTTTCCAAAATTTTCTCACTCTCTTTTTTTCAAACTATGATTTGGTTTTGAAATATGAAAAATTTTTAGAAGCTTTTTTTTTCCCCTTGATAGCTTTAAAAAGTTGTCAAAGGGCATTTTTTATGCCTTGTGGCATTGGACCAAAAATTCTCTTTACTCGTATTAGTCTAATAGAGTTGATCCTATGAACCTGTTTAAAGCTTTCCATAAGCGTTTAACTTTTCAGAAATTTTTCAAATACCATCTAATAATCAAATACCATCTAATACTCAAAACTTTGGGGGTCTGTATTAAACTGTGTGCTGGGGAAATGATCTCCAAAGAACAATATATTATTATGTGGTTTTTCAATTTTTGTCATCTGTTTCCACACAATGTTACACTTTACAAACCTCAGCCAAATAGATCTGCAAGCAAGGAAGCTGTAGTAAATGGAAATCACCGTGAGTCCAATAGATTACACACTGACACAAGAAAAAGAGGAAAAAATTTTATATGCACAATCCTGCCTTTTTATTTTGAGACATAATCCAGCTGTCTCTGAAAGCTATAGCAATTTTTCCATTGTCTTCTGAGACTTTGGAATAAAATTTAATAAGCCATTGGTACTTATAATATTGATAACATGCTGGTACCCAGGACTCAGATTTTCATAAATGCATGAAATCTACTTTCCTTCATTCATTTTTGAAACCAGGGGAAGTACCCACAAAATTAGATGCAGTTTCTTATAAAGATGTCAGAGTCTTGGCATTTTACAACTTAAAAGCAAGTTAAAAGTGGTGATAGTGGGTTTTTTTCCTATTATTATTCCGTAAATAAAATATGGTCTTATAATTAGACACATGATATAAATATACTATTCAAAATCTAGGAACACAAAAATAAGGTGTAAAATTATGATCCTTCTAAACTAGTTATTACCTATGAACAGTGTGAGCTTGATATGAACAAATCTCTCTTAGATGTATAATATCTTAAACAATATTTAATTCAATTAACTTTCGTCCTCCAGTGCATTTCCTGTTATACTGTAGAAATATCATTCTGCTAGATATGCTATTTACTGTTCAAGATTTGGGTAGCTCAAACAGTGAATTCTCGAAAGAAAATTATATAATCCTTTTATGTGCATTAACTTTCTAGCATTTGTTTAATCTCTCCAATCAGCACTGCTTCTACTAAAGAAGTAAAATGATGGTTAAGAGTGTAGCACACACAGACAAGAGCAAGGGCATAAAAGAAAGACAGAAAGCACTTTGGCATTTAAGTTTTCCATTGTGGTTTGATATTTGGCTCAGAAAACCTGGGCCACTATTTCTTCATCACATACACTTTTATTTCCATGTTAACTAGTTGTCCTGAACAACTTTGCTACTGATAAATGCTAATTTCATAGTGGTTGCTCCATGGCTTACTTCTAGCAGTATACACAAATTTAAACTCCCTCTCTCTCCTGAAGAGCTTCTGATTTTTAAATTTTTTTCCATGAAAATGCATTGCCAGTCTAGTTCATTCTTCTTAACCCATAAATACAAGTGCAGTTCTGCAAGTTCAGCATGCATTACTGAATTTAGCCTAAGACAAATGCTCCACAAGTATTATCTAGATAATTTTCATATTCTTCATGTTTTTCAGTGTGAAAGAACAATAGAGGCTGCCTCTGCCTTTCTCCTTGAATATTCTTTTAGCCTGTCATGTTATTGTTCATGCCTATAAATTAATTTTGAAACTTAAATGGTTTGTTAGGTTTAGACCCTCAACCAGAATTCAAAAAAAAAGTTATAATGTGATCATAGTGTAATTTAAACCCTCAAACTGCTAACTAAAGCTTCAGGCACCTAATTCTATATTAAAAGCTGCCCTGACCCATCCAGTCTTTTTTCCTCTGCAAACCTACAGTCTTCACATATATCTCTTTTTTAAGAGCTGTTGTTCACCACAAATTGAGTCTACTTCTAGATTTCCCTGAGAAGCTCAGTCTGGAAGGGATTCTATTGAATCCATCCTGCTGTACATAGTGTTTAAAATGCTTTACCACTTCAAAGAACTCTTGTTTTAGTCTCCCATTCCCTAGGCGTTTGCCACAGCTGTCAGGCATTCAAGATTAGTGGAATGTCTGACTGACAGCACTGCACATATGGGACACCTGACACCAGTTGATCCAAGGGATATCCCACGACATCTTGTTCAGCATATAAAGGCAGATGAAGAAGGAAGGGAGAAGTAATGGCATTTGCCTTCCAAAACACCCATTATGTGTGATGGATCCCTGCTTTCCTGGGGCTGCCTGAACACCTGACTGCCCATGGGAAGTGGTAGTTTTCTTACTTTGCTTTGCTTGTGTGCATGGTTTTTGCTTTACCTATTAAATTGTCTATATCTCAAATCATGATTTTTCTCTTTTACTCTTCCAGTTGTCTTCCCCATCCCACCACAAGCAGTGAGTGAGTGGCTGTGTCAGGCTTAGTTGCCAGCTGAGGTTAAACCAGGACATTCCTTTTGTGTACAAGTGATTATTTATTCAGCTAAAAGGTGGCTGTAATTAAGTACAAGACTACTCCTTTCACTGAGAGTGTGGGCTATGCACCTGTGTGGAAAACTGCACCTAGATTTCTGCCCCCTCTCCCAAGACTTGTTGATGGAGTCTGTGAAGTGTTTAGGAATGGAGAATTCATAAGGTCCTTCTTGCTAAACAGAGGCCTTAGAGGCTCCAGAAAAGATGGAGCCCTCTGTGATGACAGTTTTATTGGATGTTTCAGAATGCACACTTGCTCTGTTACAGCTTAAGATAAATGTTTTTATAATAAAAACATCAATTATTTATGTTTGATATTAAATGATATCAGAAAGGAAGATAAGGTGTTTGGCAGGAAAAATTATCCTTCACAGTGCCAGAAATGGCAGTGATGTCTTATAAGTGCCAGAAAGGAAAATAAGAAAGGGACAACACAAGATGCCTCTGTTTTTCAGTAAGAGCTAGGATCTTGCTGAATGTTTTTTTTCTGCTTCAGAGAGTTGTCATACAGCAAACGCTCTTTTGGGTGTCCAGCAGACCAGCAGACATTGGCACATGGATTTTAGTAAACTAATCTGAAAAAGGAACCATTCTCTGTCCCTGAGGGAAAGTGGCAAGGAACAGCATAGCACTTGGCACATGTCTTTTTCAGGCCTTATGTCGTACATTTCTGGCAAGGAGACCTGGTGGTTATTTTTATCTATTTTTACCAGTTCAAAATCTCTGAAGAAAAATCTACAACTCACTCTGAGATTATATGACACATACACTGAAGATCTGCAGTGTATCATAAAAAATATGTGGAGGAGTTTGAGGATTCAAAGCCTGCTGGGATAGTGCTAGGGAATTAAACAGAGCAAAGAGACCCAAATGTGGAGCAGTGCTGTCCATAATGCCTTTTGGGAGTGCTTCTTGGCATCTTCTCTTGTCAGTTTGTGTTCAGACAAAATTTGAGTGAACACTTTGGCACAGCCAAAACTGTAACAGTGATGACACTAAGAATTCAGTAGCCAAAACAATCGCAGGTTGGTGCAGAAGACTATCCCTTGGGGATATTTTTTTGTGATGGTGTTCCTTCTGTTTGTTCATGTTTTGATTTGGTTTTTCTTAACACAGACATAGTCAGCAAAGGTTTAGTTGAAATCACAACAAAAAACTGATGACAGCTGTCCTATTTCAACTAGGAAGGCAAATAGAGTTCTTATGCCAAAGTAAATACAATTCTTGCTGATCTAGTAAAGTTTTCAAGCTAAGCCAGAGACTCAGTACTACTCGCCAGACACAGACAAAAGAAGAGATTGGATATATAGAGGCAGCTAGTGCAAGCATCAATGTGCTGGCCTTCTCTCACAGTGTGTAAGTCCATAGTTCTTTCAACACAAAGAGGTCCCACAGGCCTAAGATACTCTCTTCCAGTCCATCTCTTCATGGTACCCTCAACCTTGCACTCTTTTTTGTACACTCTGTGTGTGATAAGTTTGGTCTGAATCACAGACTCAATCGTACCTTCTATAGTTGCGGTAAATTTAGCCAGATAAATCCTTGCAGCAGTGAAACAAAAGTAAGGTGCAAAAGTTTTTCAGGAAGACTTTTAATTCCATCTGAATTTAGGGTACCTGTGGGGATTAAGTGCATATGCCCCCCACTACAAACCAAATAAACAGAGCTGAAAGCATCTTTTTTCCAGGTTCAATGTGCAATGTTTGAAAAGACAATAGATCGTCTGAGGTTTTAGGACTGGCACAACAAATTCAAATAAAGCTCTTCAAATACAGCTCCAATATATGTTGATTCATTACATGCTAAGCTGACAGCTGCAGTAGAAATGACCTTTGATTTTTGCTCTCCTGTTAAGTATTTTGGAAAATGGGAGATATGTAGATAAACAGTACTAGTTTTCTACCTCCCTTACGAGTTCATCCTTGTATTTTAAATCTTAATGTACAGCTTCTGGGGATTCTAAAAACATTCTTTGTGACTAATCAGGTCTTTATCTATCACCAAATGCTTTCCTTCTGCAGTAACTGTCCTTGAAATTTGAAAAATTAAGTCTTTGCAGCAGCCTAGCTTAAAGTAGTATGCAATCCTTTTCATTTAGCATTCCCAGAAGAATTCTCATTGTTAAATTCTTGCCTTAAACTTCTTAGAATGTCTTCCTCTAACATCTCTCTGCTTTATCTCAGCTTGTTTTTCAGCATAAGAGAGTAGCACATATTTCAATAACTGTTTGGCCCTGTTAACTAGGACAGCTTCCTATTCAGCTGGGCAACAACACACTTCTTTTGATTTATTCTTTACATTTCCCTCATTCTCTCTCATAAGTTATAAGAGTTGTTATCTTTTATATATATATTTATATACAGTTCCTCTAGACTGGGTGTTCTTTGTATTTTTTTCCTCCTCTGACAAGGAACTATCCATTTCAATTTCATTTTCACTTATTTCATTAAGCATAACTACTGTTGGCATTTAAAGCACTAGCTTACAGCAACAATTAATTACAATCAGTCAAGCTGCTTTGCCAAAGGACAGGAATTGCTCAGTTAAACCAGAGGAATAGACTACAAGGGCAACTAGTACTGCATATGCAGGTCATCTGTTCCATTGCTTGAGACCACTTGTATTAAATCAGACTTTTAGCATTTTAGAATAAAATATTTTAGGGTCTAGAGACCAAGGCATATGAGGAGCAGCTAAGGCATTTTGTGTTGTTTAGCCTGGAGAAAAGGAGGGTGTGGGGGAAACTTTGTCACTCTCTACAACTACCTGAACAGAGGCTGCAGCAAGATGGGAGTTGACCTCTTCTCCCAAGCAACAAATGACAGGACAAAAGAGGAAATGGTCTCAAGCTGAATCAGAGGAGGTTTAGGTTTTTCACTGAAAGCATGGTTAGGCATTGGAACAGGCTGGCCAGGGAGTTGGTGGAGTCACTATCCCCGGAAAAGTTCCGAGAAATCACCAGACTTGGTATATAGCGCTATGGTTTAGTTGATATGGGGGTGTTTGAACAAAGTTTTGAGTTGATGACCCTGGAGGTCTTCTCCAAATGTAAAGATTCTATAATTCTATTTGGCCTTCCACCTTTTCTGCTATTTTTGCCTCAAAGAAGATGAAACTATTACACTTCCCAGCACTCCTACTGTCCTTACCAATAGCTAAATGCTTAGAAGTATATCAAGTGTCCCAAAAGTCAAAAAAAGTCACTTCCATTTTATAAATGCTGACGTGAACTGTGTTTTTTCACAGAAGCCATACATACGCCCTTTCAAAACATCCCTACACCTCACCTTCTTAATTCTTTACCATCCCAGGCTCCTCATGAAGATGTTGAATCCTGATCTGGTCACATTTGTTCTATCCATCTTTCCTGTCTATCGATAGAAGTGACTTCTTAACACTGCATGAATATACTCCTCCCTCCGCCCCCACCAAAACAGCAGTGAATTTGCGAATTTCACAACTGCTCTTCTACTTAGTTGCAAGAGTGTGAAAACTTTCCCTTTATCTAGGAATATTCTTTTGTTGTTTCTTCCTTCTTGCGCCACTCTTTTCTCCATTGATCTCCAAGGTTTAGATTAAGGAGCATTTCCTTTCCTAATCCAAATGACACCTAAATGCATTGTAGAGAGGCACAATATAGAGAGCTAAACCCAGGATCTGGAAGACAGGGATTTGACCTATATTTGACTCAGGTCTATTCACGTTTCTTATTTTCACACATTTCATCAAAAAGTTGAAATCCAACTTCATGGATTGGTGATCCTGCTTGAGCAGGAGGGTTGAAATAAATTAATTCCTGAGGTCCTTCCAACTTCATCTATTCTATGATTCTGTGATATACCTGTTTTTTGACTACAGGTTTCTGTGATTTGACTATATTAAAAAGAAAAAAAATTGTCTTAAGAAAAATCAGTGGAAGACAATGGTCTAGATGAAACCAGATGACAAGAAACTGAGGGGTCTGTACCTCCAAAGCAACAATATTTCACAATAAATTTCTCAAGTAGAGATGGATTATAACCTGTTTTCCTCTCTGTTGACAAATAACTGGTGAGACAGAATTTTTAGCTTTTGAGTGAGGTTACCGGTCAGCACATGAAGTGCTTATTACAAGAGGCCTCTGTATTGGAAAGCTTTCTTAAAGTGACTGGATTCTTCCAAAATCTATTTCTAAGCTTTATGGGAATTTGGACTCTTATCCATCCAGTCCAGTCAATACCAGTGGGATGTCCCAGAAAGCTTCCCAAATATGTTGTTAAACTGTGGTACATTCTAAGAAAACTGCAGCAGAAGGCATTTAAACTAATGCTAGTGTGGAAGAGGATGAGAGTTCAGAACTGTAATCAATATAATATGGCTAATGTGATTTTTTAAAGGCATTTATAAGAGACGTTGCTCCTCCAGCTGGTTCCTCTTCTATCTTTCCAATCAAATTTTGCCTAAACTGGAAATGAGTAATGATTTAGATTCATAGTTAGCAAAACATAACCTGAGATATGTGTAAATGCTGATAATTTCTGTGTCATTCCTACAAAGTCTGTAAAATAAAACAATAAAAGCTGCGGAATTTTAAATGCTTTAGTAATGGGTCTTTTCTTTTTGATTCCAATAAAATAGTCTCCATTTAAAAAACCAGAACTGTGATTTTACTTTTTTAAGACTATTTTAATGATACTGTTTCTTCTATACATATAGAGATAGACTGGGTTTTTTTCTTTCCTTTTTTAACCAGATTGCTTTGTTTCAGTGTTTCTTCAGAGTACAAGGAAGATACATTGTATTCTGTTCAGGAAAAATGCATTCAGTCTTTTCAGATAAGTGGCTTATATGTGGAAAAAAAGAGCAGGATTAAAGAAAAAAAAATGAGGACAAGGAAAGGGAATGCATGCTAAGTGGCCTTCCATCACACAAGAGATAGAAGAAATCTCCAAAGCCTGCACTTCAGAGGAGTAATAAAGCAAACAAGAGAAGAGTGCACAATAGTAGAGTACATAAATGTCATGAGTAGATAGAAATAAAGAGAAATTAATGAAATGTTCTTTTAGAAGAGACTGAATTATAAGTGCTATTCATATTTGTATTTATCTCTGAATAGAGCTTACAGGAAAGGCAAAGTAACAGGAGAGAACACAGAGGGTAATATAAGAACTCAGGCTGTTATAATAACTGTTCAGGTGGTTAAGAGAAAAGTCTGCATAGGAAAAAAATGTGAGGTTAGCCTACTCTAGTGGTGGCAAAATTCTGAAAACAGTCGAAATTAATCTAAACCTTAATCAGGGCTATTATGAACCACCACCAGAAAGTTACAGAGAAGACTTCTGAAGTATTATGAAATGTTACAAAGTGTTTAGACTAATTTTTGAACACACATCTATGCTGACTATATGCTATCACAAAGATGTAAAACAAGATTATAATCTATAGAGACATACAAAATGCATGCTCCTATCTTCAGATGCATCACATTTCTAGGGGTCCCCTTTAAAAAATAGTTGCCATTTTGTGGGTAACAGGGATGTGACATCTTAGAGAGGATAAAGACTATTGGTCCCTAGATTACACTCATTCATTGACTAATTTGATCTCAAGCCTCAAGCACGCAAAATAAGGAAGAGGGAGTGTGACTAATTACTTACCATCTCCCCATACACCTGTCACTATTTGAAGAAGACAGACTTGGGAATGTCCATGCTTATGTCCTCCACTTATTAATGCCTACTGGTTTGTCCTATATCATCCTGTCAATGCTGAGAAAAAAAGTCACACAAGTTTTCAACTGGAAATGTTTCAAACAATCTCAGATTTATAAGAAGGGGCATTTCATGCACGTGAGGACATACTGACCATCTACAGTGATAAGTAGTAAAAGAGCAAGGCGTGGTCCTAAGCGAAGTGACTTCAGCTGATTTATATCCATAATGCTTAGATTTAGATCCCTGTAGGCAAGTTTTATCTTGGAGAGACCCAGCCCAGCCCAAATCCAGGGAGCAAACTGACATTTAGGCGGTGAAGGCAGTCATGGCCCCAGTCCCTGACCACTTCTTAGCTAGTAACACACACATACTCTGTCGAGGGCAAACCACTTGCTTTATAACATTTCATGTAACTGAAGGACACTTGTAAACAACCTCTTTAACGGTTCAGCTGTGCTGTATCACAGTGTTCTCTCCTCTTAAAATCATAGCTCCACAACAGCTCCTTTTCCTAGGAATAAACCCTGTGCTTTTCCTTCATTGCAATATACAACAGTTTACAAGTCCATTGTTTTCAGACCTGTGTCACTTCAAAGAATTTGTAACTAACAAAAGGAGACCAGAAGATTTATATTTGAAGATACTAAAACAATAAGTTGATTCAAACTAGAAGGTGAAGAACTAACTGGATCCCTACACTACATCCATCAGAGCTGGGTAGTAAGTTATGCTATGGTATAGAATTAGTGGCTTTGAAAAATTCAAGTGTCAATGTGTAGCTGAAATACAGAACTCTGACCTATCTGAAAGAAGGACGGAAAATGTAGAAACAGGCTTTATTTTATGAGCTTCATCTGGAATTTAAAATGGACACAAAAGTTCTAACATTGGACAGCACTGAAGTAATCTTCAAGTAGAGCATCCTTATCCGAAGAAATAAAGTGGGCTACACTGTAAAGAGAGTGTCAGGCTTAAAAAGTCGATCTGATCAATATTTAAAGAGACAGTTTGTTTATTTATTTATTAATAGAAAAAGGCTTTTTAAATTTTGTCTGTAATTCATCAATATCATTGACACAGCTGTAATTCAAGCTCAAGTATTTTACCCAACAAAACATTTTCTCTGAACTAATACATATTTCTCCATGCAGTGCAAAGGAGAGTTGCCTCCATTCTTTTCAGTTCCAGTTCTCTAGACCACATGATTAATGATCTAAAGTACTGACCAAGACTCAGAATCTTGCTTTATAAATTCAACTTGGATGTTTTAACATAATGTTGTTTATATTCCAAGCACTAATAACAAAAATAACAAAAAAAGATGAATTATTGACCATTTTTAAAACAATAAAAGCTTAGAGAATGATTTCTTTTTCATGAGATATAACTGAATCTGTAGCCACATTTATTCATTACATTGCAAGCAAAGCTTCAATTTTGTTTACAACAATCATCCCATGATCTTCAAATAGATTATTTTTTAATATAAAAATATCTATAAGTTTAAGTATTTTTGGGATTGAGGATGGAGTCTGGTTTTTTGACAATGACTTTTCTTCTCTTTCTGTTTTACTCTTTGTTTTGTTCTGACTACTAATCTGGTGGTTGAACAGGTATCTTTTCTGATCTGTTTTCTATTTCCTCATGACGTATATATACATGTATATAAAAGCAAGGTTCTAACTTGACAAGAAAGTTGAATTTCCCAATGTCTTAAAAATATCATGGATTTAACTACCTGTCCATATAAAATATGAAAGAAAAGCAATTCAGTTACATCTCCATCCCAAATGAAAGGTGGGGGAGGGGAAAAAAAAGTCACACACATTATTAAAGAGATTTCATCACTGCAGATTTAATGAAAGATGCACCACACTGAACCCTAGCATTTCATTACTTACAAAAAGCTCCATATGCTTACATGAAGAAAATCAATGAGACTTAGACAGCCAATAATGCTGCAGGTTTAAAAAGTCTAGAGGAACAAAATTACTTTTGTTCACTCCAGACATATATACATAACAATGGCTTTTATCAATATTGTATTAATCTGTGCTTAAAAAGAATTCATTTCCTAAAGTGATAAGAACAGTGATTGTTTTCTATCAAGAGTGAAAACATAATAAAATGAGAGAGAAAACACATATTGCCAAAAAAACCCAACAACATTTCTTTGGTTGCAAAGCAGCTTTCTTGAACAGAAAACTCAGTTAAGAGTATCTGTGGGACAGGGGCTGAATTTTTTATATCTGTTGTGATTAATCTCTTTTTTCTGTTTTTATACAAATCATTGTGTAGAACACATAGGTAGAGACCATCTTTATTGTTCTGTACAAATATTCTGTACACAGAATACTTGGCAAAATGCTTCTTATTTTAAAGAAAAGAAGCTGAGAGACTTGAAATTCCTCTTGTGCTCTATGCTTTAGCTGGATTCTTCTGTAGTAGGTGAGAAGTCCATAGGAAGTCCACAGGGACAAGTTTTTAGGATGTTAGAAAAATCTGTTGAAAATTTTAGGTCATACCATGGAAACAATGTACAACTAAAATATTGATTCTTAACAGAAACAAAATGCATTTATCAGGGGAAAGTAAATAAATACTCAATGACACGAATAAGGCTATTGTTAATAATGCTAATGGAGAGATATTTAATCTCTTTGCCTCTGCAGATAAAGTATTGTAGTGGTTTAACACCAGCTGGGAATTAAACTTCAAATAAGCCATTCCACATTCCCCCAACCCCCTCCAGCAAGAGAGGGACAGAGGCAGAGACTGTGGGTTGAGATAACCATTTACTGAAATGCAATGGAATCAGGCTCAGTAACAGCAACAATATTAATAACAAAAGTATAAAAAGAGAGGGTGCTTTACACAAAAAAGGTGTTCATCACCTTGACTCAGTTGCCAGAGTCAGAGATAATGAAAAACAGTGATGGACAGACCCCTGGAAAGCTGGATCATCTGCATTGCACAGCACTGCCTGCTTCCAGACCGCTCCACTGCTCTGGTTCGATTGAGATGCAAAAATCAAATATGCAGGGTAGTTCCTGCAGTGGCCACTATGTCCTGTAATAAATATTATGGCATTTCATATCCAGAGAAATAGATCCTCTCAAAACATTCTATAACTTGAGAAGGATACAGTATAAGAAAATTAAATCCAGAGGATAGGAAGCTAACTTCCTTTTGAACAAACTGTAGAGATTGGCAAAGAGTTTTAGCACTTCTAAATCTTATCTTGTCATCAATTATTCAATAATATCAGGATTATTCTCAGTAAAGCTTTTTAAGCACACTAGATCACTGAAAGTCTTAACCTATGGAGCTCACTGGGTACAACTTGTGTCCAGACAAATGTATAAGATTGCATTCTTCTTCAGCAACCTTGTTTAATTACTAATTGTATGGAAAATTTGGGTCCTTAAACATTGACACCAGAGGTGAAACAGGTAATCAGTACAAAGACATGATTTACACTTACCACTAAAGTCTTCCCATTTACCCCCTTTTCGTACATTAGACTGGAAACTTTTCTGCTTCTCTGTATTTAGGAATTAAAAGTCACTTTAATTTTGTATGACCTTATTCCTTGGATAAAGTTTTATGCCTGTAAATTTTATCCCTTTTTTCAGACCCCTGATTTATTTCTTACACTTGATCAAAAAACTGTCTTCACAATCTGAAAAGAACTGCAGAAAGTTTTCAGGACATTCCTTCCTTCTTTGGGAACTTGGTAAGCAACCATACTTCATCAAACTGATTCTCTCAAAATTACATGATGGTTTACAGAGAGCAAATCAATTGCAAATTCTTAAATAACACTAGAGCTTCTTCCTAAACTAGCAAGAGAAGCCAACATAGCAATTTCCGCCTATTTGATCTGCAGTTTCCACATCCAGACAGTCCACTACATTACTGTTTCTGTATTTTATTCAGTGAATTCATTTCTTGTTCCTCATTTCCACCTGTTCTTTTCTCTCATCTAAGTTTAGATTGAATATTAGGAAGAAATTCCTTACTGTGAGGCACTGGAAGAGATATCCCAGAGAAGTTGTAGATGGCCCATTCCTGGAAGTGTTCAAGGTGATGTTGGATGGAAATCTGATCAGCCTAGTCTGGTGCAAGGTGTCTATGCCCATGGCAGGGAAGCTGGAATTAGATGGTCTTTTAGGTCCCTTCCAAACCAGGCCATTCTATGATTCTACAGCAATTTCTTTTTATAACACTTCTACCAAAGGTTTGGGAAGGGTGAAGCTGAATATGTTCTTTACCGGCTCTGGGTTTGAACTTTTGCTTTAATATGAAGATATCCATTCTTTCACCTTCTTTTTTTTTTTTTTTTCTCATTTATATCAAAAAGTTCTTTGAGGCATAAGCAGTTTCTCTAAAAAAAAGCAAAGCCCAGTGAGAATCACAACATCTGCCAGGGCTTATACACGCTGTTATACACCATTTAGTTAACACTAATTGTAACCAGTCCATGAGGCACAGTCGTTGATTGATGAAATTAATGGTCAGTTGCTGGCTGATAGTAACTGAAGCAGTAGGATTCATATATATCTATCCAACTACAAAACTAATGAATCACAAGTCACAGCTGCATTGCTACTACATGCTTAACAAAAATGTATTGTTAACAGGGCAACTGGGGAATGTAAGGGATGGCTGCTTTTTACTACCCACCTCTTTTTGAAGAACAGCCAGGGCACTTGAAGGGCAGAAAATTGGCCTGTTTCCTCATCACAACAAATCTTTTTTTTATCAATGGTACTTGAAGATAGCCTGCTGTTGTGATTTAATCCCAGCTGGCAACTGAGCACCATGGAGCCCCTCACTCACTCCTCCACTAACAGGACTGGGGAAAGGATCAGAAGAGTAAAAGGGAAAAACTTGTGGGCTGAGATAAAGACAGCTTAATAGGGAAAGCAAAACTCAGGCATGCAAGCAAAGCAAAACAGGAAATTCATTCACGATTTCCCACGGCAGGCAGGTGTTCAGCCATCTCCAGGAAAGCTGAGGTCCATCATGTGTGACAGTTACTTGAGAAGACAAATGCCATCACTCTGAATGTCCCCTTCTTCCTTCTTCTCCAGGCTTTATATTCTGAACATGATGCCATAAATTTTGGGACATCCCTTTAGTAAAGCTGCAGTTAGATGTCCCAGCTGTGTTCCCCCCACCTCTTTGGTGGGATGTAATAGAAACACAAAAGGCCTTGACACTGTGTAAGCACTGCTCAGCAGTAACCAAAACATCCCTGTGTTATCAACACCGTTTTCAGCACAAATCCAGAACACAACTCCATACTAGTTGCTGTGAAGGAAATTTACTCTACCTCAGACAACATTAGCACACCCACTGAGCTGATTTCCTGCTTCTCTTTTCTGGTCTCTGTCTGCACAGAGGACTGGCCATAATTTTTCTGGGGGTAGCTCTCCACTTTTGCAGAGATGCCCTATGGCAGTGCATTTAACCAAAACACTTCTATTTCAGTATTTTTAGTGCTCACCTCTTTTTCTTATGAAATGAAAGACATCAAGACATGCCTGTAGAGATTCTGAGCGCTGGTCTAGAAGGCTTCACTGGCATATTTTCAAAGGCAAGTGACTCTTCTCCACTAACATTCTTATGAAGAAGTGTAAGTACAAATCTTTCTTGCATAAGGCGATTCCCACTTCCTGGAAAGTGGGATCTTCATCTGGGATCACAGCATTACTTAGTCAAGTTTAATAAAGTGTTACCAGCATCATCTGTTTAATTTTTGCAGGTATTTTTGGAATTTCTCTGTGGAAGTTAAACTTTTTCAGGAAAGAAGTGTCATTAAATATAAAAAAAAGTTTTGAATACATTTTAGGTTTTGTTTCAAACTCCAGTGAACACAATTAAGAAAGTAAATAATTCTGCACAGCTATATGCCTCCTGAGGATGAACAATTGGTGAAACTGATTAGTCAGTGAATTTCACATTTTTTCTACCTGCAAAAAGATTCCTGGTCTTTCCAGAGTCAGTCCTGCCTGATGGATTGAGCAAGAAGCATGTACACTATAATTTTTCACTACATTGGAATAAAGTGAACTTTCTCTAAATGTCACCGTTTATATTTCATGGGGCACGAAATCTGCTTTTGAAATGAAAATTAAAGCCCTTTTCCCAAATAAAAAGTCTAATCTTATAGTCAAAAACACTTCATATTTCCTGACATTATTAACTTTGGAGGGCTGCCTGTAAGATGATAAAACTATCTGACATATTAAAACTGAATTTCCTTATATAATTATGTTACAGAATATTTAAAATATAGACGGTTCTAAGAATAATATTAATGTGAATTTAGCAGTATTTTTGTTTACTTATGATAAATCTAAACTCCCTTCATTTTAACATGCTAATGGTAACACAAATACTAACATATTACTTCTAAAGAAAACTATTTTTGGACTAAAAAATGGTGCTTAATATCAAAAAAAGATAACACTGGAGTAATCTCAAGGAAGCTCAATATTAAATATACTCACTTGCTATTGAAGTTATAATACATCTGTATTTTCTGTTTGAATAGGAGAACAAAGATTTTTATCAAATTCCAATCAGTTGTAATAGCTCTCACACTTTATAACAATCCATAATTAATTTATTCATTACTGTGACACCTAAAGCCAAGGGTTTTTACAGTGATTTAAGAAGAGACATGTAAGTAGAACTGAAGATTTTCGAATGTCCTCAGCCTGGAATTTCTAAAACCCAAACAAGAGGGAAAAAATGAGAAATCTGTAAAACACTTACAAAAAACCCCCATAATATCTCTTTGGAGGCTACTAGGTCTTAACAAAAATCATAAAAAATATTTTCCTTTTCTTTAGTTTGGCTTTTGAACGTTAGACTTGGTGTTATTTCCATTTCAACAGTCTGTCGCATAAGCAGAACAGTAAGATAGACAGACATATAAAAATCAAGTTTACTTTTTATGTCGGTATAGCATTCTTCCCTGATGCAGAACAAATACTGAAAACTTTGACCATGTGTTATTTAATGTCTTACTTTACCATAAAGCAGCCATATATTCAAGGATAAAATATCTTCAGAATATAGGCGTGAAATATCAACTGTGTTCACAGCTTCTTTATAGCAGAAAAGTATAAAAAGTTACCAGCTTTTCTTACAGGTACCACTAAAATGTGCTTTCAGATGTTTAATTGGAAAGGAAAAATAAGTCTGATGGTTTTAGAAATGAGGCTGAAATTTTGAAAACCCAGTTTTAATTTCTGAATTCAGAACTCCTCTCTACTCACATATTTGTTTATTTTATCATCATCTGATCTACACTGAATTTTACCATTGTCTCAAGAATTGGCCCTGGATCAGTTACTTCACATTCCAGCTGAGAGATCTGTGCTTTCCCTGACCCTTTAAACTTGCAAATCTTCTTTTTACCTTTTTTTGCAGGTAATGTATCTTTCACAGGTTTGTACAGGATAAAGCTGCACTCAAATCAATCTGCTGGAACCAGGTGCAGCTCAAAAAAGCTTCTGCCAGCCAAAGAGTTTTTTATCTCAGTTGTTATCTCTTGCCTTGGGTGTAATGGGATCCATCCCCATTAGACATTGCAAGCTCCCTGTAAAAACTTGTTCAGTTTCATTTTCCTCTGCGACTAAGGGCAGATGACACCATGCCAGCACCAAAGCCAGCACCATGATACATCACAAGAGGAAGTGGACAGTGGCACAGGGAGCACAGACCACAGCTGGGATTCCCCTGGCTACCCCCAAAGCCACAGAGGTGGGTAGGCTGTGACATGAAAAGCAGTGAGCTGGTTGGTCCTACTACCCCTTTTCTCCTGTGATTTCATGCATGAGGTGATTTGTGAGACTTTATTCTGTAACTGTCTGCCTTGATCCTCCTTTGCATTACGAAATTGAAAGACAGAAGTTTGGTGCTGAAAAACCAAGTTCAGTTACAGCACTGGTGAGTCCCCATACTTCCATGCACCTGTGCTGTAGAACTCAGTGTTGCCAAATGCTGGCTGTCCCAAAGTTCACAGAAACAGGCCTGTGGCAGCACAGGCTGAGAATGAAAAGGAAGGAAAAATAGAAAGCATCAATGCCCTTTAACCTTGATCAGGGTCATTTTGGGGTGTCTCAACACAGACCCTTTAAATATCCTCCTTGAGTTAGTACTGTCATGATAACTTAAGTAATTTATACTGTTCTTGTTTTGTATAATACTGTTGTCTTAAATTTCAAGTGTCTTATATGTAGGCATGCACAGGCACACACACACACCTACCATGAAATGTTTTTTTGAGATACCCACTAGATCAAAAGCACTTGAGTCACTGCCTCTTGCAGGCACCCAATTGCAGTTGCCAGCTATAAAACAGCAGTAGTGAGAACTCTCTGTGAGAGGTATTTAATTCCAGTTAAAAAGAAATAACCACAGCATAAAATCATCTTTATCAGCTATTTAAACTGTCCTATACTTGACATGATTTGGGTAAGGACTGTTCACATGATCCCTTGAACCATCTGAAGCTTCTGTTGTCTTTAGGTATCAAAATCTAGAAGCACTCAAGGACAGGTTTAAGCATAATTAACTTCAGACTTGAAAAAGCTGTGTTCACATCTGAAGCCAGAGGCTCCTTTATTTGGAGAAGACACACTCCTAGACAATTCAAGGGACTTATCTTAAAGGCACCTTAGGAATGAATCACCCTTAGGAGGTACATAACTTTCTTACTTGGCTGACAAGGGAGCCTGGGCTGACTAGATCAGATTTCAACATCTGACTTTCAGATGTTTAACTGTGGACAGATGAAGCCAAGCCCATTTGTCTGTGGGTTTAATTGTCACTATGAATTGTTACAATAGAAACACCTCAGTTTCCTGGTGTTAACAATCTTAAAGACACAGGTTATCATCCATTAAAGGAAAAACACTTTGTCCAGTATCTTTCAAGATTTCTTATGTGAATGTGAGATTTGAAGCCTGCTCTGTATGCAGACACCAGACGTCCTTTTCAACTACCAGATAAGGTAATAAAAGACAGCAAGGAATAGGGAAAGGCATTATGTCTACCTGAATGCTGCAAACGTGCAGGAAATGTAAAGTTGTTGCAACTGTGATACATGTGAAAAATGCATGTGGCATGCCACAGCATATCTGTAAAGAACAGTAGCCAAAAAATGTTTTGAAGATGTCAGATCAAGGAAAGTACATTCATTCCTATTTTATTGGAAGCATTTTTAAATTACAGTGCTGTCTCACTGTCATGAACATAAAGCTGTGACTTCCTCTGGTTTTCTATATCACTTCATGCAGATTTTCTAAAAATGCTTATGAGACAAATGTTTTCAGAGACTAGCCCTATCACAGAAGCTCCAGCTGAGCTTTCATGCAGGCTAAAAGTACTCATTTGAGCAGCACTGACTTTTATCACATTTATTATCTGTTGTCTTTTCTGTTGCAATCAATAAGGTGAATATCTATGCAAATGAAACATTTTCAGTGCTGAGCTGAGACGTGCATCCTGCAGGAGGCCACTGTGCAAGCCTTACCCATCCGATACAGACTGCAGCATTTTGCTTTTGAAACATGAGGTGTCTCTCAACCTGTAACATTCCCAGAGCATGCTGAATAAGGAAGTGAAATTAGGGCAACCCATACTTCACCAGAGTCCAGAAAATTTTAATTCAGTCTCGAGAGTAATAGATTATTTCTAACCTGATGTAAAAATAATCACTAAAACCTGCAATTGCTTGTTTTCAGGGGCATGGTGGAAATGAAAAGGGAAAAAACAGAGACAGACATTGTAAAAGAAGCAAATAAACAGATCAAACTTGAAGTTTCTTTAAACCTTCTGAGAGGAATTTCCATGAAACTGAGAAAGGAAACACTTCTTGATTTATGTTTTGTAGGATGTGGTTCCATTTCCTCTCTTATATTATGAGGAGTCGGAAAGACAACTTATCGTCTTCTATGATCAGTCTGTGATGAGGGATCTTGCTTCCATTAGGCATGATTTATATCTAAAATCCTAAGTTATTGCTGTTTCATACTCTGCTTCTGAATATGTTCCTGTAAAGATATTAGTATTCAATGTTAAATCACTTTTTCCATATTCTTTGAGAACACAAAAGGTCCAACAAAAGCCACTAACTTGCCAAATAACCACACTGAGTTAGATTCTCCACAGGCTCACTGAGTTCCAATGAATTCATATTGTATCACTTGAGTATATGATAAGAACTTTTCAATGGGGGGGGGGGGGGGTTGCCAATATTTCTTGGGTTTTTTCTATGCTCTGATTGATAGTTTAACTGCTGAAAACTGTTAGATTGTACCAATGGATTTTCATAGCTAGTCAAATTAAAGTCAAATTACTGAATTAATGTATTTTAAAGTGAGTTAAATAGAAAACATATTAACAATTGTCCTCTATATTCTGGAACAACACCAAAAAGACAGAACTAAAGCTCTACCAAAGCCAGAATGATTTGCATTTTTGAAATCACAGCGTTAGTCAACTAAAATAAGAATTAATCTTGTACTACCTAAAAGTATTCCTCTCCTAATCAAATTAGGCCAACAGCATCTTATGTTTTACATCTGTTTATACTGAAAGAGAGGTATAATCTGTTGCTGTGTGTTTTTGTAAAGCCTGGCAAAATGAGGCTGTGAGCTCAGCTGGGGACTCCAAATGTTCTTGAAATATTTTTTAACATATCATTGATCATAATAATTGATAACAATAATAACAGTGAATAATTGATGCCAGTGGGATCTCTATACATGTAAGAACTCAGTAAAGCATTACAAAACATTCTTATAATTTATAATTACAATTCTAACAAGGAAAATTATAACTAATAATAGTAATATTAATAACAACTAATTGTAATAGTAACCAAAATGATATCTCTTGATGCCGCACTTATAGAAGCTCTATAAATATGTTTTCTGAAACCTAAAATAAAACTCTTTAAATGTCAAGGAGTTGGACCTGATGCCTAAGAAGATTTGTGTGTGCTAAAGTCTTCAACAGCTGCTTAAAATTAAATACCAAGAGTTTAAGGGTCTCCTTAACACTAATATCATAATTTACATGGCAACTGAGGGAAATAAGTTGTCACCTAAAGACCCCTATAAAACATCATTACAGAGTTCCAAACTCAGAGAATACTCTGCAGGCATCTATATGTATCTCTTCTGACTTGAATTTTACGACCAATTTCATCTTGTGCCAAACGAAAGTGGAGGCAGCTTCTCTCCTGTACTGGGATTTCCTTCCTTCTTGAATAAAGCCCATAATTTAGAACAACCATATTGAAATTCTGGCTTTCTATACCTGCCAAAAGCCCAGAAAGACTTTTAGTTCCTAGAGACAGTGATGCTTCTGACAATGGTGAATGTCCCAGCATTGAAAGGGTTTAAAACCAGGTTGAATGGAGCCCTGGCAACCTGGTCTAATGGAAGGTGTCCTTGCTCACAGAAGGGTGTTTGGAACTAGATGATCTTTAAGGTCCTTTCCAACCCAAACCAGCCCATAATACTATGATTTTTTCTTCTGTGGTAGTGATGATGAGTTTGGTGTCAATGCATCAGTTAAGAGAAGGATCCTAAAAATATTAGTAGCTTCCCTTCTTTCCCTTCTTGGACTTTTCTTGTGTATTTCTTATTATTATATTTCTTATTATTTCTCTTATTTAGGTAGGGCAAATTTGGGTTTTAGTGAATATAGTTTATTGAACTAAAGCTTTAGTATGCCTACTTTTAAATAAAGAGGTATTCAAAATTAAAAATGTATATACAGGCAAATAAATCCAAACATATTTTTAAACACTATCCCTCTAAATTCTTTGTGAATCTAAAGTGTGATTTTGATAATCAAGGCCTGATTTCTGAAGACATTGAAAAAAATCAGAAAGTAAGGCCAGTCAATGGTAACTGGTGATGAAAGGGATATAGCCTCTTTCTAGCCCAGATTCTGCATTCCTGTTTCCTTTCCTGCCACTATCTCTTTAACTCAAAACGTACAGAATGATCCCAGAGCAATACCAGGGCTGGAGTTTTGTCTCATCTTTGTCTAACTTCAAGACCACAGCCTTTTTTGCATTCCCTCTCTGGATCATTGCCCATATTTTATTTCTGTCACTGGAAGAGCTTCCACTAGGACAGGAAAAAAAATATCCCCATCTCATCCTTGCAGTACCTTACATTTTCTATGACAGCCTGAAAAATGTGAGAAGCCAACCAGTCGCTACATCCACTACTCAATTTTCAGAACAGCAACTTTCTCTTGGCAATTCTGAAACTCTTTCCTGTCTTATCTCCTCTTCTTCCCAATAGTTCCCACAGTACTGGAAAGAGGTACCTATAAAGCCAATCTTAGTTTTTCATTTTTGTTATTATAACTGTCTCTCATTTTTTTTAACAACTTCTGGATAACCATATTTTGGTTTTCATTATGATTTTAAAAAGTAGTGTGTCCTTCTACAAATGCACAAGCAACAAGGATCATTCAGGCTCATGGTGAGGTCCTGGGACTTGGATTACATGTGCCTTTTAGGTCATGTCTACTATTGAATTAATTTGACATTTGCACATGTAAGAGCAGGCTGACAGTCTGCTGTGAACTTAAGAGGAAAGGAGGAGTCGGGCAATTTGGGCTCACCCTGCCCTTAAATATAAATCAAGGATCCTTTCCAGATGCAGTTTAGACACAAACACTGTCTGCTGAATTGACTGTACTCAGTCGCCATCCACTCAGTGTAATTGTCCTACCTAGCAGAACAGCAGTGCATAATATGCCTTACCAAAAAAAAAAAAAAAAAAAAAAAAACCCAAAGTAAAACAAAACCAAAAACCTATGTAAACATCTGAAGCACTTTCCAAGACCAAACTCAGAATAATAGTTCATGATGCTTTCAGATTCACCAGATAATTATCTTCTTGCTTGAAGGATGACCATGAACAAAATACATTCAAGAATTTAAATACAGTGAGCAGAATTTAATTAGCCTGACTCTGCTAATCAAAGTATCAAAGCAGATGGACTAGATCTACAGGAATCTGTGTTTAATTTGAAATAAACTGCATAATTCCAATTTATTTGCACAATCTCAAGTTAGTTCAGGCAGTAGCAATTTTATACATTAGTACAAATGGAGACACAGTTAAATATAGGGCCTAAATAGAGTCAGACAAATAAAAAAAAGAAAATAAAGAGAAACCATTGCACAGCAATCCAAAGCAAAAAAGCAGAATGCAGATTTGAATAACGCACCACAATTTGAATAAAGCACCAGAATATTAATATGTATTTAATTAAGAAAAAATACACTCCAAGGACTAGGTCAAATTCTTTCTCTTTGGGGACAATGTTAATGCATTTGTATTTGACTTGGTTGACTGTCAGAAATTTTATGTCTGTGAGGCAACCAAAATCAGCAGACTTTTTTAAAATGGCCCATATTTTGATTCATCATTACTATAAATTTCTAATGGCTGAGGACTACATTCTGTTAGCTTAGTAACAAACTGGATTATGTTTGAGGTTTAATGAAAGATGGAATTCATAATTCAAAAAAGAAATAAGGTTTTTCTTCTACCCTTTCTTATGACAACTCTAAGATCAGCATCCTACAAGCCTCACGAATGATGCTGAGATGGAAATCTAGACAACAATTATTATTTATTATTTTTATTTCTTCTTAAGGCCATTTTATGGTTTATAAGAAAGGATCCAGCTATTTCATTATTGTTCATGGCAATGTTTACACTGTGATGACCCCAGCATCCCAGTAAGTAGTCAGCAAAGCCATTTAAATAAACAGAGATGAGAGACAACAGCTCAGCCTAAGTATCTCATGAAGGAAGGTTTAGCATTATTATAGACATCTTCTTCATTGTGTGGTTTTTGGTGGTTTGGGGTTTTTTTTCCCATTCTATGGATGAATGAAAAGCCAGGATTTCTGAATTCAAAATGGAGCTCTTATTTTTCTTTATACAAATTCACTTCTTGTTCCTTATTTTATACGCTCATGTAGGGTCCAAGAATTTTTGGTTTGTTTTTACAGTACTGCACATAACAGAAATACTGGGACTGTGATTCTTAGATTATATGATAATACAAACAATTAACTGTAAGAAAAACAGAAAATAAAAAATCTGATTCAGTTATTCTATTTTTCTTATGAGGGGTAAACAAGAGTTTTGCATCTTTGTTCATTAGCTGAAGAAAAACAATTAGACTGAGATTCCAGACTCTGAACGGCAGTCTAATCGGGGAATAAGGCACACAAATGATCACAGAATTTGCTATTCCTCTCTACTCGGTATTGCAAAACATTGGTAGCTGGATACAAGTACATTTGACTACAATTAACTATTATCAAGGATCAGATCAAATGGAATCATCTGTAATGACAGTAGGAAGAAGGTGTGGTGAAGAGTGAAATTTATAAAGAAAGGGATAATCTGCTCTTTATTTTTAATGTAATTAGAGTAAAATCCAGAACAGGTTTGGAAAGGATCCAACATCACTACTTAAACAGATTTCATTCTCGATGGCAAGGGCTCTCATCTATTCCATCCACAGTGGCAGTTGTTATACAAATTGGTCAGGCGGTTACCTATAGAAGAATTTATCGTGCACACATGTTCCAGTAAATAGCTTAATGCCCAGAAACAACAATCATGAAAACATGTATCACCCTTGGCTAATCTGTCAATACAGCCATCTGATTAGCAAGAATAGAAGGAACAATGAAAGAAAGAGAAAAAAAAGAGAGAGAGAAAATGGGATGCATTTCAAGATAATATACTTGCTTCCTACAGCAGAACTTTAAATAATCATTTGAAGAATACTGGCGCAGTAAGACTGCAACAATTTATGAAATATAAATTGTATAGAGAACAGTATAGGATTTCCTTCAAGTTCCCATTGTAATTCTACTGATTTCATTGCAAGTCTGTTAAATAAGCATCCATCATTTCTGCATTAACACACGGGAGCTAAAATTTCTATAAATATGTTCTCATGAGACAATGGTGTTTCACCCTTTTGCAAAACACTCAAATGTACAGAAAATACAGCTAACAAAAACTAAAAGCCCTACCATAGGAACTAAAGAATCATCAGATAGCTCTAATTGCAAACCATAGCTCTCAGAGTGTGCCCTTTCTAACCCACATCACTGCGCGCCTGTGCATTGCTTTAATTGCCTGAAATAAAACCCTATCTCACACACACTTGTCTCCTTGGGAGAAGCTGACAGCACAAATATGCAGTGGATGTTAATTATTCAGTGCACTTACCATAAGACACGCACATATAATGACGATAAGCACAGTGTAAGAGCACATATAAAAAAGTATAGAACAACCCACACCGCAAGAGTCTGACAAAGCTGGAATAAATTAAAAGCTGGAGCAGCAAGCAAGAATTAATAACTCCACCAGAAAAATGTTCTTTAACAGATTTTAAAAACCTATGTCCCTGCTTCTTTTCTATCATTCATATTAGCACTAACCCATATTGCTTTTCAGACTGATTGATTTTCCTTTGGTCTTTCAGAGTACTTAAGTATTATGTGCCTCTCTGAGGTCATCTGTGGCTCAACAAGACACATACAGCATCTGCCATGCGTTCAACAGCTGTGCCATGAAGTGAAATACCTGTGTAATACTTTAATTTTTTCCTTAAAATTCTACAATTGTAAATCTATTCTAATCAGAAGAGTCTCTGTATTGTTGCATAAAGGCACTAGAAGAAATTAAAACAGCTTCAGACAACATATTGCTTATGAGATCTAGTGTAGTGCTTGTTATATATATGAAAACAACTGTTCTTTTACAGAAACATTTTTGCTCACTCTTAACTCCAGGAAAATCAAAACATGAGAAATGAACAAGTTTTACTTCAAGGTTAATGCAGCAGAAATCATTTAATTCCAATCCATTCTCTTTCTAACCCGTGATTTAATTATTATTATGAATATTTAAGGCATTGTGAGAGTTCATCAGTACTTAAAAAAAAATATTGGGAGGGAATAAAATTTTTAACATGCAGGTGCTCCTAAACATTAATACAGATTTTTAGAAAATAGAATAATCCTCTAGTTGAGATATTTACAAAATTACAAAGAAATATGTAGTCTGCATCTGCCACCTACTGTAAGAAAAAATACTGCTGGCCTCCTACTTGAACCAAAATAGAAAGATTAGATTGCCTTTAAATTAAAAAAAAAAAAAAGCAAATAAATAAACTAAATGCAAAAATTAAGACTAAAGATTTTAAAAAAAGGAATACCAATAAAAAAGGGATGAATTCATAGATGTACTATAAAAATATATAGATCTATAGATTGGAAAACATATTTTTTACTTGCTGTAATTTTAAAAATGGGAATTCAAACAGCATGAAGAAATTGAGCCTATAATTTTAGAGTGTTTGGCACCACTGGGAGATTGCATATGAGTAACAATTATAAGCATCATAGCAAAGGTATGAACTGTTGGACTTTTTTAGTGCTTGCATACTTCTCTTAATATATAAATATAATTCCAGCTTTAAAATCTCATTAATGTATCCAGAAATAGTGTAAAAAAAAGTGACTCTGAGTTGTGGTGTGATTTTGTTGTTGGGCAGCCCCTATAGATATGTCCACATTCAAACACTGATTTCCCTATCATCTATACCATTTTTCAACTTTCTCTGGGGACCTGTGCTGAACTAGTCCAACTGTATATATGCATGTCTATAGGCTTTGAGGCCATGGATCTTTTTCTGACTGTCCTATTTAGCAGCAGAGACCAAATTTGCATGAACTGACTGCAGTGACACACAGTCATCAGATTCTTTTACCTAATCAGGCCAGTAATAACATCATCTGGGAAAAGAAGTGGTGTCAAAGAGATACTAGTGCTGTATTCGTGGAGCTTTCTTTAGAACACAGGCAAAAATTTAGCGTTTGCTTGGGCAGATTTGGCCACATTCCTTATTGCACACCCATCAACAGACCCAGATCCTGAACAGGAAGAAGCTTCTTCAGTTGTTCACAGGTTCACAGAATGTTCTGAGTTGGAAGAGATCATCAAATCCAACACTTAATTCAGCTCCTCCTTGTGATTTCTCATCAGCTTTGGGGAAAACCAAGATGGCTTCCTTAGGCTTCAAAGACCATTTTTTAGAATCCTGTATGAAGAAGAGCATTAAAACAAAATCAAGTCAACTTGGAATAAGACTGTGACAAGCCCTCACAGAGGCATTGTTACTTCAGTGCTTCTCCTTTGCAACATTCAAAGGTAGACATCTTCATCTTACCACACAACAGAGACTTGAGTGCTACCCTTTAACAGATTAATGCCTGAAGAAGACCATCTGCAAATTGAATAAACCTTAAGCCACATTACAGATGTGAGAATTCTTTTTTTTTAATCACAAAATATCCTTCTAATCTATTTCAACGAGGGAAGATAATATTTTTCATTTTCAAGGTATCAATCTAATTTATTCGACAATTCTTATGCACACAATAAGTATAATTTTTATATTGTTCTTTGTGTACAAGGATGTCTCATGAATGAGACCTCTACCTTGAAAAAGACAATGATATTGAGAAAGAGGAACTTTTACAGAATGTGTTTCATTTGAAATATGTCAACTGTTTCAGGAATATATATAGAATACATATATTTTTATATAAGCATTGAAGTTCATGTTCTTTTTTTTTTTTTTTTTTTAATATATTGCTCAGAAGTGCTTTTGAAATGTGAACATATAATGTACCATTTGGGGGAATTATATCAAGAAAAATGTAGTCTGTTCTTTTTCTCTTCTGCTCTTGGTTAACTCTCAGTTCTCACCCTTCAAGTCCAATTATCATGCTGGTCTCTTTCACTAAAATACCAGAATGGGCAAAGTTACTTTCATTATTTACTTATGTTTTCCTGGGAAGGAAAAAGACATAGGGGATTTTTTTTTTTTTTTGCTAACACTGTTGGCAACAAGACAGGCCAATGCGATTGGCTGTTTTCAGATGGGTGTTTCATCCTTCAAGATGCTTGTTTTCCACTCCTGGATCAGGGAGATGCTGCCATTCATTCCTGGCTCAGATAACCATCTTCTTCTCTTTCATGGAGATTGGGGAATAGGTGAGTAGAGGATGATATACATCACACATCACCTGGATTCAAAATGTAGTCTCAGGCCAGGCAGCTCATTTCAGTCCCACTTGCTGCTTCTTCTTGGGTACTCGCTGTAAAACTCGAGCTCTCTTGTGTACTGCTGCATCCAGTTCTGCTGAAAAAACAAAAGATATGAAGGGGAAAAAAAAAAGAGAGCATACTAATGGAAAAAGGCCTATCTTTTGCTGAAAGATCCAATATGAACAGAGTGTCTGAATTAATTCTTTTTGACAAGAATCCCTCCCAAACATGACAGGAAGCTACATTACCCGAATAATGAGGGCTCCAGCTGAGGTAAGTCGGGGAAACGCATGGACTAGTTTATGCAAATACAATGCCTCATTTAACATCATAGAATATACTGACAAGTTCAAGAAGGCTCAGTGTTAATAAAAGCACATTAGAAGATGTTGAGAATATTCAAAATCCAATCACATTTTGCAATAGACATACCTGTCCTAGAAATTCAGTATAGTCTCTAGGGGATTTACTGTATATTTCTGAACAGCAGAGTAAGTACAGCATGGTTTAGAGATTTGCTACTATAAAAATGCAGAAGGCAGTGACCTGTATAACTGCATATAAGGCTTCTATCCAAGTTTGCATTAAGAGGAATTTCTTTCTCTGACCCTACCCCCCTCCCTCTGCAGAAAGGGGATTTGAATTGCAGATAGCATCAGTCATCTCAATGCCACACTGTTAACCACCTGTGTGGTTCAGGTACTAGACACTAATTTCAACAGAAAACTGCTCCTACTCCAGCAGAAGACGTG
Organism: Corvus kubaryi; assembly: GCF_017639235.1. NCBI lineage: Eukaryota > Metazoa > Chordata > Aves > Passeriformes > Corvidae > Corvus > Corvus kubaryi. The sequence goes on along the minus strand of NW_024580667.1, from coordinate 38,597,797 downwards.
TCATCTAAGAAATAGCCTTTAATTTTCTTATTTTTTCCTTATTAGGTTTTCCTTATTAGGAGAATTTCTATCTATGCCTTTTCTATCTGCTCTTTCCATTTCAGAAGAGCCCTTCCTTAAACACTGTGTGACACCAGCTGGCATTGGAACTTCAGTACTTGTGGAGAGAATTGCTCTGAAATCACGGCTGAATGCAGTTGAAATGTCCAGGGTCTTGGTGGGGGAGTGCCTGGTTCTGTTCACATTTCAAGTGAAGCGTGCACATGGGAGAAACTACATATGACCAAACTTTTCTAACTCTTCCTACACACAGAAACTGAAAAGACATTTGTCAATTTAAAGTAAGTCTCTCTTACTTTAAGTAAATGAAAACACTATGCATCCCTTTTTTTCCTCAAACAATAATTCCCAAAAAATATTTAAGATTTTAAGACTAGATAAAGTAAATATTTTTTTCATTTACCACTATGAAGGACTCTTATAGCACATATTGGTCTGGATGCCACCTACCATTTGTTTTTTTTTATTTTTTCAGTCCACATAGTTAGCACACAAACACCCTTTCTCTCATACAGTTGCAGTATCTCCCTCAGGCAAAAAAGGTAGTTTGCAGTAGCTTGCTCAGCCCACTGCTAATTTTCGTAATAATTGAAGTTAAGCACAAAAAGCAGGAACAAGTGGATTATTCCCCATTAAAAGCAGTGTGGTAGAGAGGAAAGTTCCATCTGTTTTTTATCTTCCAAGTATTGATCCAAGGCTTACTGTCTCTATTTCTAACACAGAACTCAAATTTGTGTGCTGTGTGCATGTATAAACTTACTACTGGTTTTGCCACTGAGACCTATTCTTGTTCAAAAAAGGGCTAAATTTGGCCCAGCAATTTACTGCAAATTATAGCAGATGACTTATAGGGTAGCTGGTGACCTCCTAGACACCTCTGTCTTTGGGGCCTTTCTTCAAAATTGAACATAAAACAAGTTGATAGTGCAAGACAAAAATATAAATAAATTATATTAAAAATATGTGTATTTCTGAAGACTCCATCCCAGGCTGGCTTGTGGTTTAAATATGTCACTTAAATTAAACTACAGCTGAGGAAACCATGAGAAAAGGAGCAACCTGCTGAGTATCTTGGTGTCAAAAAGACAGGACTACGTTATAAAAGGACTCTTTGCTAACAAATTATCAGGTCTCAGGGTTACCACTAGAGACTGCAGCAAAGCCAGAGATCCTTTGAAAATAAAAATGTCAATTGTTACAATCACAAAGAGTGGACTAATTCCCTCCACTCTCTTTTCTCTAATCCCTGGTCAGTGAAATTTATTGCTTCTAGTTACAAGGGCAGTATAGCAGAATCATTCACCTTATGTTGTACTATGAGGCTATAAGAAAAAAAAAGGTCAATAGCTGGATTGTTCAATGTATTTTCAATATCTATTGTTAAAACAAGCTGCATAGCTACTTTCTCAGGATTCTTTAGAATCTCTATGTGTATTTTATCAGATTTCAGATTAAATTGATTATCCCAAATAAAACATAAATATGAATCATGGTTTCCCACTGAAAAAGAAAGAAGAAAAGAAAAAGAAAAAGAAAAAGAAAAAGAAAAAGAAAAAGAAAAAGAAAAAGAAAAAGAAAAAGAAAAAGAATCTGCTTTGTGCTACTCCTGTGGAGAAAATTAATTATTGAGTTGGTGAATCCTTTCTCCTTTGGAATCCCCCCTTCCACAGGGACTGCATAGATGGCACACACCTACTGCAATTATTCCTAGACTGCAAAAGCACCCCCTTTTCTGTTGAGGATGGCACTACAGGGAGTACCCAGCTGATTACACACCCATATTTTAGAACATGAAGACTCTTAAGGAGAAAGCAATACTTCAAAATCTTCTAAACTCATCATCTGTGCTTTGCTATCTGCGTTACAAAAGGTCTGCCTGGCTTTTAACTGAGAAAATTACCTATAAAATTCTCAGCATAGGAAAAAAAATTCATTTTACATAGTGTAGGACAGCTGCTCCTGAATTCCCGTGTATTTCATAGCACTCTCATCCATAAAATATAGTCTTCAGGTGCTACCTACCAAGGCCATGTGAAAAGTGATTCTGCACTTATCAGCCAGCAGAGGGGGCAGGATGAGTAAGAGACAGTCAAATAGAGAACAGGAAATTTGTCGGCATTTTTATTTTTTAGTGAAAGCACTGAAGAAGTTATTAAAATCAGTTTTGAAAAGTAATTAGTTCCTTATAATAGTCTTGTCTGCTCTGTGCACGGTTATGGTAAGTGTGCAACTTCATGTCAGGCATTCTGCTCTGGCATGTGCTTCGTTCAATGAAAATGTAGACTAGAGGTGATGGATTCCACAGTAGATCCGTAAATCTGCCACATAAATGAGCCCACTTTGTAATGGTGTATTAAAAAGAGATAGCTCGTCCTGCACAGTCCCTTACATGTATTAAAACCTAGGTGTTTCTTCCTCAAAGATAAGGATTATGGCATGAAACATTACTAGTAGTAGAAAAAATGAGCAGAAAGATGATGTCCCTTGACAGGAAATGTTGTGTAAACCCTTCTGCCTCAGAATGAGTATTTCTAAAAGCCTAAAATTTGTCATTACTGATTAAAAGTCAATGACACAACACCGACAAAGACTGTGGCCACTGAGCACAGATGCAAAACTCAACACAAAAGAAGATATTATTATTATCATTACTGTTTTATTTTATTTTTTGTGCAAATGCTTAAACATAGAGCAAATCAGCAAGGGGGTAAACCACACGCAGCCTACAGCAATGTCTAGCTATCTCAAAGGAAGTAATATTCATTATACAGCCCTGCAACCATCCAGCCTCCCCCTGCCCTAAGACCTGTCCCTTGTGTGCATGATGCTCTGTTGTTGCAAAGGACACGGTTTGTCTCACCTAACCTGGGATGCCAACAGCATGAGCTGCTCACTGCAGATGCTGTGAATATCCAGGGAGACAAATAGGCAATTCTTGAGCACAATCCTTGCCATTTATTTCAGACCTCCAAATTAGGATAAGATGAGCTGCACCCTAGAAAGGGGCCCCGGGCAATTACAGCACACGTAGGAGTCTGCATTTGGGAAAGGAACCCCACCCACTCTGCTGCGAGAGAGCCCACTGTCCCCACACACCAGGCAGGCAAAGAGCAGAAGCTGAAGCACTGGCAGTGCTTCACAATGCTCTTATGGCTTTCATTAGGAAGCTGGCTTTGGGGGGATTTTTTGTCCATAGTGCCTGTCTTATTTTTAGTTAAAGTATTCTAAATTCAATGAGCAAATTTGTCCCAAAACCAAAAGTAAAGAAATAAAAAAACTAATAAACCAGTATGATCTCCAAAACTGACCTACACTCTGAAGTTGTCTTCATGCTTCATCAAAGAGCTGCTGACTAGAATTTTGCTCCAAACTGGCTCATTTCCTGATACAGCTGTAGAGAAAGATTACAAATCTGGTCACAATTTGTACTGTCATTACCCCTCTGCAACCAGCACATTAAGGTTCAATTTACCTGCTATTGTGAGACTCAGAACATTTCAGCCACTATTTTAGCAAACTACCTTAATCACAAAAGTGATGGAGAGATAACAAATGAAAAAGTCTGGGATTTGGGGATTCTAATGGTCATTTTGAACTCAGACTGAATCACAGCAATGTTAGAGTGGGTGAAGGAATTATATCTGTTCCTCTGATTGCAAAATATAAGAGATGTGTTCTATTTTCAAGGGGGTTTTTTTAAGGACCAGAAGCTATATTTGATGTTAATGTTGAATTTCGTTGGTTTTGTTTGTTAAATTTACCTGAGACGTCCAGACATTCCCATTTTCAAGTAGAGATTCTCTGAAGGGAATAGAATAGCAAGCAGCATCTTGTGTCATTTACTGACGGCTTCTTTTTTTTTTTGTTCTGTTGGCTTTAGAAGTTTATTTAATTTCAGACAGTTTATTCCTGCCTAATAAACTGTTCCAATAGCAGTGGCCTAGAGTTGCAGGACTGGTTTTTTTATGATAACATCAAGGAAAACAGCACTTATCTAAGAGCAAACACTAACACTGATGCACTCTACATAATATCTACCCATAAAGCCATTCACAGTATTTTTAACTACACAGAAAATATGTCTCTTTTCATACAGTATTTCACTTTTAATGCTCCTATGTTCATGACTTTGAGTATGCAGAGGATAGAGGAGTTTTGGTCTAGTTCAGAGAAAAGAGATCCTGTCAAAGTTCTTGCTGATATGGGCACATCCCATATGGCAACCAAATTATTTTCTCAGGCTGCATGATTCTAATTCTGCATTTCAGTAGTACTCTAAAGCTGCACAGTTGCATAAAAGAGGTTAATTATATATAAAGTCTCTGAAAAAGCAGCTCATATTCTAAGATTTTATTCATTAGGGAATTTTAGCAGGTAGTTAACTGCAGGCACACCTTCTTTAATTTCATGGGGTCTACTTGAGCATTTGAAGCAATATATCTCCTTCAGTACCCTGGTGAACTGGGACCTAAATGAATAAAAGGCCATTATGCAACTGAATGTACCATGCTTACTATATGTTCTTATAGAACTGGCTTCAAAGAAAGCAAATATTCTGCTCTCCCTAAGATCAGTTCAGTGGGTGCTGCATCCAGAGTATAAGTGGACTTTTATAGCTCTTCTAAAAATTCTGGAATTGGAGTTTTGCTCTAAGAATAGCAAAATCCATCCATTGAATTTTCATGAGGAAAATTAAATCTGCAACAATCTATATTCTTAAAGAGGCATGTAAGGAGATTTTAGTTTTAATGTCAGTTATATGCACAGTCATATCTGTATGCATATCAGTCAGATTTAACTTTACCAGAAACAGTTACTTATTTAAATTAGGGCAGTTGCAATTTAGACACACAACTACAGACAAATGCCACTAGGGCTTTCCTCAGACAAAACCTCAATACCAAGCAAGTTCCTCTGACAACGCACCATGCACTCTGACATAGCACCCTTGTACAGTCCAGGAGTTCACATACAATCTCTGTAAATTTTTTTGGAATAATAACAATCCCACTGTTAACATGAATTATTTTGGTGCTGTTTAAGTATCAGAAAATCCTCACTGTAAGCATCAAAGTGTTAACTTAGGTATTCATGGCTTCAAAAACCTGTAATCTTACTGTTTGAACTCCTTACCCAGGTCCTGCATACACGTCAAGCGACCCATCATAGTCAGTTCTCATTGCCGTTACCTAAAAGGATTCCCTGCTGCACAGCAGTCCTGTGCTGCAATAGGAATTGCAGGATACTGAAAACAGACTCTTTTATAACAACAGGAGCTTCATTTACAGTGCACACATACTGTAAGAGCAGTCCTGGGTTTCCTACCAGCATGCCCAACCTTAATTACACCTGCTGTAGTCCTGAATCACCAGGCAAATACCTGGAGTAGTACTTCAGTGCCTTGCTGAATTCAAAGAATAGCTGAGATGGAGCCTGCAGACAACTAATGTGCTCCAAGAACAATGCAACATTCGTTTCATGGGGTGAACTGAGGGATTTCAAGGGAGCTGCCACAGAGACTACATATTGTTGAGAAGCGAGAGATACTGTTTTGTGTAGTGCTCTTCTCTCTAACACTTACACTTAAGCTTTTCAAAATTAAATGAAACATGAAGTCTCCTGGATTAAATTTTAACATCAGGGGGGTTATTTGTTTGTCTTTTCAGTTGCTGGGTTGGGGTTTTTTTCAGTGTATGCATCCATCATTTTTCTACCTTGTAAATAAGTCTCTTTCCAGTTTACCTTCTTTCTGCAGTGTCCAATGCTTTCTTCATTTTTTGTGTGTTCATTTTTGCTGCGTGGCACAAGTGAAAATTGGGGTCAGCACTCTGGTTTGCCTTCCAGTTTTTTTTCTGTAGTCTGAAATTTCTGCTTCTTTTGCAGTCCACCTTTCTTGTAATGCAAGGGTGGAAAGTCTCTGGCTCCCGGGCAACTTCTGACTCTCAAGACATTCAAGACACAAGACTTGCTACTGTCACAAGTGACACATCTTGCTTGAGAAGTCCAGTACCCTTCATGAGCCAAGGATGCTCATCTGGCCTGGCCTTAGAGAGGATAGTGTCCCTTTCTTCATGTAGTCATTGCCATCTCCAATGTCCCTGCAGCTGCATTCAGCATCATTTTAAGGCTCTCAACCAAATAAAAATAATTATTTTCCAACTAATTTTTGAGAAAGCTCAAAAATCCTACTTTACTGTGTCCTTGTTTTAAACTGCCTCAACCATATCCCAACATAGGTATTTTTTCTGCTAGATCAGATAAACAATTTATTTTGTCCACAGCTTCACTTACATACACTGCTAAACTTCTCAGTTCTTTGTCCTGGTAAAACCCTAGTTCTGCATAAAACTTAACTGTACCTGTTGACTGAAATCTGTATTCCACTGAATAAAATAACTGTTGAAAATGCACTGGAGTAGAAATACAGACCATAGTGAAACTCTCTGACAAGTTACACACAATTTCTGTTTTCCTATGATGTTTTAGACAAACTGTAAGGTACTCTGGCCTGTACATGACACATCTCCAAGACACAAAAAAGAAGGACAGACCATATTAAATCATTTTTCAAGGGTTTTTCTGGGACAGCAGAGTAATAAAAGTTATAAATTTGTTCTGGTTTGACCAAATTTAGAAATATATATATACTCTGAGAGAAGGCACAACCACCCCTCCCCCCACCAGGTTCGGGAAAAAAAAAATAAATTTTCCTCGAAGGAAAGTGAAGAAGATAAAACTATTTATTTAACAAGCACACGGGAAAGGAAAATAATGTTAAATGGTAAAATCTTTCGCTGTAGAGGAAAAACCTGAGAAAGTGTTCGAGTCCTCCCTTTGGTCTCCTCGGAGCTGGGGCTTGGGCCAGGGCCAGGCCCTCTGTGCCCGGTGGAAAGTCCTCCCGATGTGCTCTGATGTTACAGCAATCAGGCAGTCCAGTAGAAAAGGGAGAAAATCCGAAATTCCAGAGAAGGAAAAGTTCAGCTCTCAGCCTCTCTCCAGAGAACAAGGAACTGCAAAAAAACTGGCCAAAAGCTGACTGGAAAAGCTGCCAGCCGGGTGCTTCCTCGCTCCCCCCTGCCCCAGCTGAAAAAAAAAAACCTGCTATCTTTATGTGACCTTGAACAAGTTTCAAACTGCTTTGAGAAAGTTTTGCTCAGTTTTTTCTTCCCCCTCTCAGGCTCAGTTCAGAGGCATAGAAAGGCCAATAATTAATTTCTGGGCATAGGCAGCGATATGGGATACACATCATAAGGTCACCCCAAGACAATATTCTACAGAAAAAGCAAAGAAGGTGCTAGGGGGAACTCCATACAAGGATTTAAAAATCTAGGGATAAGGAACTAGATGGTTAGCTTGCCCTAACTTGAAACAGCTTCAAAGAATAAACATGTCTTTATGAATAATATAATATTCAACCATGTTTGACCCCACCACAAAAACTTATGCCAGGATTTCCCTTCGGATAAAAAGTAAACACATCATATTTTCAAGTTACCTTCCCCAGAAACTCAAACAGAAGCTATGCTATAACCTCACTGGGAAAGCAAGGCATCAGTCTGTGCATCCAAAATACTGCTAAACACTCAAGGCAAGAAGCTTGAGCAGTGGTGCTTCCATCACCTGAACTGCTTAACCCTTAGCTACAGAGGTGAGGTTTAAGCTGTGCCAAGTAGCATCCCCTGGGGCAGTGCCTAGGCAAAGATCAGTAGACATCACATGCTGTCTGCCATTCCTAATATGTAGTCTGAATTAGACTGCATCAGGCTTGGCTCCCTTCACACACTGTATCTCAACAGGACTTGCAGAGACTGAAGTGTCCCTGCTGACCCTTGTGACACATCCCAGACCTTGTAAATACCTTGTAAAAGGTATTCTCAGACTTGTGGTACGAAAATACCAGTGAACTGTCCTCATGTTGTTTCAAACACTCTGAACTGAAAAACAAAAAGAAAAAAAACCCAAACAAACAAAACACCCACAAAATTATAACTATTTTCTAGGAACAAAAAAGCATGGCATGAAGCCCAGAAGAGATGCAGAGCCAAGTGAAGTTTGGTTTCAGCCAAGATGTAACACTTGGCCTCAAGGCGAGAGGAAGGTCTCTTACCATGATTTATTTAGCAGTAGAGAAGCAGTCATTGCATCCTCCTATCCTATAATCCTCACATTTGCCACTAGCAGATGTTAAGGTGAAATGTGTATGAAAAGGTTCCACAGGTACATCTTTCCAAATTCTAGAAATCCTCTGGTTTAGGTTTTCCAGGTTCAGATGTTGACTCCAGAACACTGTGCTTGATAGATGATTTTGTTCAGTACTATTATTTGGACTAACACACACTTTCTGTTTCCAGAATGCCTTGTCACAGATGAGTCCTATAACTTAATGTTTTGTCTCTGTAGAGAAAAAAACCCCAAACTTCCTGCCATTTTAAAATCTACTGTGCAATTATTTCATTGGGGGACACCTTGAATTTCTTTTCAGTAAAGAGACTTTTTCTACAAAGCTCCTTTTCTCTGAAACTCTTCCATATCTCGACCCACGTTGCCTTATGTTTCTTATCTTCCCTAATTTTGTTGTGGGCCTTTCTTGTCCTACTTAAATCCTGTGGACTTTACTGCATACATTAATCAAGATGTGGGTGATTGTATGTTGTTTTAAATATATATATATATAAAATAACATATATACATTGTATGTAGTAGATACACCATAGCACAATGATGTCCTTTCCCAATAGGTCTAACATTTCCTAACACTGTTCTGCATTTTGAGCCATTGAGCATTGAGTTGATGTTGTCAGAGAACTATCACAAGGTCTCCAGGACTTCTGCTAGTCATGGATAAATTACAGCTCAGTTGTGTACATATAGAAGTCACATCAACAGACTATCACCTTTTCTTTCTGTCCATTTTTAATAACCTGTAAAGCACATACCCAAGAAATTAATCATTCATTTAAAAAAAATACTAAGGTACAAGAATTTATTATTATCTGAAAAATATTGATTTTTCTCATGTTGCCAACTTCATTGAACAAATAATACTTATCTACAGGAATAAAACACAAACTTTAGTTCATTAAATAGTTAAACTTCTAACTCTTTCAAATCCATCATCCTATGTTGCCCTGATGCCTTATGGCTGATTCTGCACTACTTGCAAACTATAAATCAAGAGCAGAATAACTCAGATAACATGACTATCAACTCAATATACCAGCTTCTACTTACTCAGTATAATAGTGGTCATGGAGAAGCACAGTTCCCTACCATTAATAGCACAGCTGCAGCTGCACCTATTTATTTCTCTGTATTACTCATAACAAAACAGTAGCATTTTCTGCCTCCTTTGCATGCATGCAAATGACTTCATAAGCAACAAGATAATGATGAAGCCCTCCTTTTTCATCACGCTCTAGTTTAATAGCCCCTGAGGCTGCACAAGACAAGATTTTTGTCTGACATAACTTACTTTTACATGGAAAAGACAGCAATCTATTAAAAATAAATAAATAAATATTTAAGGAGACTGTGTGAAGCAAAGATTTTAATCTTAAACAGGTAGGAGCAAAGAAGGAACTTTCTGTCATGTAATCAGCCTCCCCTGGATACTACTTGAATATCTTGAACTAAACATTGCTGCAAAGATACTACTTCAACAGCTAGGAAATAACAAAAATTCTGTGTGGCAACCGTTTCCCAAATAGAGGATCAAAGAAGTCTCTACAGACCTATACAGTGCATTCCTGACAGAAAACAGCAACATAACATGTATTTAAAGCAACTGAAGAGAGAGAGCATCCAACTTTTACTCAAAACAGATTCAATATATTTAATTATTCATTATATCTTTTCCTTATCAAACTATAATTTCCTACTCTGAAACTATAATTCACATGCAAAATAAAAGGAAAGTTTTAGTAAATTGCAATTCAAATATAATTTTATTTCTCTTCTACTGAGTTACACTCCATCAAGCAATAATTCTCTTTACTGTATCTTTACTTAATAACTCATTTTTCATATTATTCAAATGCTTTCAGGGCTTTGGTATTGTATTTCTGGGGTTTGATTTTTTTCGTTTCTAATATAACCTTTTTACAGAGTCTCCAAAGAATAAGTCAGAAAGCAGTTGGCACAGTAAAATAAAAATGGCACCATAATGGTAAAGAGCTGATTTTTGGAGAGGGCCACTCAGTGAGATTTGAAAGTTATCATTATCCGTATAGGTCAATTAAATTTGGAACTTCTGAAGTTAGTTATACACTTTATAAGCCATTCCAAAGACGAGAAGAAAGACTGTTTGGAGCTTTAAGAAAATGTTGGTGGCATTTAAATGAAAGGCTACCCACATCTTTTCATAATTTTGTTTCAGAACGTTATCCTTGTGTAAATAGGACTACTAATTTCTTCTTAAGAGTAGGTAAATACTGAATAGGATTTTTAAAAAAAATCAGAGAAACAGCATTCTATGATTTTCTAGTTGACTTTATTTTGTCTCAAGATATAAAGGATCTAGGCAAAAAGAGTGGGTTTTAGTTCAGTCTTTCGCCACTCTTTCTTGTAATATACAAATGAGCTATTGTCAACTGGAACCACTACTTGCTCTTGCAATACAATGCATAGCTTCATTATATATTTCTTAAAATTTAAAAGAAGGCTAAAAAAGGGATCAAAGAATACTGAAATTCCAGTGCTGAGGTCAACCCAGACATGCCCAATAAAAGCTAGTTTTTATTTTAGCTCACAACCTGAGGAAAAGCCCACTGCTTTTCCTTGATGAAGAGAAGGCGCTGCATACCTGAGTACACCATTCACAGTCCTGCCAGTGGAGTAGAGCCTGGAAGGCCACCAGATGTGTTACACATGCAGAACTGCAGGATCTCCACTACACTTCTGGATCAGAAGATGTTATATTGCTTGGTATATGACATTGATTGGTATACACCATTTGGATAAGGAGAACAGTTGCAATGGATTCCAAATCCCATTTTCTAGTGACCTTAAGGCATCCTTTTTCTTGCTGTTTTAAACACTATAAATTTGTGTTGTGGGTTGATGCTGGCCAGAAGCCAGGCACCCACAAAAGTTGTTCACTGACTCGCCTCTGCAGCTGGGCAGAGGAAAGAAAGTTTAACAAAGGGTTCATGGGTTGAGATAAGAACCAGGAGAGATTGCTCATCAAACACCATCATGGGCAAAGCAGCCTCAGGTTAGAGATATGAAGGGAATTTCTTACTAACAAAATCAGAGCAGAATAATGAGACGTAAAATAAGCTCTCAAAAACACCCTCCCCCCACCCCTCCCTACTTCCCAGCTCTACCTCCTACCCCAGACATGCAGGGAGACAGTGAATGGGGGTCAGTTCATCACCCTAGGCTTCTCCTGCTGCTCAGGGAGAGGAGTCATTCCCCTGCTCCACTGCTCCCTCCCACAGGAGACAGTTCTCCATGAACTTCTCTGACGTGGCTCCATCTCACGCGCAGCAGCTCCCTTCAACCTGCTGAAACAGGGTCCATCGCATGGGCAACAGTCCTCCCAAAAGGCATCCACCAGCTTCAGTTCAGGTACCTCCACAGGCTGCAGGGACGCAGCTGCTTCACCATGGTCTGCACCACAGAACACAGGAGGATATCAGCTCTGGTGCCTGGAGCACCTCCTGCCCCTCCTTCTGTACCAGCCTTGGTGTCTGCAGAGTTGCTCGTCTCACATGTTCTCACCCCGCTCTTGTCTGGCTGCAATTAGAACTGTGCCCTCACTTTCTGTTTTGATTTCTTAAACACGCTATCACAGGCATTACCACCATTTCTAACTGGCCCAGCCTAGGTCAGAGGCACATCCATCTTTGGAACCACCAGGGACTGGTTCTGCTGGACACTGAGGAAGCTTCTGGCAGTTTCTCACAGGATCCACCCCTGTAGTCCTCCCACTACCAAAAACCAGGCCATGCAAACCCAATGCAATCTGATTAAATCAAAATCATGACAATGATTTTAAGCTGCATGAGGTTTTATTGTACACAAGAGGATATTTTCAGTCCATTGATGTTTAAAACTCTGACAATATAATACACACCACTGTTTTCATTGTCCACAATGACTTACAGGGTTTGGTTGCAGAAAGAACAAAAAAAAAAATAGCTTCACAGTAGTTGTCTCTATGAATTTAATGGCTATTGCTCTATCCAGTGTGAGGCTCCCATGCTTCTGCATGCCTGAAGCTTTTCAATCAGTGGAAAGTTAGCAGTGAGTTTGTCACAATCTTGTGCTATCAGGTGAAACTAAAGATCCTACACCAATATACATTTAAATATTTCATAAAAAAAAATTATACTGACACTGAACTGTGCCATAAATCAAGTCCCTCCAGATGGGAGAGAATCTGCTGAAAGTCCTTGCAAGGAGTTTCAGTGATAAACTGAGACTTTTCCTGGAGTTTCAATGCTTCCAGATAGTTGTTTATTAAGTCTTATCAGAGGAACAGAGCCACTAGTGTGACCCAGGTACAGCATAGAGCATAGAAAAGCAGGAGTGAAGGCTCTCTATCAAGATTTACACAGCCTTTTAAAGATATTTTAACCAATGGTTACTAAAAACGTACATTATTTTCACTTTCCTACCAATTATTCAGTAACATGACTAGGAACTGCGGAATTTTCTATCCAATCATTCCAAACTACTTTTACTGCAGAATATGGAGTAGTAGAAGAAGGAGAAGAAGGTTTAGAGAACAACAACAATCCTTCATTTTGATATTTTTTACTCTTATCTATTTACTGTAAAGAGAAGCCCAAAACCTCTAAATTTTTCACCCTGTGACAATCTTACATAGTAGTCTATCACCTAATTCACACCACTGTATTTTCTAGTTCTTGTCTGACTGTCGGTAATTTTTTCCAAGGTTTAAAGCTAAAACAGTGTTGTTCAGGGGGGTAAGAACCCTTAAAAACAGGCAGAGAAATATTCTCGGCACTCTGGGTTCCTACATTATACCATTTCCTCATAAGAGGGACAGTTTATTGCCACCAGCATTCATCCTCCTCTCCCTTCTGAAAACATTTGTGCCACAACCTTTAGGAATGGAAAATCATGTGCAACCTGCGGAAATGCATGGTCAACTCTAAGATTGGGAAGAAGTCGCCTTTAGCTGGCTGTTACCTGATTATGTAAAAACAGACTCAATATTCTTATCTGCTGAAACAAGTACTACCTTTCACAGTCTTTCCCCAGGTGAAATAGTTAAATTATCTGACACCCAGTTTGAAAATTTAATATTTACATACTGGCATCAGGCTGTTCAAGGCATAGATTAACAGCAGAAAAAAACCTGCCCAGACATAATTACTATATTAAAAGACAGCAGGTAGCAAGCTTTTGGAAGCCTTTTTACTTAGAACACAGCAGAGGGTAAAATTAATTTCTCAATTATCTTAAGTCAACCTGTTATACCACATTTCTGAGTCACAGGTATACTTATCAACAGCATCAATTTTTCACTAGATTTCTCCATTTTTTTCAGTCCCAAAAAAGTTAGCTAGACCTACTGGTGAGCATTAATCACAGTTAACATTGTGCACTTTTTCAAAGTATACTTTTTCAAAGCCAAACTGTATTAGTCAGAAGTAGGAGTGAGAAAATGTATCAAGAGAAATTTTTTGTTATTCCATTTCCCACCTCCTACTCATCTCTCCTCCTAATTCCCATCTCACCCTTCCCCTCCTCTTCTTCCTGGAAAGAATCACATATAAAATTCCACAAGTTCTTAATTAAATGGAACCTCGTTGATAGAAATGATCAAAAAATCTAATATGATTTACTGACAATTTTAAGGTAACTAAACATATTTATATATTTAGGCATTTCTGAAGCTGGACAATTAATTTTTTTCAGAACAAAACCCCATATCCACAAGGTAAGATGACTGACATAGTACTCAGTATTTTGGAGGCTTATTCAGCACCTTGTTCATCGTAACAGACCAATTTAGTATTCTTTGGAAGTTCATTAGTATGTTCAAATGAGTAAGCACTTGGCAAACTAAAGTGTTGAACCACATAGTAATCACGTTGTAATATCTAAAAAAGTGAAAACATCTGAAAATCTGAATTTGTCACTCTGTTTTAGAGAAGCAGAATAATAAAGATAATAAGTAATCTGGCTCTAGCAATCTTTATCTGTGGATAACTCTCATTCAGACCACTGGCAGTTAGATAACAGTAAAAGCCACAAAAAGAGAGAGAAACAAACAAATCAAAGTATTTTCAGAGGCACCCATAGGCTATTAGAGCTAAGATTTACCAATGTTACCTGTGATAAAATCTCAAACTGCCTTGCATAACTATCACATTAAAGACTTCCGATTTCCTTGTTATTAATAATGAAGCTGCCATTAACATCTGAAACAGAAACACACAAGAAGAGGAAAAATGTACCTCTGGAAGGAATTAAACACTTCTGAAGATCATTAGAGTTGATGTCAAGCTTTTTATTGGAAACACTGAGACTGATCTCTCAGTTAATGAAGCTCAGCTTTTGAGTTTGGGCTTGATTAATTAAGTCTGTAACTGAACAAAAACAGCAGCAATGAAGAAAATGTGCAGCTCAAAAACAGATTGTCAAAAAAACTGTCAAAAACAGTGGTAGAAAAGGCACAAACACTCTGTATATTTTTTTGGAAATTCAGGGAAGTAGAATATCAATAAATTCAGTCATGATACTGAACTTAAGTAGGTGGACTCCTGATTTCACTCTGTGGCTACACCTGAGCAGCTTTGTCAAGTACAGATCCAGGGGCAGGGCCCTGTATGATCTATGGTTTTCATGGCTTATAACCACGGGTGCAGCCCTACAGCGTCCATTGTGGAGTGGCACAGATGTGTGTCCAGGTACCTTGACATAGGCTCACCCAGGCCATTCCCAGAATTTGCTGCTCTCAGCCAGTGTTTTCTATGTTTATGCTTAGAGCTGGCACTGGAAGATTCATAATTGCAATGAGAACTGCAAATGACTCAGCTCTGAGAGGCAACTCTTCTGTCAGTTTTTCCACTTGTCTTAGCTGAGAGTGCAAAAATGCTAACATTCCTTTACCTTACCTTTAGCATGCATAATATGAAAATTCTGCCATCCTTTAATAAAACACTGAGATCAAAAAATGCAAACAACCATACAAATACGTAATCATGTTATGCAGGTTGTTTGCGTGCATGAATGTCAGAGGTATCAATAAGAACATAGAAGGCACACAGCACTAAAAGCAGCATGTTTGCAATTGTAGCCAGGGAGCCTTTCTTATTGCATGCCTTAAATTTCAACAGTCATGAAAATGATAATGGGAGATGTGACAGTCTTTCACCTGAATAGAGATATTAATATTTAACCTTTTTTAGTTAGCAAAATTTTAAGTCTGAACACAGTATTTTTCTTCAAATTTTTGATGCGTGAATCTTCACATTTAATCATTGCATGGCTACTGATGTGAAATAAAAACCCCTGCTACTTCTGTTTCTGTAGACTTCTCCCATACATAAATATATGGATGTACGCACACCCCGTAGAGACAATCTTGTTACAGTACCAAAATCCATTTTAAAAAAAACAAAACAGGAGTTATAAAATAGAAACTGATTTTCATTCTTCAGGGCATGTTATAATAATGAGATTAGAAGAAAAACTTTTTCCCTTCGACACATTGTACCTGCTGAATGAAAGATTTCCTGTGTGAAGTATCTGGGACGGGGCCAGACTTGTACCCATATTTAAAAAGGGTAGAAAGGCTCACCTTGGGAACTACTGACCTGTCAGCCTCACCTCTGTGTCTGGGAAGATCATGGAGCAGACCCTCCTAGAAGCTGTGCTAAGGCATATGGAAAACAGGGAGGTGATTCCAGACATGCAGCATGGCTTCATCAAGTACAAGCGTGGGCGGACTAGATGGCATTTAAAAGGTCCTCTTCCAACTCAAACTATTCTGTGATTCTAATAATGACTATGCCACTCAGTATGACATTTTCTATGATCCTGATCCTGTGTATGAGTAAGGAAGATCTAAATATTGGTGGTTTTGAGGAAGTAACTTATCAGCTTTTGTTTCGCACATACCAAAGAGCAATTATTTGCAGTAGAGAAGAGTCTTGTCAAATAACCTCATTTGGAATACCAAATTTGTGTCCTGTGTCATGGGTTTTGACACAGAAGCCAAAAATTACTTCATGGGTTAGTATGTGACCAGAAAGTGGGAATAAGATGCTATGAGCAAGTGAGAACAGGGTGTTACATATACTGTTTCCCTGTTACTCTTTATTGAAAGAAAGGGTCTCCTTAGCTCAATTTTATTTCTTACTTGTATTTGCAATACTCAGACATTCAATGAGCTCAGCAATAAATAGTCAGTGGCAGTAGCTTGAGAAGCAGGACTGTATCTTCATCCTAATCTATGTTTGGCAATAGAAGCTATTAATTCTCAGGACACTTTTCTCTTTTTTCTCTTTTCCCTTTCCTTTCCTTTCCTTTCCTTTCCTTTCCTTTCCTTTCCTTTCC
>NW_024580667.1:38536929-38581191 GCF_017639235.1 Corvus kubaryi | reverse complement strand
CTTTCCTTTCCTTTCCTTTCCTTTCCTTTCCTTTCCTTTCCTTTCCTCCTTTCTCTTTTCTCTTTTCTTTTCCCTCTTCCCTTTTCTCTTCTTTTCTTTTTTCTTTTTTCTTTTTTCTTTTTCCCAGAGAGACTGGAGAGCAGGTATCTGGTTCATACTAAAAGGGAGAAATATTACTTCCCTGCACAATTAATCTCATAATCATTTTTAGGGTTCTCAAGACTAAGTAGAAGAATTAAGGTAATAAACCATGTAAATGGGCATTATAGAAGTAAAACATTTTCAAAATCAGATAATAAAAGACTGGAAATTAAATGAAATTTAGAATTGCCATCAAATATAATAAAAGACAGGTATTTAGCAATTAGAAAGGATGATCATTGTAACTGGGGCAGCTGAAAATGGTAAGAGAACAGATGTTCCTCAATAGTACTTCCATATTAATTCTATTTTAACAAAGAATGTTTGATTTTCACTTGCTTCCCTGAAAATATTACACTACTGTTAACTCGTTAAAAAAATGGAAGCTAGTGATAATACTTTCATTACCAGTTTCATAATACTATAAAATTGAACAATAAAAATAATTGTGCACTGGTTTTACACATCAGTTAGGTGGCTATTGCATAGTTATTTGCTAGACTTACTGAACATAAATAATGTTTCTCAACTACAATTTCTAAAAAACCCATCAGATGGTGGAGAAAACAAACCAAAAATTCTTCTGGAGAATCATCTGTTGATGTAATGAATGTGCTTTCCTCCCTCAATCTTTCTGATCCTAGCAAGTCCTAATGATACAATATCTCAGTTAATATTAGTCTCTTTCCAGAAGACATTTTAATGACCAGGTATTTTACATTATTTATTTTCCAAATTGGTGAAATATTAAGAAGAATTATATTTGCACTCTAGCATTTCATAACACTAAATTCATAAGGATGATTCACATTTTTGTCTGGGTAGTTTGAGAGAGATTGTCTAATGACCAATGCTAGCATTATATACATACAAACATACAACAGATATAAGGTTAGATTTTTTTTAGATTTAACTTTTTATTTTTGTAAATGTCATTTTACACACAGCTTGAGTGAAGAGACATTTATATATATATATATATATATATAATTTTTATATTCTTGCTTGACTACCCTACCACCAAAGGATCTGACAGCAAGCTGAAGAGAAAGATTTCCCAATTCTGTAGATTTATGCCTATATCTGGAAGTTATACTGTATATAACGCATTATAGATCACAGAGATAAGTCAAAACCCACTTTAAAAAATATGTGAAATATAATTATGAAAAATACACATGAAATAAAATATTTACCTCAAACTCATCTGTACCTGATGCAAATTTATCTCCTTTATTTCTCCCCTTTTCCTAATCTAATTCTCCTCTGCCTTCAGTGTCACTGCCTAGTTGGCTTTTAAAAAGCACATGAACTGACTGCCAGGACTGCACAGACTGAGAAAAGGCCTGTGCTGTTCTGTGATAACATGATCTAACACCCAAATATTAAGTGAGAAAGTACAGACATCAGCTGTTGAGTCTATTGGTTGCTCCAAAGTGTTCCAGGTGGGACCGTAACAACCATTTATTGAGTTTGCTATGAGCTGGCATTGCCAAAAGTACATAATTTTCACAATGTTCACAACGTTGTTCACAAATTTAAAAGAATTATGAGAAAACTGTATCTCAATCTGTCATTTATTTATTTTTATGCAGTTGGAAGTTATTGTACATGAACTAATTTGCAGGAAAAAATACTAATCTTTTTAGAAAATATAATAAACATACATGTTCAGAAGTAAAATACCCATATTGAGTCACCCTGATGAACTGTATTTAAGCTAAATTGTTGTTACTAAGACCTAATACAGTTTGTATTTGCCTAAAATTCAGAGATTACAAAGCATAGCTTTTAGATGCCTCGGGGATGATTAAGTCTTATATACCACATGAAGAAAATATTGGGAGAAGGGAAATTATTTTTGTGTCAGTGTTGAACTCTTGTTTTTTAATTTCCTGAAATGGGATTGAAAGGTCCATTCTGAAAAAAACAGAACCAACTGATGTGCAGTCAAAGAATGGTATCAAACCATCAGCTTCTAATGCTGCCTTTTGAACAGCAGATAAAAGACAATTATAAGATAATGGAAGACAGGGAAATGTCAAAGAAAAGTGTGAATAATATAAAGCAACAGAAAAATTTGTCTAATAACTGAAAAACTATAAAGTGACGTGGCTTTCTCAGTCTGCTGAGAAACAAACTGCATAATAAAATTTAGATGTATTTTTGCTTTCAGTAATTGAATTCACTAATAATTATTTGGAGAAAAAACCTGTTCAAAGCAAAGCAACAGTATACTGTTTACATCATTATCAGCAGTGTAATTTGGCACTTAATTTAAACATTTAGAAGGGCACAAATTGTTTCAACTGCATAAAAAGATTTTTGGTGTGAAAAGTAACTTGGCACTGAGATTAAATTAATCTGTTGTCTAAGATTTCCATTTTAATAGGGCAATTTAAAAAGAGTGATTAATACATTTTAGTGGTTCTAAACTAAATATAAAGGACAAACCCAGCATATTTACATGACCATTTCCCATGTGTTTGGCATTCTGTCCATATAATTAATACCTCATTGAATTTAAAAGGCCTTTCGTGCAGTGACTTTAATGTGCTTCACAGTTATTAAAAACCCCCCACATTTCATGATACCATATGAACCAACAAACATCCTGAGATGAAGCTGTTCTTTCTACTGAGTATTGATTTTACTGGTTTTGTACCACTGACCTAAACGGGCCAAAAATTTTACACTTGCAAGTTTCCATACAATTTGTTCCTATTCAAATGAGTATCTACAACAAAACCACGTACTAGTGTGGGTTCTTCCCGAACTATCTTAAGGCACTTTACAGTCTGAATGCAATGAGAATGAGGCCTTTTAGCAACTGTATTTCAGCATGGTGAGTTAAATGTTTTAATGATTTCATACTGTTCCTTTCACTGTTCTCCGTGAATACAAAAAAAGTGAGTCTATGCCAGAACAATATTTATTTTTCTTCACCATGACCCATTCACTTAACAGCAGGAGAGATACCTATAAGAGGTATTTGGAACAAAACTTACCTCTAGGGTTATGCTTTGTGTGGGGAATATCTTAATTAAGTTACACTGCAATATTGAAACTTGAGAATGAGGTCGTAGCCTGCTGTAGCATGAAAGCCTTTAATTTGCACACTTCTGTTATATTGAATAATCAAGGAAACTTTAATTGAGCACTTCTGAGCACTCTAGAGCCCTGGGTGTTCAGAGTTTCTATGCACTTATATTGTGCTCTCTGTGCTGTGGTTTAACTCTGCACAGTTATTTAGGAGCTCATTTAAGGCAATTAAAAACTACAGCTGGGTTTTTGTTGGACTGGCTGTGCTCAGCTGAGTTGGGTAATTAGACTCAAATGGATACCTTGTACCCACTTCAGCCTCAGAGTTGTGTGTGAAGCAGAAAAACATTTTTTTCCTGAGTTTTTGCTCTTACAGAGAACAAACAAATATGTGTGATTTACAATAGGGTCATAAAATTATTTCTTCGTTGCTAATAACAATTCACACTAACTTGACATTTTTTAAAAAATCCAAGGTAGTTTATATTCAAAATATTTTGGCAGCTCTTGGTATTTCCTAATATTGGCTTAAATGCCATTTAAGATTCTTTGAAAACCTTACCAGTCTCAGACCTCAATAACTTGAAATGTTTTCTGGGGCTCATAAAACCGCTTAAGTGACATTTATGTCAGTAGTTGCCTAGGTCTGAAAAGTAGGTCCTCAGGAGCCTGCCTCAGCTGCCAGGCATCCTCAGGGCTCCTGCATTACTTATGCAAACAGCTTCTGCAAAGCAGGTAGGCTGGCAGCAGAGCCTCTGTTTCCAGACATGCCCACAAATCCCCAGGCAACATCCTGTTCAGGGCCATCAAGAGTATTTCACAGCTGTGTCCTACAGGGAGTTACAAACAACACACCATCCTACCTGCTCTTCCTCAAGCAGCTGGGAGGCACGAAGAGAGAGGCACTGAAGGGACATCTGTGCTACGTGGCACGCAAGGATGAGGGAGCCAGCTCAAACACTGAGCCCTTGAGCATAGAAACTGCTCCTGCATTTACTCCCTGAACATGTTTTGTACCATCCCAATTCACTCCCCTAAAGATGAATCTGCAACATAGATCAGCATTACCCATCTTGAAAGGCCAGGGGTCAATTTTTGACTCAATAATCTCTGAGAACAGACAGTGAGACCCTTTCCATTGCACTGAGCTTCCACCAAAATGCAGCCAGGGAAGACAGCTGGGACTATATCATCCTATGATAGCATTCAGAGGGTTAATTCTCAGCTAAACCTGAGGAGATGTAGAACACCCTCAGCCTACAAATACAACATATTTTAAGGCAGAAATTCCTTTCTGAAAGTAGTGGGGGGAAAATTCATACAAGAAGAAAAACAAAAAGGAAAAAACCCCGATTTTTCAGTCTTGGAGTCTGCCCTTGAGGGGACAAAGATCAGCTGAAATACAGATGAGTTTAAATCATATTCCCCAGATACCACATATTTTGTATGAAGTGGAATAAATTCATCCAAGGAGCTGCAGTAGGAATAAGATTCCTCAAAAAACCCCATTGCCTGGCAAATAGACAGCAGTTTTAGAAGGCTGGAGTTGGAATTCCAGAACCTACTCCAAATCGGTCAAAATAAAGGCTTAAAAGCCATTTTCTGAACTTCAAACGTGGCCATCTTGAATCCCATTGTGCTGCTTCATTGTGGAAAAGCCCGAGGAAACTGTTCTCCTCTTTAATATTTTCTGTTGATTAACTCATACATCCTCCTTCTCAATATAATGACCCCTGCTAAAATCATGCTCAGAATGTGATTTTCCCTATGCATGCTTACAGACACGTGTATCTCTGACCCTTCCAGTGGCAGATAACTGCTTGCAGCAATTCAACACATTTCCATGACTAACTACACCGAGCACTGGAAATACTATGGGTAAGTTTTTCACTATTTGGATTTACACAACACAGTGTTGCTTGCCCTGCCCAAACTGTTGCAGCAATGTCACTATACTGCTTCTTGATCTGAGCTCCTTTATATCTTTCCATAGTAATGTTACCAGGTAGGCAGAAATTTATAAAAATAAAGCATCTCAGTGTCTTTATCAAATACAGGTTTCTATCTTTAGTTTTTGGAAGAGCATATATTTAGATCTAATAAGGATGTAGACGCCTAGCTAAAAAGAGAGTCAAATATTGGAAGAGATGGCAAGGAGAAATATGGTAAGAGCGAGAAAAAAAACCTTACTTCTAACTGCAGATTTGATGTGTTCTGAAGACAAAGATATATTGGGGTCTAGAACTAAAAACAAGGTAGTTGCAACAGTAGGACAGAAAGAGAGAGAATTTACTCATAGAATCCAGGAGAGGAGGCATGAGAATACCCACGTCTTTTTTCTTTTTCCTGTGAAGCACTTGCATAATGAATTTCATTGGAAAGAGAACTGAGTATTAAAGCTGATTTGCTCTATTGAAGAGGTTTAGACTTTCTGCTCCATTTAGTTATTCTTTATGATGCCAAATTCTGAAAGTAGAGAGATGCAACTGGTAATCCTATTATGCAAGATAATATATGAGAAGTAAATGTCTCCAGTAAGTAAACTATAAAGGAAAACTATTTTTCTTTAAAATGTTCTTCAGTGATTTCAAAGAAATATAAAGAAGCTGTGTTCTCTCAAAGGCACAGAATTAGACCAATTTTATAGCAGTGGAACTACAAATGTAGTTTTGCTTACTCCTCCTGCTTCATACTTTTACTTCTTTTACTTTAAGAGGTGTATGTCAATTGTACCAGTAGTGCACTTTTTTTCTTCCTCATAGGAAATATAAAAAAAATTCTGATTATAGCCTTCATTTTCATGCTAACAAGTAAAAATTAAAAGAATACTGAAGGGAGATTAAAAAGGATAGGTATGCCTCTGCACGTGCATGCACTGTGACCTACTTAGTTATATTAATAGGGCAGAAGTTTGCAATAAAACTGAGGCAGATCTAAAATACTCCCAAACTGTCATCAGTAACAAAGTCATAAATCACTCAATTTATTTATTAATTTTGTACTTCAATAGCATAAGGTGTTTAAGTATTTACAGTTGTGGAAGTGTAACTACAAGTGCACAACCTCTTGGATTTAGAGATAACCAAAGAGCAGACAATAAGAAATGAAAAAAATTTCTGTGGAAAACAGTCACAAAGGGAAACTTGACCTTCAGGCCAACAGATTTTTCATTCAGCAGTATAATAAGAACAACATGCATTTTTAATTGGCTTGTGACTCCTTTCCAATTTCCTGAAATTATGTTGATTGAGACAGTTAAGAATATAATCAAGTTTGCAATAGTAGCTGATAAATTACCTGTATTATTGTTATATAACATTAGGATTAAAATCTTAATTAAGTAGACTCAATTAAAAAACAGTTTGTGTATGCCTCTCTGTTCACCAATGAAAAAGGAATTTACCAAATGTGTTCAATGAAGGAGAACTTGTTTTGAGAAAAGTACTTCGAAACTTGATTTATGCTTTCTACAGTTTTAATTTTAAGGTCTTGAAAGTGGATAGTGCAAAACCTTAGAAGATTCAAAGTCTCTTTGCCTACAATTTAGTTTACTTCTCAGTCATGCCTGTCTCCTACATGGTTTAACATATTCATATTTTATTCCTGCTTGCTTTTGGCCTGTACTGAGAAGTGAGCTGCCCATTAAATAAACCTGGACATTTTTCATATTTAAGAAAAGCAAGCACTCTAAGTATTCATGTTTTTCTACTGGTTCGGAACCCATTTATGCATATTGTTTAGTACAGGATGAGGCAACAGGATTGATATGCTAAAAAAGAAAGAGAAAGAAAGTGTAAGCCTTTCAATTTTACAAAATAAAGCATTTGAGAATAGTAGCTCCAACAAAGCAACTGACCTGTTCAGGACAGCAGTCAAAAATTTTAAATTACATACAATGAGTGCTAGGTAGAAACAAACAAAAAAAAAGAATGTAAAATCAGATACCAGCATAATGACAGTCTTTTGCTTTGCTACTCTTCACATTGTGCTACAGTAAAGTTATTCCCCACTCCTACCTTAGCCCTATCGCATCCAGTGGTCTAAGTTCCTCTCCTTCCCTGTCAGCGGTGTTAACTTCACCTGGAAAATGCATAATTGTGACAGTGAATTCAAAAGATTTAAACTTTCACATAAGAGTTCAGCACCAATGTAATTTTACAGTTTTTGAAAGAGCTGCAGAATAAAATCTTATGGCCTGCTCTTTGCAAGGTCAGGCTAGCTGGCCTTGGAATTTATTATTTCTAGGATTCTTCTTATCAGGATACATTTGAGACATCATGTATGGCACAGAGGTCAGAATTGTTTTGATCGCAGCTTTTCTTTCCTTCAGTAAGAATACTCTCAGATGCCGTGAGTCAAACCCTGTACAAGCCCAAAATATATCCAGACATGTTCACCAGAAATCCAAAACAGCAAAAAGTCCTTAGTGTATCTTAAAGAGCCATTGCTTTACAGACTCTAGGGAGCAGAGGGCCAGGGAACAGTCACATCACAATGTCATCAGTAAATCCACAGATATATCCACTGTGGCAGGTGATAACCTATCCACACACAACACTTTGCTGAGGCAGTGCTGCCTGAGCTCTGAGCAGATCTGCAGTTATTCTTCTCAGTTTTCAGAGAAGAGGTGGGTCAGCTCCAGTCCTGAAGTCTGTATTAGCTGTAACTTTATAAACCCATCCTCTTTGGGTGTGATGCCAGCCTCGTTGATGTCAGGTTTTTATAATCATCTCAGAATAACCCTGTACTGTCACTGAACTCACATTTGCCTTACACCTGCCCTCTGTACACTGTGTCACACTTCATGCTGCAGAATAACAAGGATGTCCTAAAAGGCCATATCATCATTGTCTACTCCTAACTATTTTTGTTTCTGCCTAGAGAATACTTTAGCGACCATTAGCTAATAGAAAGACTAACTGTAAAGTGTCTTCCCTCATCAAATGCAAATGTAACAAAATTCACAATTAGAAACCTGCTGAATTAGAACAGTACTTATAGGAAGTTATAATGATTTAACTGGGAGAAGGGCATATAACCAGAAGCCACATGTAAGACAGAAATAAAGGTCTGGCTGAATATATAGAACTCCTAGTTGTGAATCTCCCATAATTGTGAAAATGTGAGTGAGGCAAAACACATCAATATTGAGAGTAATCCATACATCCGCAGAGGTAGTACAATCTCGCAGCTGCAGACTTACTTTTGTTAAGATGAAAGAATTCTGCAGGCCATAAGGGAAAATAATGGGCGCAAATACATGAAGAAAATAAATGGAAATAGCAAGAAGTGTCTGAAACTCATTAGTTGAATAACAGTTGAAAGTAGGAAAATTAGAAAAGAAACTTCTACTTAAATGTGCTATAGTTAGAGGCTGTGCAGAAGGAGAGACTATAATGCAATCTCCACATTTTGAAATATACAAGAAGTCAAATGTACATTTTAAAACCTTTCCCCAGTCATGACTGTAATTCCTGTTCTGTGCTTTTGTGTAGCATTAATAATTACTAAGAAAGTCATAGCCCAAGAGAGAGTATTTAATAAGCACATTTTTCAGTTAGTAGAGTCTTCAGGAAATGAACAAGAAAAAGATCAGTCTTTGGGAAATGGCTAAATACAGGGCTCTCTGTGTTTTCTTAAGATGAGCAGTCATCAGAGTGTAGATCTGTAATGGCACACATATGACTGTGAGTGAATATATTATTTTCTTTGACAGAGCTAGAAAATCCAATAACATTGCAATGTCAGGAACAATTGTTAAGACAAAAAAAAAAAAAAGAAAAAATAAATTAGTGACAACAAGGCTAAAATTTTAAGTACAAACGTGGAAGTCCTAAAAGAAGTCTAGGAAGTATGATTAGAGTGATAGCAAAGCATTCGAATCCCTTTATTCTTATAATTTCCTAAGGTGCTTCTTTCTGCTTCATCTGAAGAAATCAGTATTTTATCTGGCAAAGTTTCCTTATGTTCCTCAACTGTCTTTAGAGGACATTTTTAGAGGGCTTTGAGATTGATAGCTCATCTATATATATATATATATCAGCATCTGGTCTTCGTGGTCAATTAATGACAGCTGAACCAAAGAAGTGACTACCCAGAATCACCAAACTATCTAGCTTTAAATGGCTTTGCTATATTTTTCCCAAAAATACAAACATATTCCTCTTGATCCTGGGCAACGACTGATTTCCCCATCCCAACTTTTGGATTCCTACACTGTTAAAATTATTATCCAGCGTCAAATGCCTGTTAGGTCAGATGTTGCCACAGACGGAAGATGAGAAATTAAATCAGTGTGCTGGAGGTATGAAAGAACAGAAAAACAGTTAAGTGCCAGGCCATGTATCCTGCAGCCATGAGGTCTGGTACCCCTGTTATGGATGCAGGCTGACTGGTTTCCAAGGGTATGGCATGAAAACCTCACTTGACTTGTTCTATTTATCCATGTGTGGGTTTTTTGCCTATTAAAAAAAATCCAAAAATGAGTAAAATGTGAACAATCACTTTTTTTGCTTAGCAAGCTGCTCTCTGCCCACTAGTCCTAAATTAAGTTCATCCTCTGAATCTTTGAGTGTTTCTTGCCTTCTCTGTGCTCTTTCAGTTGTTTTCTGCTCAACAGGGGACCCTATTGGATTGCTTACAGTTGCACTTCAACTAGAAATACAGAAGAGAAGAAAATCTAATAAAAGTCCCAGATCATCCCTATAACAAAACTCTAAGAAGTTTCTTATTTACAAATATTATAGCCAGTATCATCTGATTTTTACCTCTTCTGCAGAATTCTGAGGTATTTGCCAGGTTTTTATCCAAGCAAACGGAACAGAGAGTGCATATGTAGTTATTTTATGTGTAGATGTCAAGGTTTTTGCAGTGGGGGACCACAGGATTGGCCTCTCTGAAATGAGAGCAGGGACTGACCAATGCCAGAACAGCTGGCTGCAAAATGGACCCCCCACACGACACTGTTGAGCTCATCAGCCAAGCCTGTGGTGCCTCTGTGATGACATATTTAAGAAAGGAAAAAAACACAGAAGAAGGAGGAGGTCCTGCAGGCACAGGAGCAGAAACTCCCCTGCAGCCCACGAAGGACCCTTGCTGGAGCAGGTAATTCTCTGCAGCCAGCTGAGGATCTCATTCTGGAGCAGGTGGATGGATATCCCTGAAGGAAGCTATAGACCATGAGGAGAGCCCTTACAGGAACCAAGGAAAGTGTGATGAAGGAGAAGGAGCACCACAACCCCCATTTGCCAGCCCTCCTGATCTTCTCTGGAAGAAAGGGAGAAGTTTGGGATGAAGTTGAGCTTGGGAAGACAGAGTGGAGGAAAATTGTTGGTTTAATGTTTGTCTTTGTTTCTCACTCCCTGAATCTAATCTAATGAGAAGTAAATAACTTTTGCCCACAATAGTCATTGGCAAATGTTCTCCCTGTCTTTACCTTCGACCCATGAGCTTTCTTGTCCCATTTTCTTCCATTGCCCCACTGAAGAAAGCACAGGAGTTTCTGGGTGGGAGTGTAGCCCTTATCCAAGGTCAGTCTACCACAGTTGTTCAACATGGTAGGCATGACTCAGGCCTTCCTACCCCAATCTCTTTTATGCACAACACTGAGACTGCAGAGAAATTGGTTGTCAACCAGTCACTCTGCTGCCTCCTCCACTTTTTCACCTGCCATGTTTGCTTTTAGAGCAGCCTTAGCACTTCTCCTCATTATATTCTCAATGGGGTTTTTCACTGTCTACAATTCTCCATAGATAATTGAGTCTAGTGGTAACATTCAACATAATTTTGAAAAGACAATGATTAGATGAGGTCTGCATTCAAAGATAGATTTTCTCTATATTGTTTAAAATGGGATAGAGCAGAGCATAATAGTGCAAAGGGAGCATAAGGGTAAATAGTGTTTATAAGGAAATCTTCCATTTGGAAGAGCAGATGCATGCTTGCATGACATTAATCTATTTTTGTGATTCATGGAGCATAAAATGTTTAACTTTGATGCCCTAATACATAATTTACTTAACCATAGAGAAATGTCTAAGAAAGCAAAGGTGATAAAAAGATGATTAAGAAAGCAAAGATGATAAATAAATACTATCTTGCATAATATTGTATAGAATGTATTTTTGTCACCACAAATTTACCTAAATGTTGTGAAAACAGTGCAACAGAATTTCTTTGGAGTGTAAATAACCTGATTCATTGAGCACATCTAATGCAGGTCTCCTCCCAACTATTACTGCAATTATTTAAAGATTAAGACTCCCTAAAGGTACACAATATGATAAACTACAATAAATCGTCTAAAATGTATGGTCTGAAGATACCCCACTGAACTACAGATAATGATTTATAGTCTGTTGGTAAGAGATGCAATTTAATTGCACATTGAAATATTCCTAAAGCAGCAATCATCATGTCACAGAGTACCTGCAAAATGTCAAACTCTAATTATTTTCATGACAGTGTTTCTCTAATTTGTCTGTGGTAATCTTTCACTCTGAAGGCTTATCCACAGAAAATGAAATATCAAAAAAATTATGCTCAGCTGTCATCTTTACCACATGCCATTTTGTCTAAATTTTGTCAGAATGTGAAAACAGGAAGGTGATCTGAACTGTTATGGAGCTAATCCTAATTTCCTTCATACTTACCAAGCTACAGTTAGTTTAGAAAATTATGCCTATGAATTTATAGGTAGATATATAGATAGAAGATATATGTACTTCAGGAAAAAAATAAACTCCAAATTTTTAACCCTGTGTTCAGATTCCAATCTGCTTTCCTGTATTTTGGCACCTCTGGAACTGTAGTGCTTTTAATGGAATTAAAGTATACATCTGCATACATCTGGCCAGAATGAAGTCCATCCTTCTCAGTTTCATTGGAGGAAACAAAACCAAACACATGCCCCCAAAAAACCAACCAACCAGGCAAAAAAACCCCAAACCCCTCAGCCAACAGCAAATTAGGTACTCTGTGAAATTCCCATCCCCTTACCTCAAACTCTAAATTTTCAAATATATTATTTTAGTCTATCCTCTTCAAGCAGATTCACTGTCTCTCTCCCTGTGCTTCTCTAGCTCTTGTTTGTGGTGGAGTCTCTGATGCTTTTTTTACAATTTGGAAGTGCCCCAGAGATTTTCCCTTTATCTCATAGTTGCCCTTTGATCTTTCCCTCACAAGAATACCTCCTCAGCTGGTGCTGCAGGTTCATGCTGTGATTATGTCTGGATACACTCCCCTCCAGTACCCACACAGAGATTGTTCTTGGCTGTCCTAGAGGCATGTTATTCACACCACTGCAATTCAAACAGGAGCCTAAGGGCAAATCTTAGTTTAAAATTCAGTAATTTTGAGTCTGAATAAAGTTATTACTCGTTCCTATATTCATGTCACATGCCTCCAAAAATCTCTGCTCATGGGCACAAACCATAAAGTTAGAACACAAGAATAATAAACCTGATAGGCCTGCAATCAGAAAGTATGGGGGAAGACAGGAAAGCTTATCTGAAGGTCAGTAAGAAAACTGTGGAAGAAAAGTTGAAAGACTTCACTGAAAGCAATGGTATTGTGTGTGTGGGCACTGCAAAGCAGTGCACATGGCTCTCAGAGACAGTGGCCCTATACATACACTTTAAGTCCAGGAGCGACTTAATCACAATGTCTCAAAAGAAAGAGAGAATTAGTCCCCTTCATTAAAACTGAAGACAACTATGTGTGATTTGCTTTTTAAACTATTCAAATAGTACATAAAGAACTGGTGGAAATGCAGAGATCTTTACTATACAGATATGCTTATAACAGTTTACACAACCATATTTCCAAGTAATTTCAGAGACAATTTATATTGTATTTCTCATTGTGTGCAATACAGCTCTGTTGCAAAGGTTTTAAATTTATTTTATTTGTAAAGTTTTTGTAATCAAATATAAGTAAAATGCCTCTTTTCAGGGCTTGATGCTTATGTGCCATGTAAGAATTTTGAGTGAAACTTTTGCATGATTTGTTACTGCTCTACCACCAGGAACCTTTGAGTCATGAAACAGAACCACTGAACAACTGAGGTCAGAAATGGCCTCTAAGACCATGAAGTCCAAAATTAACTGATCACTTTTAAGTCCACCATTAATCCACATCCCAAAGTGCCACATCTACATATCTTTTGAATACTTCCAGGGATTGTGACTCCACCACATCCCTAGACAGCCTGTTCCAATGCTCAACTGTTGCATATAGCTAAAGCCTTATAAAATGAAGGCCTTGTTGCCTTTGTAAAATCATGGTTCAGGCCTATTACTTCAGTTAGTAGAGAAGGACTGTGGGAAAGAGACATGTGGGAACCAACAGCTGGCCTGAAGGCCTCACAGGCATTGACCTTGACACAATCAGTTTGTACCCTTGAGAACTGCAACATCAACAGAAGCAAGAAGCAAAAACAACAGAAAGAGGATGTGGCAGCTGCAGAAGGGAGGATACTGGCTGATACGTAGCAAGAGTGTGTGCACGCTATAGGCAACCAATAATATTGTATTGTAGTAAGCTAACACCCAATGAACATGTAATACAAATGCTAAGAAATTGTATAAAAGAAAATGTTTAGTATTAAAGGGGGCTTTTTGCTTGGAGCTGTTGGTGTGTGTATGTCGTGTCCATCTCAACAGTGACACTCAACAACCCTTTCAGTGAAGAAATTTTTGCTAATGTCCAATCTAAACCTCCCCTAGCACAGCCTGAGGCCATCTCCTCATCCTGTCACTTGTTACCTGGCAGAAGACACTGACCCCCACCTCAATAGGTAGCTGTAGAGAACCATACGGTTCCTTCTGAGCCATCTTTTCTCCAGGCTAAGCGACCCCAGCTCCCTCAGCCACTCCTCATAGGACTCGTGCTCTAGACCAGAGGAGGAAATCGCCTTACTTCACATTTATCTGAGCCATGGGCTGACTCAGCTGGACCTTGCAGGTGAGAAGAATGGAGAAAGCATCCTCCTTCTGTCTTCTACAGTGTTTTGGGCACTGCACTAGCCCACAGTGAGCTGCACAGGAATAGAAATGAATAGGCACAGAGAATGTTACCGCTGTGTACATATTCAATACCACTGGGTATTCAAGGTAGCCTAGATACTAAACAAGAAGTTTGAGAGCCTACCTTTTGCACATAAATTGCCTAATTTTCTTTGTGAGTCTTCCCCTTATTTCTTACTTGTGATACTGTTCAAAGACCTGGTCTTACTTCGTGTATGTTTCCCTATACAGAGAGAGCAAGTCCACATTCTCAGATGTATTACACAAATGGCTTTCTTATTACCCTTTTATGGATGAGCTACCACCATAACCCTTAGAAGAAACAATTAAAACCAGTTTGAGGCAAAGGAGGTATGTTGCAAGACAAGAGGATACATCACTGAAAAGTGTCCTGTAATGTAATATTAAGCTTTAAAATTTATGGCTGTTTTCTTCCTTGTGGTGTTTTTCAATACACTTTTATTACAGGCTCTAAATTACACTCTCACAGGAAAGGTCTCTCTTTAAACCTTTAGGTCTGAATTGTTCAGATCTTTTCACACTGAATCAAACAGTTTTAAGCTGGCACAATCCTTGGCAGGCTTGTAAATCTTTCAAAAGATCTTATCCAATTACCTTTCATGGTCCACAGGCTTCTACAGTGTGATTGTTTCCTACCATGTGAGGAATTAAGTGCTCATGAAAGGTTAGGAACCAATAGAGTTGAAAAGTAAGCCAGCACATTTTTCTGTAGTTCATATACCATGGTTGTACTTTCAGAGACAGTGTAGAGATCTATAAAGAAATTCAGTCATGGTCAAGAACACTGATGGTTTTGAGTCCAGAACTCAAAGTAAGTAAGGCCAGAAGTTTTTAGTTTATTTTTGCCTCTGACAAAGGATATCAGAAGAAATCCAAGGCTGACTACTAGGGTTTTGTAGCCAGGGTCAGAAACCCTCTATACTCCAACTGAAAAAAAGATATTAGCATCCTATGAGGAGATCTGAGCTCCCTCAGAAGTTGTTGGGACAGAAGCATGTCTCCTCTTGGCGCCATGATTGCCGTGCTACACTGGATGTTCAAAGGAAACATCCCCTCAACACATCGCAACCAGCGCTACACTGGGTAGCATCGATTACACAACAAGCCCAAATTCGAAAACCCAGTTCCTCAGGAAGAGATTATGGACTAACTAGAAGGAAGAGATTTTGGAGTACTGCATGAGAAGGTGACTCTTGCTCAAGAAGCCCCACCAAATAACGAGTTATCAGAAAGTGAAAAAGGCTATGCTCTACCTACTGATGGACCCTGCTGAGTGATAGGAAACCATTGGAGGTGAAAAGGTGTTGTGTGGAGTCCCACACAATGAGTCTTTGAGGCTGCTGAAGGGAAAGCCATCCAACTAGCCCTATAGATTGCTAAATTACCAAATTGGCCTGTACTCTATCTCTACACTGACTCCTGGATGGTGGCTAATGCCCTGTGGGGGTGGTTGCAGCAATGGAAGAGCAATTGGCAAGGCAGGGGTAGACCTCTCTGGGCTGCTGCATTGTGGCAGGACATCACTGCACAGGTAGAAAACTTGACTCTGAAGGTATGTTCACGTACCCAAATTCTGATATCCACATGCCCAGAAGTAGTGTCACTGAAAAACATCAAAACAATGAACAGGTTGTTGTCAAAATTGCAATAGCTCAGGTGGACTTAGACTGGGAGTGGAAGGGTGAGCTATTTATAGCCCCATGGGCCCATGAAATATCAGGACATCTAGGAAGAGATGCAACATACAGGTGGACTTGTGACTGAGGGGTAGACCTGATCATGGAGGCTATCAAAGAGGTCATTCATGAATGTGAAACATGTTGCAAACAAGCAAGCTACATACGTAAAATCTCCTTGGAAGCTCAGATATAAAATCTAAGGAAAGGAGGAGGAAGTGATGGGGGCATTTATTATTTACAATGCTTGCCTTCCGGAGAAACCGCTACAGGAGTTGAAGCCCTGCTTCCTTGGAAGTGGCTGAACATCATTTGCTGATCGGAAACTGTTGCTGCCTGCTCCGAGCTTCCCTTCCCCCTCCCCAAGACAAGCCAGGACCTGCCTCCGCCATGCGCTCTGAGCTCCTTTGTTCCAAGTGTGGGCAAAACCAAATGTAGCTCAAACTCTTCAGCAGTGTCTGATTGGCCGCTCACCCTGGGTCCGCCCCCAGTCCTCCCCTTTCCCCTTCTCCCAATAAAAGGGCCCGAGAAGGGGCCCACGCTGTTTGGCTTGCATCCCTTCTGTGAAGGTCTGTGTGTCTGTCTCTGTTTGAAAGCTTCTAATTGCAGGAATTAGGCAAACCAAAGACTATATTTCTCCCTCTTTGCTTCTGCTGGTGGTATCAGCTTTGCAGCTACTATTTGCTGCTTTTAGAGCTACTGAAATGCTGGATTGCCCGTGCTACCTCTCTAGGCTGCCCGAGGCTTTCTAAGGCATTCAACTACGAGCGCTAGCCGGTAAAAAGCTGTGAGTATTCCACAGGAAACAGAGAATAAACTTTTATTTTCTCTGCTTGTGAGGGTGCAAACTTTCACTTTTACTTTTGTAAACTGCTTTCACTTTTACTTTTGTAAACTGCTTCTCAACCTACGAGACATTTTCCACCTTCTTTTCTCTCCCCATCCAGCTGGGAAGGGGAATGATAGAGCAGCTTGGGCACCCAGCATCCAGCCAAGGTCAACCCACCACAACATCTAAGGTCTTAAATCTTGTCTAGGACCACAAACTATCTCTCATTTTATCTCTACCGATCATAAACCTTGGTCTTTGTTATATGTAATATACCTTCTTTCGGAAAAGTGACAAGAGGTCACAGACTTCCTAGAGTTTTTAAATATGAAAAGGAATACAGTGAAGAGTGAAGAAAGCCCTTCTTTTTGTTATTTTATATACTTATGTAACACCTTTATTAACTAAGGGAATATAAAAAATAAATATTTCCTAAGGTATTTCTTAACATCAGAAAGAATTTTAGATGTCAGCAGTTTTAACCGCAGTATTTATTCCACTGACCTATAAACTGCAATTACGGCTCTCACAGAAATGGAAGAAAATCACTAAATCAGTTTCACACGTAGCATAAAAAATATTATTTCATCTCACCCTCTTGGCGAGGATTACTAGGAAAATGGTCCTTCAAAAACATTACACGGGTAATAAAATCACAGTTAAGAAAAAATGAGGAAATGCGTTCTGTAACTTTGAGGGAGAGCTTAAAGAATTCTTTTATTTGTAATACAAAAAAAAAAGGATGTTGCAGTGAGAGAAATCCAGCTGCATCTTGAACCTGTGTTAGTGACCTGTAACTAAGCTCTGACATGCTGTAATTTCAAATTGATATATATACACACACACCTATTAGGATATACATATTTATTTTGTTAGGTACATATATGTTTATATATATAAAATATTCTTTTTTTCTTGCACTTCATAGTGAAAAGGACTTATTTTTCAACTGAAGAGTTATATGGAATCAACTGATACTCCAAGACCTTTCTATGTCTGATTTTCAATTGTATCTTTTATAATTATTCTTTTATATTGGCACAAGACAGCAGGATCTCGAAATGGGAAACTTCCCACTATGGAACTAACTGAAAAGCAATCAACACAAGTAGAATTAGCTCTTTGTTAGTTCATTTATTTCAAACATGCTTCTGCTCTGAATAGGGAAATTAAGTTACAAGAAATTTGCAGCTTTTAAAAAGCTTTCAATTTAACAGATTGTTTTATTGT
The DNA here is from genome assembly GCF_017639235.1 of Corvus kubaryi. Classification (NCBI taxonomy): domain Eukaryota; kingdom Metazoa; phylum Chordata; class Aves; order Passeriformes; family Corvidae; genus Corvus; species Corvus kubaryi. The sequence goes on along the minus strand of NW_024580667.1, from coordinate 38,563,228 downwards.
ATTGTTATTCAACAAAACTTGTACTTATTTCAAACAAGAGTGTAAAATGGAGGAAATAAAAGCTGAATATGATCCCAAAGTCTATAATTAGAGGGCTTATATATGTATAAGAAAAACGCTGTTAGTCATTTAAAAAAAATATTAAGGTGGTCTGGGTTTCTGCAGAGTTCAACCTTTCTGGGACTTTCATGTTTATAGATAAAAAAATATTCCAATTAATGAAACTTTGTCCAGTTCAGATGCTGGAAAGCTTGTCAATGTCATGTCTCCCAAAACTAAATTGCGTTTATAAACTCATCTGTCGAATAAATAAAAGGTCACTTCTTGGTTTACAGTAAGAAATTGCTAATTATTTAAAAGGAACTTTCCAGATCCAGTGGGAGACTAGTGCTGCATTCTGAAGAGAGGAAAGATCATTACTAATTCTGTTGCTCATGGTTATTCCACAAAATTATAAATTACAGCACAGAGCTAGAATGAAGCTGACAAGTTTTTTTCTATGTTTTATTTACCAGGGCTGTACTTTACATTTTGAGTACATTTTGTTGACAATTGCACTGAATTTTTTTTTTTTTTATTGTGTTTGACCATAACCTTGGAGCTTTTTACCTTGATGGATGTAAAGGAAAAAAATGGAATGAAGAAAGTTGCATGGGAGCACTCAATAGAGGTAATAAATTTGGATGCTTATCAGCTAGGTGAGGTATCCAAAACTTCTGTATAGAACAGCACTTCATTGAAATCACTTGCAAAAATATTTCACCTCAACTAGTAATGCCTATTAGAGCAGGAGCAATAATTTTGTGTATCATAAATGTAATCAAAACCTTATAAAATTTGGTATTTGTTAAAGAAAAAGAAAATGAGAAAAATATTTCACTTTATGAATTCAGAAAGGAACATAATTTTAAGGATGAAACATAAATAAAAATACTGCTCTAAAAAGTATATTGATGCTTTTGTTCCTCCTTTATTTCCATCTCTTTTTGTACAAAAAGAAAAATAACAAAATCACTACTAACTGAGTTCCATAAGCATTTCCCTGACATTTTCATGGGTTTGATTTTTTTAAGATTATTTGAATAATGATTTTTATTAGAAAAGATTGAAGACCAAGGAAGGGGCCAACAAGGGAAACATCACCCCTCTTCTTAAAAAGGTGAGAAAGGAAGGTATAAGTAACTACAAACCAGTTAGCATCACATCTCTGCCTGGGAAGATCATAGAGCAGAATCTCATGGAAACAATGCTGAGACGCATATGAGACACGGAGGCAGAATGGCTTTTCTAAGGCCAAATGTAGAAGAGTCTCACAGAGAAAACCATCAGAATGAAGTGAGCAACTGAAAATTCTGGCCTATAGTTTTGATTTTGATACTTTCTGGCTCTAATTCAACTCATTCAACTTAGTATAGAGGCCTCAAGAGTAAAGAAAACCTCTGTTTATATCTTGTATCTACAGTCATTGTATACTACCTTTTCTGGAATGAAAAAGGTTATGCATCTTCAAATCACTAAAACTTGATGTAAAATCATGGTGCCATTCCAAAGATTATATTACCATGTCATAGTTATGTCAGTCATTAAGATGGAAAGTGTCTGCTCTTACTGTTAGCTTTTGCTAAGACTTGAACCATTTAGAGTCTGGTTTTCCATTCAGTTGCAGGCTGACAGTCATTATTGATGAATATGTATAAACTGCCAGCTCAAGCTATACACAGTTATGTCATGAGTAATGCTTCAAACCTTGAAGGATTAGTCATTATGAAGAGGGAAGGCACAAAACAAATACATATCTGTCCAAGCAAATGAGAATTATTGCAGTTCCCAGTATAATTCAGAAAGATTTTTGAGCCTGTTCAACTTGTGAATGGCCACGTACAGCTCTAGAGGCATTCAGTGATGGGTTGGGTTTTTGGAAGACCTATTTGCATGATCCCTGGATGAGGGAAACAAGAGATTCAGTCGTTCCTGAATTATTTCCACATTCACTTGGAAAACAAACAGATAATCAGAGTTTTCCCCAGAGACTTTCCCCAGAAGAGGTACAGACCATTTTATTCACACCTTCTACAATTTCAAACTGAGCTTTCATCATTTTTTATTGTCAAGGTTGAATTAAATTCAAGATTAAAAATGCATTCCACATTTTGCCAATATTATGACTGACTTGAGTAATTAATCTGTTGATTTTTTACTGTCTCATTTCATCTGTCTTTTTGATTTATTAAACTGTGACTAGTACAAAATAGGATAAAATTTATAAAATGTTGAAAGTTTTTAACTAAGTTCATTCAGGTAAGTTCAAAATAATTCATTTATTTAATTCTTAGTACTTCAGTGAAGATATGGTAACTTTTTTTTTTTTTAATTTCAAAGTGTCCAGATCCTGTGAAGTCCTTATTCCATTCCTCATGCTTGTCAACATATATTGTTTAGATTTCCCACAGTTCGTGTGAGTAAAGACTAATCTTCACTTCTACCTCAGAATCACTCCACGGTTGAGCTTGAACAGGACCTCTGAAGGTCATCCAATCTAATCCTCTTGCTCAATTCAGGGCAGCTAGAGCAGGTTGCCCAGGACTATGACCAGTGGCGTTTTTAATATCTCCAAGGATGGAGCCTCCACAGACTCTATGAACAATCTGCTCCAGGGTTTCATGGTCCTCACAGTGAAAAATTTTTCTTATGCTTAAATGGAGTGCGATGAATTTCAGTAATGCTCAGTGTGGTGAGTTAACCTACATTGTCTCCCAGGTTCTGACCAAGCCTCTCTCACTCCTCCTCAGCCAGATGGAGAGAAAACAATATTTAAAATCTCATGGGATCAGATAACCACAGGAAAATCCCTCACCTTTACAATTACCATCACCAGCTGCACAACCAGTTCAATATACAGGATCCATACACTCCTCCACAGTCCTTTCCCCTTTGCCAGAAAGATTAAGAATACCAAATATTGCATTAAAAAATAAAGCACTAGTAAAACGAAGATGGCAGATGTTCTAATTTGAGTGGCAAAGTTGTTTTAAATGGAAATGCTTTTGAAACTCAGATGTTTTTAAATCAGAATCTGCCCCATGAACTAATAAATAAAACAAACTATAATTTCTATTTTTCTCTATTCTCAGTCCTTTGTTCTATTTTTTTTCCTTGTAAACTTCTGATTTTTTTTCACTATCTGCACCACTCATTCAATAAGCTTATCACCAAACATGGCCCCAAAAGATGCTCAAAGCAAAGGAGAAAGTGTGATATCTATTCTCCTTCAGTAATGACTAAATTCTCCTTAGTTACAGAGGAGCCCTTATGGAAAAAATCAGACTCTAGCAAAAAGTTAGAAGATGGAGTCAAGCATCATATTTACCACCATGAGCACATAGGAAGATCCGGTCAAAGGACAAAGGAAACAATTTGCAGGGATCCATCCTTGAAAACAATAGTTTGATAGTTAAGGTTTTCTACTTCTCCCATATGTTTAAAATTTGGAAATGCAGGAGTGAGTACATACTTTACGTCATGAGATATGCTTGAGTCATCCCCTTAGAACCTAAAACAGAAAAATCAATGACAGGCCAAGATTTTCTTGCAGGAATCCTCTAGGATCATGCTGTAGGAGAGATGATGTACTGTCTTCTATGGAAAATAAAAAACACACCAAAAACCCCAAAACCAACTCGCGGACAGTCCCATAATCCTGCAAGCATCCATGGGTCTTTTTGCCTCACACAGGAATTCATCATCTCCCTGTGATATTCTGTGATTTAGACATTTTTTTGTTCTTTCTACATAGAGTACTCCCAAACTCTATGTTTTCAGTGTATCACTGTATATTTCAAACAACATTATAAAGATACCCTTCTAAAATCCATGGTATCTTAAAATATTTTTATAAATATAGCATTAAAAGTAACAAGATGCCAAAGTCTATCTCTTTGATCATTTTTATATATTTGACAACATCACAGAAAATGAGTGATCTGTGTTACTTGAAAATTTATCTATTTGAAAAATTGTGATTGACTGAAAGGAGTTGTACAAAAAGAAACAAGCCAGAAATAAATCACATCAGACAGAAAAACCCAGAGGCTCAAGAAACCTTAAGAGATGAAAATGGTGAAAATTCCTTATTTGGGTTTTACTATTAGGGCAAACATCTCTGAGATGTGTACACTGTGCGTATAGCCCCATCTCACTGGCTGTACTCCTTTGGGTGCATCCATTTAGAATTAACTAATCTGAATCAGTTTTAATCAGCTCACAGGATTCAGGAAAGAGGTGTCTCAAAGATGATAATTATCATTAATAGGCAGAGTATGGCATTATGTGAGAAGATGGAGGAGGGCAATGATATCTTGCATTCTTTCTATTTAACCCTGACAGAAGAGCAAAATTATTTGGTTTGCAGAGATGTGATCCAGATTCAACTCATCTACAAAATGTACAGGAGAAGATTTGAAACTTGGAAGTAGGGTTCAGGGGAACTAGGGAGAGTTCATACAATAAGCTTTCCTGTAGGTCATTACAGGAACTGAAAAGATGTCTTATTTTTCTCTGTTTCTAAAAAGTGTTAGAACTCTAAGAACTTATTCTTTAGTACACTTGAAGAAAGGTCTCTCATTTACAGAAAAGCTTCATGTGCAGTTCTTTCTAGATATCTCTTACTGTTATTAACTTCTGTGTTCAACAAAACTGATTCAGCAGCAAGTCTTCTAGAAGTAAACTCTTTGGGATTTGTCTGTGTAGGATTTCTCACAAGATTAATTCTGGCTTCTTTTAGTGACTATTCCTTTGGTTTCTTGAACCTATCTTTAACTACAGATACTTTATTTTTTTTTTAAATAATACTCTAAAAATATTTCTCATTATTTCCAGAAGCTGAAGGAAAACTGACATTTTTAATGTCTACTTCCATGAGAGTTAAATGTGAAGTTCTTTGTTATTTTTTATTCTGAGATACTTTCCAATTTTTACTTTTGGATACGAACAGTTTAAACTAATTATGTATGTGCAAACAAAAAAAATAGGAAAGAAAATACATGCATTCTTACTCTGGACAGAAAACTATAGTTGTGAGGCTTTCAGGCAGGGTTTTCTACAGAATAGTAATTGCATTTATTTGATAATATTCTACTGATACACTTCAATATCAGAGACAACTATTAATTAAAAATACCAGTGCAATAATTCTGCTATGGTGCTGTAGAGACAACCCCACACACAGGAAGCTAACAATGCAAAGCTCAGAAGTACCTGTTTAGGTAATCATTACTATACCTCCTAGTGGCTTTCACAATTTCAAAGGAAAAACTGGTCAATCATTTCCATATGGGTGGACATGGAAATCTAGAGAGTTATAGATGTGTGATTCCTTCATTCCAGTACTGAGCTGAGTTTGACAAGTCTATTGCCAAAGGAAGAGTGATTCAGATAAACAGTCGGTAGCACAGATGGTGTAGGGCTTCATATTAAGACTTTTTGATGCCCAGAAGCACCAGATGAATGACATAAACTTCATTCATATGAAGAATAATTTTCAATATCTTTGGGGAACAAAAAGGGCTTTTATCCTGGCTAGCAAGGTAAATGCTGGCCTATTTCATATAAGGAATTTGCAGCTCTCAAGTGTCCAAGGATGCTCACGTATGAATAAGGATTTGTACAGTATCAGTTAAACCATCTAGAAAAAAAACAAACCAAAACAAAAACAAACAAAATAATTAAAAAAAAAAAAAAAACCCAAAAAAAAAAAAAACCAGGGAAATGAAGCACAGTCAATATTTTTATAATTTTACAAATTTTCTAGTAATTATGCTTCTGAGTATATAATAATAATTTGTAATACTGTAATGTCTAAAGTCTCTCTAAGCAGTTACAAAAGAATGAGTCCATTGTGTCAGGAGCAGTCAAGTTTAAAACAAAATACAGCCACCATTCCAGAGAACTTTCTACTACAAAGGTTGAATCAATAATCTTTAATCCACTTGTCTTACCTTATTAACTCTGTTGAAAATATAGTAAGAGGAACTATGCACTTAGCAGAATTACACCAGCTGAGCTAAATTATCCTGTGGCATGCCAATCATTTTCTCCCAACAAAGAAATAACCCACTGCTGAAATGTCACCTGTGATCCAGGAAACTACTATCAAAAAATGAGGCACTGAATATAATACATCACAGAGGATAGAAGAAATCATCCAGGGAAGGATACCTAAGGAAACACAAATGAATGTCACCAGAGATCATCACCTCCACCTGTCCTGTTGAACTTTTCCTCTTTAACCAATTTTAGCCTTGGATAATATTTTTTATTTCACGCTGGACTTAAAAGAGATCCTGCTGATGTTAACAGGCAAATGTGAATTTTTTGGTTACTTGGAAGTCCTAAAGTGCAATGGTTATATTGAGTTTAAGGCAGATGAAAACTTTGTTTTCACTGACCATTTCAGTAGGACACATTTTCACATTAAGTATTTAAAATTCATCAAAACCAAAATGATAATACTATGAGTTACTTCTTTATATGATCTTTTCCAGATTACTTGAGACCTTTCCTGAATAGTACAAGAAAACAGTCACTAAATAATACATCCTCTTTCTCAGGAAAAACCAGTATAACATCTCAGATTACTTGATATTAATTATATCTCCTAATTTTCTGTACGTGATTAGACAGTGGCATAGAACACAGTAATAAAACATGATAATAACATTTTACTTCCTTTGGATTTTTTACTTAGCTCTAGGATTTTGCTTAGATAAACTGGAAACCTCTCAGATTCACAGGAACAGATAAAGCCCATGATTTTTAAGAAGGCTATAAAAGTTACATGCAGATTTCATTTAGGTTGAGGGGAGTTTTTTCATTTAAACTAATGCAAAACAAAATCTACAGAGGAGTAGGTTATCCCGATTTGCAAGATGGACCATACACTTCCAATATACATAAAATAGCATTATTTTGGAGAAATTCTTCAAAACTAGAGTGTATGTAGTCTGGGAATGCAGACTTTTGCTTTTCCAGAGAGAAGCAGTGGCAAAGACAGTTCATACATGGCCAATTATTTAAATCTAGGCTTACTCCTTGCAGCATGCTTTTGCTTGCTCATTATTCTTGTGAGAGTCTACCCTTAATTCCATTTATCTGAATATTTCAATGGACTTTAAACATTTTGAATATCCAGAAACGGGTTTGATGAGTTTCATGGATTTTCAGTCCACAGGTAATGACTGGACAGAGCTTTGATCTTTCCTTAACTGTAGATCACTAGTTTTCATCTACTTACTTCCAGTCTTAATAATCTGCCTTCATTATATCACTTCCTTGGAAGTTCATTCCAGAATTCCTCTACTCCTGCTATGAAAATCTTCTGCTCATCCTTTCCTTTGGATTTTCCCAGTTATCTACAACACAAAATTGCAGACTATGGGCTATCTTCTTTCGTGTGCCTGGGTGAACAGTGCCAAGCACAGTATCCATGGTCAGCACTGCTGCAAGTCTACTATCAGCAGTAATAGAAGGTAAAGCTGTGCCTGAGTGCGTGGGCTACTTCCAACACCAGCAATGCAGTGTCTCCAAGGGTTAACAGAAGCCGGAGGAACCTAATTTAGCTCAATGAAATTGTGGGTGTGCTCATTTCCTGGTGCCGAGCATCCTCACTTGGGCTATTCCACTGAACACAAGGCTACATTCGGGGTGTCTTGTGATCAGAGCAGTTCTGGAGAGGTCAAACACCCTGCTGCAGTGTCAGCCTTTGAAACTGAAAAGCACAAAGAAAGCAGCAGGGAGCCAGGCCTCTCCTGCGGTGAAGGCGGCAAAACGGCCTTTGCTCTATACGTGCTATCATTTGATTGTTGTGTCTTTTGTTCTCCTGTTAGTGGGCCTGGTCCTACCTACCTTACCAGAGAAAACTAGCCTGATTTCCCAGAATTTTTTGCTTTCCAGGACCAACAGGTTTGGGCATAGGTTTTCTTAGTGGAGTGAAAAAAAGGGATCTTGATCTGTTTTCTGTATCAAAATGTAGTTTCATTTTATTTTCCTTGAGGATACATTAGGATGGTACTTAAGGAAGAGGTAGAATTATCAAAAATTATACAAAATTGTTAGGATAATGTGTAAATTCATTACTTTCAGACAATGCATCTATTTTATAAAATGGAATACATACTGACATGTCAGGAAAGCTCTTTATTTACCTTAATGAGCCATGAATAGATCTGTGTGATAGTATTTGAACTCATTTTAAGTTTTTAATTTAATTGTCATTAACTGGAGTTTTCTGTTACCTTTGTAACAACCTGCAATAAAAACTTATGATGTGACAAGCCACTACACTACCTTTAACCTTGTTTTTTAGTAAGGGCAGCCCTACAGGAAACCAACAAAGTGAAAAATGGTAAACTCTACTAGCATGGATTATGAAATGACAGTGATTTTAAAAGCCTGTTGCAAAATTACTGTTGATTTGCTGAAAAACTTGAAGAGTTTTACTACTTACGGTGAATTTCTTAAAAAGTCTACATTTCTCACAGGGAAAAAAAATGTACAGAGGGCAGGGGAGGTTATCTTAAAGTAGATTTGAAACTGTTTTATCTAAGAAAAGCGATGGTTTTCTTAGTGCCTGGAAATTAAGCACCAGTATGGTAGCTTTTGTATTCATAAATGTAAAGCAAAGAGATTGATACTAACATTAATGTAATTCAGAAGAGGCAGCATTAATAAAAATAAGAATTAAAGAATGGAAATATGTTCTATCTAAACTCATTAATAATACGTTTTTGCTTTTAGAATTCTCCTTTAGAAAATATTAAGAGCATATTTCACATCTCTAACTGGGCAGAACTCTATATGGAAAACAAGGCAGAAATACAAACGGAAATGTATAGCTCATCTGCGGAGGGAGTGCCAGAGGATAAACAGCATTTCTGGGGACTCTCTTGGCCCTGGGACCTCTCTAGAGTGCAGGGATAAGCAGGGGATGGGACACCCAAAGAAGCCATCCTTTTTTGTCTTTGCTCCCCCAAATGGAAAATTTTGAAATGCAGCCACCATTGCAAATACTGTTTTCAAACCAGTTTGAGAGGTTCACACTGTAGGGACCCCCAGAGTGAGAGGCATTAATCTGAATCATAAGTGAGCCAACAGCAGTATAGAGAGAAATTAATAATTGCACCATAAAAATACATTTGCTACATTTTTTCAGCTGCCAAACCCTTAAAAAATGACATTGCTTCTGACCTGAAGTAAAGGCATCTTGAAAGACAACTTGATCTTAGAATAGTACAGAAGACCCAATTAGCAAAGTATAAGTAACTTGTTCTTATGTGAAACTTTGAAAGTAAAACTTCCGTGTGTCCATTCATCACGTGTGCTCCTTTTACCAAATGAGAGAAGTAAGCATTTTCAGGAGGTGAGACGTGATTTTAAGACAGGTGTATGAGAGATGTACTGCTTTTAGAGGTGACATTTTTCTCTCCACTGATCACCAAAGTGACCTAGCATGAAGTAGATCAGTTTTCGATGTCCGCTGTGTAGATAAGTCGAGAAAAACTGTTTCTCAAGTTAGGTTTTTGCCATTTCTTTCTGAAATAAAATGTTCCAGTCCCTCCAATCACAGAGGAGTTATGAGAAATATTTTTTCTTCAAGACTTATATTTCCCTTTCCTGGCAATATTTTTAAATACCCATTTGCTCTTCAGGAACCAAATCACATAAATTGAAAAAGACAAAAAAAAAATTAAAATGCTCAAAAATAATTGAAAATAGAGAAACAGATTTCACCCAAACAACATTTTCTCAGCAATATTAGAAAGCCTCTGCCTGTCTTTTTTGCCATGAGCATATTAACATTTTCAAAAAAACAGCTGTGATAGAGTCCTAAGATACTGTGTTTGTTCCCCTCATTCATTTCAGAAAACATAAAGAATTCTTATCATGATGTTGTGCCTTCATAAACAAACCCCTAACTCTATAAAAATGGCAAGTCATATTGAATAGGTTATTCATTCATAGCTATCATGGACTCACTAAAATAATCCATTCCAAAATAAAAGTATGATTTACAAAACAAAGAAATGTAAAATATATGTTATATATAGACTTTTTTTTTCTTAATATATTTGTGAAAATGATGGTGAAAGAGAGCCAAGGGTTTTGGGGTTTTTTTCCCATAATTTCCTGAAAAAGCAGCTGTGGAAACTAAGCTAATAACCTCAGGTGAATTTTGCTTGGTAGTGTAAAGAATTGTGTTGGGTTTGGCTGGGATAGGGTTAATTTTCTTCACAGTAGCTGGTATGGGGCTGTGTTTTGATTTCCTGCTGAACACAGTGTTGATAACTCAAGGAGGTTTTTGTTATTTCTAAGCAATGCTTGCACTGTTTCCTGGCCTTTTCTGCCTCTCAGCCCCCTCCACCAGGCTGGAGGGCACAAGGATTTGTGAGAGGACACAGCTGTGACAGCTGACCACAACTGAGCAAAGGGAGCACAGCACACGGCTCGGTGAATAAACTAAGGGGAATGAGCTTTGCTTTGCCTGTGCACACAGCTTCTGCTTTACCTATTAGACTGTCTTTATTTCAACCCACGAGTTTTCTCATGTTTACCCTTTCTGTTCTCCCCTCCATCCCTCTGGGCCAGGGGGAGCGAGCAAACAGGTGCATGGGGTTTAGTTGCCAGCTGAGGTTAAGCCACAGCATGAGGTTGTGTGGCTCTGGGTGGAAAACAGTGATTTTGACCATGTTTTGATTTTAGCCCCTCTGGATTCCACCATCTCGTTCCATATCGGTGTGAAGTGAAAACAAGGTCCAGAGCACAATTCACATCTATCTTCTTGTCTCAGACTTTCTCTTGAAATCCTAGGACCACTACAGCAAGAGAAAGCATCTGTTAAGAAGTTAGAAACGTTTTAGACTGTCTTTTTCAAAACTACTTTCTAGTGACAGAGTCTCACAGGCACGTCAAACTGAGGTGAACAAAAAAGCTGTGGTTGGTAAACACAGCATAAACATACACTAAGGGGATCACAAAAACCTTTTCTGACATAGCTTTACACTTAAGACAGAGGTGTACTATAACAAAACAAAACAAACAAGAAGAAACAAACAAGTGAAAAAAAGCCATTTTCTGGCATTCGTTTTCTGGAAAACATGAATTTTCATATCTGAGGCAAACTACCAGACCTTACCTATTTCTTCTGTGGTGATCATTGTCATCCACATTTGATTTATCCGTGTCAAAGTGCTAGTGATAACAATGGGAAATCTTTATAGACAGCATTTGAAATTTAATGCAAAGGTTCCATCCATGCAAACTGTCACAGCTATAGAGTCAACAATAAAAAAGTGTATTCATAACAGCTGAAGAGTTGCTTCAAAAAAATATGCTGTCTTTCTCTAAAAATTCCTTGGTAGCATGGATGAACCCTGTATTTCCTTAAATTTCTAAACAGATAGTTTTGCCTCTCTCTATGAACAATTTGAACAGTCCTTAAGGAAGAGTACCTTAAGGATCCTACGCAGATTCAAATCTACATGGTATGTCTCCAACACAATTTTTTAGGCTTTAACTACTAAATAATTTTTCTGATGAAATAATTTAGTTAATTTAGAAAATAAAAGGGTGCAGCTAGTTCCTTTTTTATTTCTTGATTTAGAAGGTTCATTTTACTGTATTTAGTGCAGAAGAATATTTCTATTCTGACAAGTGAAATATCCTGAGGAAAAAAAATGTGAAGTACTTCATTTTCACTAGCAGAAGGCCTATGGCACTCCCCTAACCAAGATACTGCTTTTCTTAAAGGAAAAGAAAAGACAGGAAAAAAGCTAAGTCCGAAGAGCAGGGACTTTTTAATAGAATTTTTACAGATAACATATGCTGGAGTACCCTTAGCCTGCCTACAAGAAGGGAAGAATTTAAAACTATAAAATAGGGGAGTCTGAAAGGAAGGACCTTGATACTTACTTTTTTCTTTCACCGTACATTATTCTACCTTTTTCTTAGTCAGAGGTTGAATACAGACATACAATGCAAACAATGAAATAGGTTGTCTTCCTCTTCCTAGAGTAATCAAATTTCATTAAAATGTTAACACTGAATTTTAAATTTTAGAATTTAGACATAAAAGTAGTGATTTTTTAAAGTAAAACTATTTTGTAGATTTGACTGATTCTAAATTAGCCATTTAAAATGGGTGACTTAAACAGAACTTGAAAACTTTCAAAGAATCACAGAATGACTGAGGTTGGAAGGGACATCTGGTGCTCAGCTTGTCAAACCCCCTGCTCAAGTAGGGCCACAGAGAGTCTCCTGTCCGGGACCGTGTCCAGATAATTTTTCATGTCTCCAAGGACAGAGACTCCACAACCTCCCTGTGCAGCCTGTGGCATTGCTTAGTTACCCTCAAAGAAAAAAAAAAGCCACTTCCTAATGTTTAGAGGGAACCTCCTGTGTTTCAGTTTGTGCCCATTGCCTCTGGTCCTGTCAGCAGGCACCACCAAGCAGATCCTGGCTCTGTTCTCTACACACCTGCTCTGAAGGTGTTTATATACACTTTGATGAGATTCCCCTGTGCTTTCTCTTCTCCAGGGTAAACAGCCCCAACTCTCTCTGCCTTTCATCACTCTGAGGTGCTCCAGTCCCTTCATCAATCTTCTCTCCACTTATTCCTTAAGAATTCTAAGTTTATTAGCACAGTCATGCACAATGGGGACACTACACCTAGACACGTGCTGAAGTGACCATACTACTTAAAACAAAATTTACTTCATTATATTCTGCAAATATTCATTTCTGCTTTATCCTTCAGACCTATTAACATATTTAACAGAGAAAAATTTACTGGAATCTTCGGCACACGTAATGGACAGCCGTTCTAGCAGTTTATGTTTTGCAATGTACTACCTTTTCCTAGCTCTAGGGGATTTGCCTTCTGAATGTTTCCAAAATGTGATCTTTCCATACAATTCCCTTCTGATCACCAGAATACTCCAACATTTTCTTCCAAAATACTCATTTGTTCTGCATATCAGTGGATGATCTGGTCCCTTCTTTGAACCTCACAGGCTGAGCTTTAGACAAAACCCAGACAAGTAGCTTAACATGACCACTCATCTCTCCAGAAGTCCCACAGTAGTAACTGGCAGAGAAGACAGTGTGAATCCTCCTATCAGCATTATAATATTTTTGGACTTTACAGCCTGTATAAGGCAGAAAGAAGCAACATACAAGTCCAATACAGAAACTTTGAAACTTTTTGGTTTAAAGTTTAAAATGAAGGCCTGACAGATTAATAATAATAATAATTAATATAATAAATAATAATGGCATATTAGAACAGAATTAATTGCAATCAAAGAACTTCAGAGATAAACAGGAATTTGTTTACCAGCAATTTGTTATGATATTTTCAACATATTTTTTAAAATCTGAGGATATTAAAGCTCAATCACATTGAGCTCTAAACATTAAAATTCCAGCTGTTAGGGTTTTTTTAATGGTTATTTTGTTTGCATTATAAAAAAACAGATGAGGTGGTGATGTGTTTTTTCCTCATGCCTCATTACACAGCTAAGGTGTGCATAAGTCTGCACTACTTGATGCTCTACCTGGCCTTGACCTGATTACTTAAATGAAGTTTTATTGGGGAAACTGTAATAATAAAGACTAAGCTGCAGCTCTGAAGCAGTCCTGCAGTGTATGACATTACAGGAAGAGAACCTCTGGGGTTTTTTTTAAGTGTGGTTTCTTTTAGCCTTGTATTAAAGGAAAAAGAAAGAAGAAAAGTGATAAAACACTAATGCTTAGTATAAGAAATAAACGAATGTATAGAAATACACAATGACTTAAAGTTTCCAGCAGTGCTGCAAAGGTACTGCCATGTAAACATTGCCATCTAATGGTTTTTTTGAGTTTAGTAGGCAGAACAACTTGCCAGCATTCCCGTGTTGTGGCAGAGTAAATATCTAAGCAGCATTAGAAACGCTAACAAAATATTTCTTGGTAGAATCCTGCATTGTCCCAATTTGCAGAAATTACATGTTTATATTATTTTTATTGTGCTTGACACTGTTCTTACTTTAATATATAACATTTAGAGTTGATTTCAACATGTAACAATCACACAGATTTGTTTTAAAAGAAAACTGCAACCATTTCAGTATTGAAATCATAAAAATAAAAATATCTTTTGATACTGTAAATTAAAATATTTTTTTACCTAGGAATCAAGAAATAAAATTTCAGAATGGAAAATAAAAGTAGTACTGACAAAGCAGAAAAACAGGGAGAAATCTCTGAATTAGAGTTTTATGCCATTCTTAGCTAAATGTAAAAACTGAACCACAAGAACTGAAGAACTCTTACTTCTCTAGTCCTTTTGATCTCTAGCTTCTTATTCTATCTTCCTTTAATAATAAAATACATATAGGGGTGTTTTTACTTCAAGATTTTACTTCAAGCTGATTTTGGCTATGCAGCAGTATTTTCAGTGTAGTGTAGTGACCTTCATGGAATTTAATGTTGAAAAATAACCTTTATACACAGCAAGAATTCTACAAAAGGAATATGTCTCTCTTGCACTAAGATGGCTGTTAATTAATAGAACAAGAAGCTTCCTATGAATCCAGTATTCCTGTCACAGAATCCTGTAAAAGTCTGTAGGGATGACAACATATTCTTAAACCATACAGTATTTTTTTTCTGCAGGGGAAAAGAAAAAAACCAACTGTAGTCACAAAAAAAAAAACCCACAAGGATGATTGCTGTAATAAAGCTACAGGCCATGTTTTATTAAGCTGTAAACACAACCTTCAGCCACAAAATAAGCTAGCTGTCTTTATCCTACTCACCAAATAGAAACATTGCCAGACCCTATAAGATATCGCTGAGCTTCTAATTAATAAAATTCCAAGCTATAACCTGTGCAGTTCAGGTAGTGCAGAAATATCTAGTAATGATGTGTACTTGATGCTACTGATACCTATGTTGCAATATCTCAAGGAATCTTAACAGCAGTTAATGAAGCGTAATTAAGGATGACCTTGCTCTTGAGGTCTTGAGCTGTGCATGGATTCTAGTACAAAATTCCATCATAACATTTCCACTAAAGGACATTTCCACTAAAGCTCTGCTCTCCTTACAATGCCACTAATGTTAGAGAAATAAGAAAAAATATATACATATTAAAACAAAAACAAAAAAAAAAAAAAATTGGAAGTGATTCATATCTGCCATGCCATAAAAATGAGGGTCTGGAAGATATTTCAAGAGACCAGAAATTATGGAGGCAGACCATTCTCTATACTTACTGTGCAAAAATGCAGTGAACCACACACCACAGTCTCACAGTGTTGCACCACTCTCAAACTTAGAATAACATTTCTCATACGAAAAATAAAGCTGTTTTTTTCTTCCAATTAAACTAGTGTCATACACTTTTTCTCTGTGTAAGTGATCGTTTCCTAAAAATTACATCTTAACAATCTTCAAGATCAAACAGTGTAGAGCAGGCTTTCTCCCTGCCTGCTTCATGCTTTCCAAACCTTTCAGTATATTTTATTTCTATCCTGTGAATTCTGTCTAAACCATTTATGTCTTCTTTAACGCCAGGTGCTGAAAGTGGAACGGGTACTCTGTGTGAGGCCTCTCCTGTTCTGGTCAGAGTGTGACAATGAATTCCTCCCCATGGTTCATGTGCAGTGCTGCTGCTAATACACTTCAGAGTGGGAATTGAGTGTTTAGTGGCAGACAGCATGGATGACTCAGTTTTGTGTTCAAGCATGATTTAAAAATTACTTTCTCCAGTACTGTTGCCTGTCCAGGTTTTCCTCAGATTGAGGATTCTCCACCAGGCAGTGGGACAAGGGCTGGCCAGCCAGAGATCATTACAGCCCCCTGCCGGGAGCAGGACAAGGGGGGACACTGGGGCAGCCCCAGCCCCTGGCACTGGGCAGCTCCCTGAGGATGGGGTCAGGATGGGGATGGAGATAGGCTGAGGCCAGGACAGGACATCAGGTCAGCGAGATAGGGTCAGGATCAGCAGGAATGAGGCCAGTCAGAGACACGATAGCTCAGGCCTGAGCAGTTCCTAAGGGTGGGAAGCGGGAGCATCCCCACTTCTCCCTAATTTCTCCCAGCTCTTTCTCCTCCCACACTTCCTCAGCAGTTGGGCTCAAGGCCACAGACCCAAGGAGTATCAGAGCTGGCCACTGCAGGCTGCCAGCCCAGCTCCTGGGGAACAGGAAGGGCAGCCACAGCCCTGGACACCGTCACTTTCAATCCCATTGTATGAAGTTTGTATGGCCAAGCTTTGGTAGCAGGGGGCTAAAGGGGTGACTTCTGTGCAAAGCTGCCAGAACCTTCCACCATCTCCAGCAGAACCAGTCCCTGGCAGTTCCAAAGGTGGACGTGATGCTGGACAAGGCTGGGCCAATCAGAAATTGTGATAACACTTCCATGATAACATAGTTAAGAAGAGAATAAAAAGTTACTGTGCAGATGTAATTGTGGCCAAAGAGGAATGGAGTGAGAATATGCAAGAGGAACAACTCTGCAGACACTCAGGTCAGTGGAGAAAGGGCAGGAGGTGCTCCAGGCACTGGAGCTGAGTGTCCCCTGCAGCCCATGGTGCAGACCATGTTGAAGCGGCTGTGTCCCTGCAGCCCATGGAGGATCACAGGAATGCAGAGATCCACCTGCAGCCCATGGAGGAGACCCACACCAGAGCAGGTGGATGGCTGAGAGGAGGCTGTGACCCTGTGGGCAGCCTGTGCTGGAGCAGGCTCCTGGCAGGGGCCTGCAGACCCATGGAGAGAGGAGCTCCCACTGGAGCAGTTTCCCTGGTACGACTTGTGAACGCATGGGGGATCCACACTTGGAGCAGCCTGTCCTTGAAGGACTGCACCCTGTGGAAGAGTGACCCACATTGGAGCAGTTAGCAGAGAGCTGTTGTTCGTGAGATGGACTCACATTGGAGAAGTTCAAGGAGAAATGTCTCCTGTGGGAGGGACCCCACACTGGAGAAGGGGAAGGACTCCTCTCCCTGAGCAATGGAAAAAACAATGTGTGATGAACTGACCATAACCCCCATTCCCTGTCTCACTGCACTGCTGGGGGAGGAAGTAGGGCTGGGAAGGAGGGAGATGTGGGGGGAAGGTGTTTTTTAAGGGCTTTTTTTACTTCTCAATATTCTGCTCTGATTTTGTTAGTTTGAAATTCAGATCATGTGTCTAATTCTAGCCTGTTTTGTGCATGACAGTAATCAGAGAGTGATGTCTCTCTGTCCTTATCTCAACTCATGAACCTGTCCTTATATATTCTTTCCCTTGTCCAGCTGCAGAGGGGAATGACAGAGCAGTGTTGGTGGGTGCCCGGCATCCAGCCAGGGTCAACACACTACACCCACCTAAAACTAATTCCCACTTTGACCAGAAGTAACCAAAACCTCTTTTTTGTCTATGGCTTTGTGACCCTGCTGTGTGCGAACTTCATGGTAATTTCATCACCATAATAAAATTTTGATTCATCACCACCACTTGCTTTTTCTGCTGAGCAGAAAAAACAAGCTAAAGAGACTTGTTAGGCTGAATAGGGCATTTCTTCTTTTCTCTCCACTGAACAAGAGGGTTATGGTCACAAAGACAGAGGTCACCCTAGTTTGCAGACAGGAGTTTACAGAATTTTGACCAGTTTATCAGGCACCAGCTGCACAGAGGCAATGGCTTTGCAGGCAGTTTTAGCATCCTCTTGGGAATTACTCTGACCAGCAGTTCGGTGACAGGTATGTAGGCAGATGGATTTCAAGGTAAAAAGCTGTCCTGAAGCAAGTGTAGTTGCTAAGATTTGGGAGTGACTCAGGTGGGTGAGTCGTTCTGCCATCATAATCTCATGAGTCAAGCAAATAAACTGTAATGACTCATTTTGAAAACGCAGGCACTGGGCAACGACTGCATAGCTTATGATTTCATCCTTGTCAATTATTGAGAAAATACAAAGAGTGAATTCAAATTTCTTTTTAAATAGTAGTAGGTCACTGAATGTGAGTCAGTTAAATGATCAGTAATTCTGATATGTAAGAAGCAAAACCTGTCGGTTTGATGCCCACATCCTTTACTCAAAATCTTATGATCCCCCATGCTTTTCCACTAATCTCCACTGCTTTTTCTGGCATTGCCTGTGACCTCTCCAACCTTTACTCCTCACTTTGAAACGTATGCATCCTTTATCCCTTCCACCTGTATCAGTTCTATATCAAGACTTTTTCCACTTCCCTCTCTTTATTCTCCCGGGGTTTTAATTAATCTCAGTTCCAAAAGCATTATTTGCCCTTTCCTGTACCACTCACACAAACAGATTTTATGAAGTCATAAGCCCTGGAAATTGCATAAGTTTGCAATAAATATTTAATGTGAATTCTTGTTCGAAATAGGACAATAAAACTAAATGTTTCACACGATTCTCCGGGGGTGTCTCGCCCTTACTGGAACGCCCTGAAGTGAAGCAGTACCTTGATTAATGCTGCCATCTCGCGGCCGTCCGAGAAATTAAAACCCCTGACCTACTTAAGACCCATTTAGCTCTTTCATTGACTCAATTACTTCAGAGCAGACAGCCAGTGAAGTGTGTAAGGAGATAGCTCCGAAACTGTCATTTGACATTACATTCTAGTTTCATGTGATGAATTTAGATTTTGTGCCAAATAGTGCACTTACTAGAAATATTTTGGGGGTTTTCTCCCATAAAAGAATATATAAAGACAAAACAAAAAATAAAATAAATCAAAAATTTGTTATTTAACAGGAATAAAAATGTTTATTCAAATGATTTGTATATATTTCATTTTCTCAAATATCTCCCAGCATCAGTTTATACGACAAAGGATTTTTTCTTAGAATCTGTGAAAAGTAATAAAATTACAGCCAAATAAGTACCATTGACTTCAGGGGAGGAAGACCAGACCTATTTCAAAAGCTATAAAATAATTGCAAGGATATCATTATATTTTAGAATAAATCTAAAGCATGAGTGTTCCAGCATTTTCAGGGTAAGAAATCTGCCTTAACAATTCATGAATCAAATTCCTTTTCTCCCAGGATAACTTCATTTTTGTCTACACTCAAAGTTAGAATACTGAACAAATCTCTCTCAGGAGTCTTTTAATGGCATCTGCTTTTCTCCATTTATTTTACAGGTAGTTAAATGTTAGCTTTAAGACTGAGTGCTAAAACTTGATATGCCTTCCTCCATCAGAATCCCTGCTAGATTTTTTTCATCCGTGAAAGACTGTGGCATAGATTAAGAGCATTTGCCTACCAACCAGTCTTGCACTGCCTGCAAGTGTTTTGTGTCAGTGCATGGGATGGCAGGCAGATAGTATGAGGGACTGCAGAGGGATGGAAGTGCTAAACTTCTTGGGCATGAACTGGCTGAAAGATAATAAAAAATTTACAACTCTGAATGAATATGAAAACTTGAGCAGAATCTATTCATTATCATTCTGAAGAGCTTATAATTTGTTCATTCCAAAACCTACTCATCACTAAGAATATTCTTGGTCTTCCTCCTATATTTCCATGACAACTTCCCTAGAAATTCAATCTTTACTCCAACAGCTGTATTAGTAAACAACATAGACATTGCCAGTGCAGCTACTTGTCATCAAAAAGTCATCTTCCCTAATTCATAACCCTGGAATGGAAAGGGGATCTGTTTTCTCAAAGCCTTGTTTTCATACACTTCTGTAAAGTAAATGGAATTGCTTTATAGAATCACAAAATGCTTTAACTTAGCTAAAAGCCTGTTTTAGATATTTTTATACCTAGTCACAATACTGTGAATCATTATCACTGTGCTAAGCAGCTCCAAAAAATAACAAGGGTAAAATAGTTCAGTGCATTTAATAATTAGGCTTTCTTTCAGATACAATGTTTTATTTCTTCCTTCTTGATAACCATCAAAATAAAACTAGCATTAGGAGCAGTTCACAGAAAAGGGGATGGGGAAATGACCACATCTATGCTTAACTCTACCATTTTGTTCACAGTGATGAGAGTCAGCTGCCAAACGAGAAAATTGTTACAGGCTCAAACAGAGGACTGGATGAAAGCAGTGAAAAAGATCTCAACTCTAAAAAGTCTAGTAAAAAACATGACATATTGAGAAGTTTATTATTTGCACAAGGATACTGAGATTAGTAGATGAATTAGTAAATTAGTTGAGTGTAGTAAATTGCTT
Organism: Corvus kubaryi; assembly: GCF_017639235.1. Taxonomy (NCBI): domain Eukaryota; kingdom Metazoa; phylum Chordata; class Aves; order Passeriformes; family Corvidae; genus Corvus; species Corvus kubaryi. The sequence goes on along the minus strand of NW_024580667.1, from coordinate 38,542,999 downwards.
CCTAAATGAACTGAGGGTCTGGACAAAGTGAAGTGAACTTCTACAAGTTATGCAGAAAGGGAAGTTTCACCCTCCAGGTTGAAAACAGGGGGAAAACATATTATTCCAGATAATTCTTAAAACTGGTTTCATATAACATTTTGGTTGTAGGAGCGTCACACTAAAAGCCAGGAGCTGTAGATGGATTTTGAATATGGTGTAATGGGGATGTTCAATACTGGAACCACTATTAAAGGCTGGATTAGTTGAATGGGAAGTATAGAAGTAAAAAATGGTAGATCACATTCAGAGGCCCAAACAAGAACACTGATACTCTGAACTGAAAATTTAGAAGCCTTAAAATGAAAGAGGATGAAAACCAATTGTGTTTCCCCTGATCTTACGAGTTGTCACTGTAGTACAACCAAAGCAAATATAATCCTTTCCAGCTAAGAAACTGTTCTGTTGTCCTGCTGACAATTTGAGGAACTGTGCATAATTGCAATGGATCTGTTGAAGAAAGGGGTTGTTCATTAAACAAAATTTCAAATAGACGTAGAGGAGATCACGTGGGCTTAAGAGGAAAAGGAAAGAAGCCCCAAAGACCAGGCTTGCATAGTTTAGTGAAACAAAGGCTGAGAAAGGATATAATTAATGGCACTTTACTTCTCCTACTGGGAGAAAAGTGAACAATGAGACCCTAAGTGAGTATCATTTCTTGTGATTAAAACCAGATATATTCTGTCTATTCTGCTTTGCTTTCTTCCAGTGAGGAGAGAATTCAGGGGGAGAAGAGGAAGTAAAAGGCAAGTGGTTTTGGCCCAATGGAATGATCCCCGAGTGATCATTCCACCCAGCACCACTTTAAAACTAGTTGCAGTTTTCTATAAAGCTATTTTTTACACTGCACTACTGGATCTTGGGGCTTTCACTCTTCAGCTGTGCCTACCATGAGTTCAATCACAGTGTAAATGTCTAATTATATCAACTAATATCACGCATTCAGACTGCAGATCTCTCACTAGTCACCTAAGGCTACCTTCAGAGTCAACAGGAGAAAAGTGGGATTTACAGGCACAGTTTATCTGCCTTACCATAAATTTGTGCTGCAACATCAGTTAAATGGCATCACAGATGCTCATGCTGAATGATTAGCTGAGAAATGGACTTCTAAAACACAGCAAGCAAGATGAATCTTGATCTATCTTTCTAAAATACACGTTAAAACACAGGCTGTATGTGGTGTCCACATGCCCCAGACACCACGGACTCAGGAGAAAATGAAAGCCACTCTGTCTGTGATAGAGATAAAGAAAGAACTCAGAACAGCTGTGGTCTGAGCCATTTATTTAATGCATATTTTAGTAAGAGCTGCACATGCTAGAAGCAATTAACAGAAGTCAAAAAAAAAAAAAAATAACTCCAGAATGAATGCAAGGACTGAAATTATTTTGGGAGTCCTTTTATCATCATAAGCTATCATCATGAGAATACAACTGGAATCAGTTTCTGTGAATCAGCAAATCCAAAGCAACGAATGTAGCTCTGCATGCACTTTGGGACCGCATTATGCCTTTTGTAATTTCTGTTTACCACTTGGCATCCTGAAGTATCATAAAAAATCAACAGCCTTCACCATTCACTGTGTAGGGCTCTGAAATGCTGCAAAACACTATGATGAGCAAGAATGAATACTGCCAATTAACTTCATTTATAGAAACATTCTGTCCTTAAAAGTCCATTACCTACAGACTATGGGTTTGATATTTTCCTTCTTTTGCACACAGATTGCAAAGGGATGAACATTTTTCTGTGTTTGTAGCTGTGATTAAAAATTATTTTAACTTTCTTTTGTTAGTTGTACATAAACAACAATGTTAAAGGCTGTGGGTCGACAGACAAGCATGTAAGTGACAACTTCCTCTGCTCTTAACAGTTGCTTAATCAATTCTGAGATGAATAATAAAATGAGACTGAATAATATAGTCAGTTAATATTCTAAGAACTATGCATAACTAATAATTGTCCCTTTTTATAGCATATAGTATGTAGGTCATGGAAATTCTCATTTCTTGTTGGGTTTCTTTTTCTGAATTCAATACAAAACAAAATAATCACAATTATCACTGTGAAATCAGCATATACAACTACATACTCTTGTAGATAAAAGTGATTAAGTACATATATCTCCATTATCTGTTCCAGGATTTTTTGGGGGCCAGCAAAGCCAGATTTTCTGCCACCTTCTTTTCTACCTTGAGTAGCATATGAATTTGCTTTAGGCAATTTATTTTCCTAAGTTAATTTCTTGTAATGTCCAATGAAGCTCAGAAAGACAAGTAATGGTTTTGTGAACACAGTGACTACCCAAGTCACCTGTGATACATTTAATTGAATAAAATCCCACAACCTAATAAAAAAGACAGCTATCCTCAAAATGATACTCCCTGAACTTCAAAAATCTTATTGCCTTTTATTAAATGAACTGAATTAAGATATACTGCTTTACACAGATACAAGATATGACATTGTCTTGGTTTGAGACAAATTTGGAGGAAAACGCCTGAAATGAACATCACTCTGATGGAAGGCAGATGTCAGCCCCTCCCCCACCAGGTTCAGAAAGAAATTCCTCAGACGAAAGTGAAAAAAGCCCTATTTATTTAACAAGCAAAGTGCACTCAGACACGGAAAAAAGAATGAATAATGTTAAATTATAAACTTCTCGCTGTGGAGAAGACCTGGGAAGATTTTCAAAGTCCTTTGTGGGTGTGGCTCTCTCCTCTCTGGAGCTGGGGTTTGGTGTGGGCCCCTCCGGGCCACAGTGTAAGCCTCCTGATCCCTTCTGGTGTTGCTGAACAATCCAGAAGGGAAGAAGAAGAAGCCAAAGCCCCAGGAAATTCCTTGCTTTAGCTAACAAACAAGAAGCTAGCTAAAAAGCAAAAGGAATGTAACTCTCTTCCCTGCTGCAGAAGCCAAGAGCTGAGGAGAAGAGCCAGTGAGTTATGTCTATTTTTTGAACACAAGCCACCAAAAGAATTTCACTGCCTCCCAACCCCTCCCCAAAAGGTACAGAAAGCCACAGGATTCATGTCTGGGCTTAGCATCATAAAGTCACCCCAAGACAGACATGCATCTGAGTAGAATATGACATCTGAAACAAACAAAACAAAAAATCTTAAGCACCAAGTTTTTTATTATTTTTGGAAAAAAAAGAGTTTCTGATATAGTGTCAATGTACCTAAGAGCTCAGCTGCCAAAATATAGCATGTTCTTGTGAGATACTGTGGTACTGTTGTAGAGCAGTATATCTCCCTAATCAAAGTGACCCAGGCATGTAATTCCTCTGAGATGAGTAACAAAGTGCTTGTTTATGTCAGCTGAGGAGTTGATCTAATATATGAAAGTCATAAATGAAAATATTTAATTACCTTCTCCTAAGTTGTCTAGTTAACAATGGCCTCTTTTTTTAAAAAAAAAAACCCAGTAATTTTATTCCTTGCATTCATTAGATGAATGGTGTGTGTTTTTTTAAAAAGAACACTTGTGGGAGAGCAGAATGCATCATACAGGACTAGTAATGCTCTTTTAAAATTTTCTAAAATCAGCAGCTCCTTAGTTCCAAAGAACCCAAAGACCAATTCTGCTTCTCATACCAACCCAAATGGATTCATATGAACATTTCTCCATATTTCCTGATCTAAGAGGTCAGTAGGTTTTTGAGATTTTTAAGAAAAATAGAAAAATTCTGAGTACGGACATTTTCTTCACCATAAAGTATTTGCTGATTAATCGGAAGAAATTTAGGGAAAAACCCTCAACTTTTATCTTGTAATTAAATTATTAAATAATAAATTATTTATATAAGAATAAAAAAAACAACCTAGGAACTTACATTTCAATGTTCTTAACTGACTATTAAAGCTATTGATAATATCTTGGATCCTGGAAGTTTTCCCACACCTACTTTACTTTTGGGTGTTATGCTAATAAATAAAACTCTATTTGATGTAAAATGTAATGTCTTATTTAACTTCCATCATTATTCTGTTGCTTTTGCATGATTGTCTCAAATCTTAATGGTAGGTAAATGTTGGAAAAGGAAAAGGAAAAGGAAAAGGAAAAAACAAAATAAACTCCAGATAAAGTCAGTCAGTTACAGTTGTATTTCATAGGAGATTGGAGCTAAATTCAAAGAAAATTCCTTTTGCTCTCCTCTCTTGTCCATGTTACCCTGCCTAAAAATTTCATAGCTAGAAACAGATACAAGTTATGGCTGATCAAAAAATATGGGCCATGAGTTTACATGATTAGAAGAAACTTGGGTGGACTTATTTGGCACTTGGTTGGGAAAAGAGAAAATCCTTTCTTTTCTCAGCTTTTTTCCAGTTCTTATTTACAACTTGGAACAGCTGGAAAGTATGTTTAACACAATCAACCACAACTCTCCAATTTAACAATTAAATTATTATACCGGCCTTCCACATACGAAAATGGGATTTTAATGTCCTCCTAGATAGAACATGAAAATGAATCAGCAAAGGGATCCAACTAATATTTTAGGCCCCAGTGCAAAAAATCTCTCTTTTTTGTTTTAACTAGGAGTTTTATGAAGTGAAGACTTCGGAATAAAATACAATTCAGTTATCTCAGCACTGTTAACACAAAGTGCCAGCTTAGAGCAGACATGGCCAAATTAATAAAAACTTCACAGTTTGTCTCATGTCATTTACTCCATGGAAGCCTGGACCATTGTTTCAGCAGCTCTTAATAGTGCAACTTCCCTGCTCTGAAGTTAAAACAGGACAACTTAAAAAGAACATGTGTTCCTTTTAACTCTCTCAGGACTTTAAACCAACCACAGGGACTTTGCTCTTGGTACAGAGACCAAGCACAGAACACTTCAGCTCCAAAGAGAAATGTGTCAGAAAGTTGTGAGAACACCAGGATATCATGGAAATTGTTCCACGACCTTCACAACAGTGGAGACAAGTAACAGCTACTGCAATTAAGAAGTCCAGTGGAAGCAAAGTGACAGAAGTCAAACTGTGTACCCTTTTTGATCTCTGTCAAGTCCTGATGCAGAGATAATAAGCATGTGGACCAAATTCTATCACTGTGATGTTGAGTTTCAGGAGAAATTCACATTTTACATGTCTGCAATATAATAAAGACTTTGTGTCACACTGCCAGCATCAGCTCTGACTTTAAGGTAACTGTTTGGTCCATCATCTTCTGTGTGATGCACTATGAAAATGATGTTTTCATGGAAAAAGTATTTGTACACTGATAAATCTCTGCACACCAAAATAGCACCTCTGTTTGGGCTTTTTTTATTGTATTCTAAATAAATATTAAGGGTATCATTTTGCTTTTTAAAAGAATATGCAAATCATGCTTTGTTAAAAATTGTGAGTTGGAAAAACTCTGACAAGTCAGAAGAACATGAAAAAGAGTATAAAAGAAATGCAAATTCCAAGCAGCTGTTTCAACATCTACCTAAGAAATTATTTTCACTTATTCTGATAATTAGGGGCTTCTTAATTGCTAAAAAATTTAACTTCAACTTTTTTTTCCCCAATTCTATTTAAATTGAATCCTGGAATCACTCTATCTCATGTTTTTTTCTTTAACCAAATTTTTTATATCTTTTCTACTCCACTTCCTGGATTTTTTTATCACATGTAAATAATCAAATCTATCCAGAAGCACTAGTCATATTTATTATCCACATAATAACAGGAGAGTTAATATCTCTCTAAACCACTCAGTTGTGAGTACTGATCAGTTATCTATCAAAACAAATATCTCTACTACTATCTCAACCTAACCCTGAGATCCCACAGCTGAGGTTCTGAGTCTAGTGCCTGAACTGTAGTTGTAGGTGCCAAGGATGATTTCAGATGTGTTGAATACATGAGCCTTCATGGAAACACAACTCAAGAATTTTGAAAATGTGATCTTGCACAGGCATTTGTAAATACTAAGAAAAAAAATGTATTTGCAAATACTTCTGAAATAACCTAGAGTCTTGGTCTGAAAAATAGATTTTTCACCAGTGTAAATCCAGAATATTTTCCTAAATTTAATG